>NC_072428.2:5154015-5457045 GCF_028878055.3 Symphalangus syndactylus
TTTAACTCTGTTAGCTGAATGCTCAGATCAGAAAGAAGTTTCACAGAATGCTTCTGTGTAGTTTATATTTGAATATATTCCTTTTTCCACTACTACTCTCTTAGCGCTCCAAATGTTCAGTTGCATTTTCTACAGAAAGAGTGTTCAGATCTGCTCAATCAAAAGTATGGTTTAACTCTGTTAGCTGAATGCACAGATCAGAAAGAAGTTTCACAGAATGATTCTGTGTAGTTTATATTTGGAGACATTCCTTTTTCCACTATTACCCTCTTAGCGCTCCGAATCTCCACTTGCATTTTCTACAGAAAGAGTGTCTCAGAACGGCTCAATCAAAACTAAGGTTCAACTCTTTTAGTTGAACAAACAGAACAGAAAGAAGTTTCACACAATTCTTCTGTGTAGTTTTTATTTGTAGACATTCTTTTTCCCAATATAGGCCTCTTAGCGCTCAGAATGTCCAATTGCAGTTTCTTCAGAAAGAGTGTTTCAGAACGGCTCAAACAAAAGTAAGGTTCAACTCTGTTATTTGAATGCACAGAACAGAAAGAAGTTTCATACAATGCTTCTGTGTAGTTTATATTTGAACATATTCTTTTTTCCACTATTACCCACTTAGCGCTACGAATGTCCAGTTGCATTTTCTACAGACAGAGTGTTTCAAAATTGCTCAATCAAAAGTATGGTTTAACTCTGTTAGCTGAATGCTCAGATCAGAAAGTAGTTTCACAGAATGCTTCTGTGTAGTTTATATTTGAATATATTCCTTTTTCCACTACTACTCTCTTAGCGCTCCAAATGTCCAGTTGCATTTTCTACAGAAAGAGTGTTCAGATCTGCTCAATCAAAAGTATGGTTTAACTCTGTTAGCTGAATGCACAGATCAGAAAGAAGTTTCACAGAATGAGTCTGTGTAGTTTATATTTGGAGACATTCCTTTTTCCACTATTACCCTCTTAGCGCTCCGAATCTCCAGTTGCATTTTCTACAGAAAGAGTGTTTCAGAACGGCTCAATCGAAACTAAGGTTCAACTCTTTTAGTTGAACAAACAGAACAGAAAGAAGTTTCACACAATTCTTCTGTGTAGTTTTTATTTGTAGACATTCTTTTTCCCAATATAGGCCACTTAGCGCTCAGAATGTCCAATTGCAGTTTCTACAGAAAGAGTGTTTCAGAACGGCTCATTCAAAAGTAAGGTTCAACTCTGTTAGTTGAATGCGCAGAACAGAAAGAATTTTCACAGAATGCTACTGTGTAGTTTATATTTGAATATATTCCTTTTTCCACTATTACCCTCTTAGCGCTCAGAATGTCCACTTGCATTTTCTACAGAAAGAGTTTTCAGAACTGCGCAATCAAAGTGTGGTTTAACTCTGTTAGCTTAATGAACATAACAGAAATTAGTTTCACACAATGCTTCTGTGTTGTTTTTATTTGAAGATATTATTTTTCCCAATATAGGCCTCTTAGCGCTCAGAATGTCCATTTGCAGTTTCTACAGAAAGAGTGTTTCAGAAAGGCTCAATCAAAAGTCAGGTTCAACTCTGTTATTTGAATGCACAGAACAGAAAGAAGTTTCATACAATGCTTCTGTGTAGTTTATATTTGAACATATTGTATTTTCCACTATTACCCACTTAGCGCTACGAATGTCCAGTTGCATTTTCTACAGACAGAGTGTTTCAAAACTGCTCAATCAAAAGTATGGTTTAACTCTGATAGCTGAATGCTCAGATCAGAAAGAAGTTTCGCAGAATGCTTCTGTGTAGTTTATATTTGCATATATTCCTTTTTCCACTACTACTCTCTTAGCGCTTCAAATGTCCAGTTGCATTTTCTACAGAAAGAGTGTTCATATCTCCTCAATCAAAAGTATGGTTTAACTCTGTTAGCTGAATGCACAGATCAGAAAGAAGTTTCACAGAATGATTCTGTGTAGTTTATATTTGGAGACATTCCTTTTTCCACTATTACCCTCTTAGCGCTCCGAATCTCCACTTGCATTTTCTACAGAAAGAGTGTTTCAGAACGGCTCAATCAAAACTAAGGTTCAACTCTTTTAGTTGAACAAACAGAACAGAAAGAAGTTTCACACAATTCTTCTGTGTGGTTTTTATTTGTAGACATTCTTTTTCCCAATATAGGCCTCTTAGCGCTCAGAATGTCCAATTGCAGTTTCTACAGAAAGAGTGTTTCAGAACGGCTCAATCAAAAGTAAGTTTCAACTCTGTTAGTTGAATGCACAGAACAGAAAGAATTTTCACAGAATGCTACTGTGTAGTTTGTATTTGAATATATTCCTTTTTCCACTATTACCCTCTTAGCGCTCAGAATGTCCACTTGCATTTTCTACAGAAAGAGTGTTCAGAACTGCGCAATCAAAGTATGGTTTACCTCTGTTAGCTTAATGAACATATCAGAAATAAGTTTCACACAATGCTTCTGTGTAGTTTTTATTTGAAGATATTATTTTTCCCAATATAGGCCTCTTAGCGCTCAGAATGTCCAATTGCAGTTTCTACAGAAAGAGTGTTTCAGAAAGGCTCAATCAAAAGTCAGGTTCAACTCTGTTAGTTGAATGCACAGAACAGAAAGAAGTTTCATACAATGCTTCTGTGTAGTTTATATTTGAACATATTCTTTTTTCCACTATTACCCACTTAGCGCTACGAATGTCCAGTTGCATTTTCTACAGACAGAGTGTTTCAAAACTGCTCAATCAAAAGTATGGTTTAACTCTGTTAGCTGAATGCTCAGATCAGAAAGAAGTTTCACAGAATGATTCTGTGTAGTTTATGTGAATATATTCCTTTTTCCACTACTACGCTCTCAGCGCTCCAAATGTCCAGTTGCATTTTCTACAGAAAGAGTGTTCAGATCTGCTCAATCAAAAGTATGGTTTAACTCTGTTAGCTGAATGCACAGATCAGAAAGAAGTTTCACCGAATGATTCTGTGTAGTTTATATTTGAAGACATTCCTTTTTCCACTATTACCCTCTTAGCGCTCCGAATCTCCACTTGCATTTTCTACAAAAAGAGTGTTTCATAACTGCTCAATCAAAAATATGTTTTATCTCTGTTAACTGAATTTACAGATCAGAAATAAGTTTCACAGAATGCATCTGTGTAGTTTTTATTTGAAGATATTCTTTTTCCCAATATAGGCCTCTTAGCGCTTAGCATGTCCTATTGCAGTTTCTACAGAAAGAGTGTTTCAGAACGGCTCAATCAAAAGTAAGGTTCAACTCTGTTAGTTGAATGCACAGAACAGAAAGAATTTTCACAGAATGCTACTGTGTAGTTTATATTTGAATATATTCCTTTTTCCACTATTACCCTCTTAGCGCTCCGAATGTCCACTTGCATTTTCTACAGAAAGAGTGTTCAGAACTGCGCAATCAAAAGTATGGTTTAATTCTGTTAGCTTAATGAACATATCAGAAATAAGTTTCACACAATGCTTCTGTGTAGTTTTTATTTGAAGATATTATTTTTCCCAATATAGGCCTCTTAGCGCTCAGAATGTCCAATTGCAGTTTCTACAGAAAGAGTGTTTCAGAAAGGCTCAATCAAAAGTCAGGTTCAACTCTGTTAGTTGAATGCACAGAACAGAAAGAAGTTTCATACAATGCTTCTGTGTAGTTTATATTTGAACATATTCTTTTTTCCACTATTACCCACTTAGCGCTACGAATGTCCAGTTGCATTTTCTACAGACAGAGTGTTTCAAAACTGCTCAATCAAAAGTATGGTTTAACTCTGTTAGCTGAATGCTCAGATCAGAAAGAAGTTTCACAGAATGCTTCTGTGTAGTTTATATTTGAATATATTCCTTTTTCCACTACTACTCTCTTAGCGCTCCAAATGTCCAGTTGCATTTTCTACAGAAAGAGTGTTCAGATCTGCTCAATCAAAAGTATGGTTTAACTCTGTTAGCTGAATGCACAGATCAGAAAGAAGTTTCACAGAATGATTCTGTGTAGTTTATATTTGGAGACATTCCTTTTTCCACTATTACCCTCTTAGCGCTCCGAATCTCCACTTGCATTTTCTACAAAAAGAGTGTTTCAGAACGGCTCAATCAAAACTAAGGTTCAACTCTTTTAGTTGAACAAACAGAACAGAAAGAAGTTTCACACAATTCTTCTGTGTAGTTTTTATTTGTAGACATTCTTTTTCCCAATATAGGCCTCTTAGCGCTCAGAATGTCCAATTGCAGTTTCTACAGAAAGAGTGTTTCAGAACGGCTCAATCAAATGTCAGGTTCAACTCTGTTAGTTGAATGCACAGAACAGAAAGAAGTTTCATACAATGCTTCTGTGTAGTTTATATTTGAACATATTTTTTTTCCACTATTACCCACTTAGCGCTACGAATGTCCAATTGCAGTTTCTACAGAAAGAGTGTTTCAGAACGGCTCAATCAAAAGTAAGGTTCAACTCTGTTAGCTGAATGCACAGAACAGAAAGAAGTTTCGCAGAATGCTACTGTGTAGTTTATATTTGAATATATTCCTTTTTCCACTATTACCCTCTTAGCGCTCAGAATGTCCACTTGTATTTTCTACAGAAAGAGTGTTCATATCTGCTCAATCAAAAGTATGGTTTAATTCTGTTAGCTTAATGAACATATCAGAAATAAGTTTCACACAATGCTTCTGTGTAGTTTTTATTTGAAGATATTATTTTTCCCAATATAGGCCTCTTAGCGCTCAGAATTTCCAATTGTAGTTTCTACAGAAAGAGTGTTTCAGAAAGGCTCAATCAAAAGTCAGGTTCAACTCTGTTAGTTGAATGCACAGAACAGAAAGAAGTTTCATACAATGCTTCTGTGTAGTTTATATTTGAACATATTCTTTTTTCCACTATTACCCACTTAGCGCTACGAATGTCCAGTTGCATTTTCTACAGACAGAGTGTTTCAAAACTGCTCAATCAAAAGTATGGTTTAACTCTGTTAGCTGAATGCTCAGATCAGAAAGAAGTTTCACAGAATGATTCTGTGTAGTTTATATGTGAATATATTCCTTTTTCCACTACTACGCTCTCAGCGCTCCAAATGTCCAGTTGCATTTTCTACAGAAAGAGTGTTCAGATCTGCTCAATCAAAAGTATGGTTTAACTCTGTTAGCTGAATGCACAGATCAGAAAGAAGTTTCACCGAATGATTATGTGTAGTTTACATTTGAAGACATTCCTTTTTCCACTATTACCCTCTTAGCGCTCCGAATCTCCACTTGCATTTTCTACAAAAAGAGTGTTTCATAACTGCTCAATCAAAAATATGTTTTATCTCTGTTAACTGAATTTACAGATCAGAAATAAGTTTCACAGAATGCATCTGTGTAGTTTTTATTTGAAGATATTCTTTTTCCCAATATAGGCCTCTTAGCGCTTAGCATGTCCTATTGCAGTTTCTACAGAAAGAGTGTTTCAGAACGGCTCAATCAAAAGTAAGGTTCAACTCTGTTAGTTGAATGCACAGATCAGAAAGAATTTTCACAGAATGCTACTGTGTAGTTTATATTTGAATATATTCCTTTTTCCACTATTACCCTCTTAGCGCTCCGAATGTCCACTTGCATTTTCTACAGAAAGAGTGTTCAGAACTGCGCAATCAAATGTATGGTTTAATTCTGTTAGCTTAAAGAACATATCAGAAATAAGTTTCACACAATGCTTCTGTGTAGTTTTTATTTGAAGATATTATTTTTCCCAATATAGGCCTCTTAGCGCTCAGAATGTCCAATTGCAGTTTCTACAGAAAGAGTGTTTCAGAAAGGCTCAATCAAAAGTCAGGTTCAACTCTGTTAGTTGAATGCACAGAACAGAAAGAAGTTTCATACAATGCTTCTGTGTAGTTTATATTTGAACATATTCTTTTTTCCACTATTACCCACTTAGCGCTACGAATGTCCAGTTGCATTTTCTACAGACAGAGTGTTTCAAAACTGCTCAATCAAAAGTATGGTTTAACTCTGTTAGCTGAATGCTCAGATCAGAAAGAAGTTTCACAGAATGCTTCTGTGTAGTTTATATTTGAATATATTCCTTTTTCCACTACTACGCTCTTAGCGCTCCAAATGTCCAGTTGCATTTTCTACAGAAAGAGTGTTCAGATCTGCTCAATCAAAAGTATGGTTTAACTCTGTTAGCTGAATGCACAGATCAGAAAGAAGTTTCACAGAATGATTCTGTGTAGTTTATATTTGGAGACATTCCTTTTTCCACTATTACCCTCTTAGCGCTCCGAATCTCCACTTGCATTTTCTACAGAAAGAGTGTTTCAGAACGGCTCAATCAAAACTAAGGTTCAACTCTTTTAGTTGAACAAACAGAACAGAAAGTAGTTTCACACAATTCTTCTGTGTAGTTTTTATTTGTAGACATTCTTTTTCCCAATATAGGCCTCTTAGCGCTCAGAATGTCCATTTGCAGTTTCTACAGAAAGAGTGTTTCAGAACGGCTCAATAAAAGTAAGGTTCAACTCTGTTAGTTGAATGCACAGAACAGAAAGAATTTTCACAGAATGCTACTGTGTAGTTTATATTTGAATATATTCCTTTTTCCACTATTACCCTCTTAGCCCTCAGAATGTCCACTTGCATTTTCTACAGAAAGAGTTTTCAGAACTGCGCAATCAAAAGTGTTGTTTACCTCTGTTAGCTTAATGAACATATCAGAAATAAGTTTCACACAATGCTTCTGTGTAGTTTTTATTTGAAGATATTATTTTTCCCAATATAGGCCTCTTAGCGCTCAGAATGTCCAATTGCAGTTACTACAGAAAGAGTGTTTCAGAAAGGCTCAATCAAAAGTCAGGTTCAACTCTGTTATTTGAATGCACAGAACAGAAAGAAGTTTCATACAATGCTTCTGTGTAGTTCATATTTGAACATATTCTTTTTTCCACTATTACCCACTTAGCGCTACGAATGTCCAGTTGCATTTTCTACAGACAGAGTGTTTCAAAACTGCTCAATCAAAAGTATGGTTTAACTCTGTTAGCTGAATGCTCAGATCAGAAAGAAGTTTCACAGAATGCTTCTGTGTAGTTTATATTTGAATATATTCCTTTTTCCACTACTACGCTCTTAGCGCTCCAAATGTCCAGTTGCATTTTCTACAGAAAGAGTGTTCAGATCTGCTCAATCAAAAGTATGGTTTAACTCTGTTAGCTGAATGCACAGATCAGAAAGAAGTTTCACCGAATGATTCTGTGTAGTTTATATTTGAAGACATTCCTTTTTCCACTATTACCCTCTTAGCGCTCCGAATCTCCACTTGCATTTTCTACAAAAAGAGTGTTTCATAACTGCTCAATCAAAAATATATTTTATCTCTGTTAACTGAATTTACAGATCAGAAATAAGTTTCACAGAATGCATCTGTGTAGTTTTTATTTGAAGATATTGTTTTTCCCAATATAGGCCTCTTAGCGCTTAGCATGTCCAATTGCAGTTTCTACAGAAAGAGTGTTTCAGAACGGCTCAATCAAAAGTAAGGTTCAACTCTGTTAGTTGAATGCACAGGACAGAAAGAATTTTCACAGAATGCTACTGTGTAGTTTATATTTGAATATATTCCTTTTTCCACTATTACCCTCTTAGCGCTCCGAATGTCCACTTGCATTTTCTACAGAAAGAGTGTTCAGAACTGTGCAATCAAAAGTATGGTTTAACTCTGTTAGCTTAATGAACATATCAGAAATAAGTTTCACACAATGCTTCTGTGTAGTTTTTATTCGAAGATATTATTTTTCCCAATATAGGCCTCTTAGCGCTCAGTATGTCCAATTGCAGTTTCTACAGAAAGAGTGTTTCAGAAAGGCTCAATCAAAAGTAAGGTTCAACTCTGTTAGTTGAATGCACAGAACAGAAAGGAGTTTCATACAATGCTTCTCTATAGTTTATATTTGAACATATTCTTTTTTCCACTATTACCCACTAAGCGCTACGAATGTCCAGTTGCATTTTCTACAGACAGGGTGTTTCAAAACTGCTCAATCAAAAGTATGGTTTAACTCTGTTAGCTGAATGCTCAGATCAGAAAGAAGTTTCACAGAATGCTTCTGTGTAGTTTATATTTGAATATATTCCTTTTTCCACTACTACTCTCTTAGCGCTCCAAATGTCCAGTTGCATTTTCTACAGAAAGAGTGTTCAGATCTGCTCAATCAAAAGTATGGTTTAACTCTGTTAGCTGAATGCACAGATCAGAAAGAAGTTTCACAGAATGATTCTGTGTAGTTTATATTTGGAGACATTCCTTTTTCCACTATTACCCTCTTAGCGTTCCGAATCTCCACTTGCATTTTCTACAGAAAGAGTGTTTCAGAACGGCTCACTCAAAACTAAGGTTCAACTCTTTTAGTTGAACAAACAGAACAGAAAGAAGTTTCACACATTTCTTCTGTGTAGTTTTTATTTGTAGACATTCTTTTTCCCAATATAGGCCTCTTAGCGCTCAGAATGTCCAATTGCAGTTTCTACAGAAAGAGTGTTTCAGAACGGCTCAATCAAAAGTAAGGTTCAACTCTGTTAGTTGAATGCACAGAACAGAAAGAAGTTTCATACAATGCTTCTGTGTAGTTTATATTTGAACATATTCTTTTTTCCACAATTACCCACTTAGCGCTACGAATGTCCAGTTGCATTTTCTACAGACAGAGTGTTTCAAAACTGCTCAATCAAAAGTATGGTTTAACTCTGTTAGCTGAATGCTCAGATCAGAAAGAAGTTTCACAGAATGCTTCTGTGTAGTTTATATTTGAATATATTCCTTTTTCCACTACTATGCTCTTAGCGCTCCAAATGTCCAGTTGCATTTTCTACAGAAAGAGTGTTCAGATCTGCTCAATCAAAAGTATGGTTTAACTCTGTTAGCTGAATGCACAGATCAGAAAGAAGTTTCACCGAATGATTCTGTGTAGTTTATATTTGAAGACATTCCTTTTTCCACTATTACCCTCTTAGCGCTCCAAATCTTCTCTTGCATTTTCTACAAAAAGAGTGTTTCATAACTGCTCAATCAAAAATATGTTTTATCTCTGTTAACTGAATTTACAGATCAGAAATAAGTTTCACAGAATGCATCTGTGTAGTTTTTATTTGAAGATATTGTTTTTCCCAATGTAGGCCTCTTAGCGCTTAGCATGTCCAATTGCAGTTTCTACAGAAAGAGTGTTTCAGAACGGCTCAATCAAAAGTAAGGTTCAACTCTGTTAGTTGAATGCACAGAACAGAAAGAATTTTCACAGAATGCTACTGTGTAGTTTATATTTGAATATATTCCTTTTTCCACTATTACCCTCTTAGCGCTCCGAAGGTCCACTTGCATTTTCTACAGAAAGAGTGTTCAGAACTGCGCAATCAAAAGTATGGTTTAACTCTGTTAGCTTAATGAACATATCAGAAATAAGTTTCACACAATGCTTCTGTGTAGTTTTTATTTGAAGATATTATTTTTCCTAATATAGGCCTCTTAGCGCTCAGAATGTCCAATTGCAGTTTCTACAGAAAGAGTGTTTCAGAAAGGCTCAATCAGAAGTAAGGTTCAACTCTGTTAGTTGAATGCACAGAACAGAAAGTAGTTTCATACAATGCTTCTGTGTAGTTTATATTTGAACTTATTCTTTTTTCCACTATTACCCACTTAGCGCTACGAATGTCCAGTTGCATTTTCTACAGACAGAGTGTTTCAAAACTGCTCAATCAAAAGTATGGTTTAACTCTGTTAGCTGAATGCTCAGATCAGAAAGAAGTTTCACAGAATGCTTCTGTGTAGTTTATATTTGAATATATTCCTTTTTCCACTACTACTCTCTTAGCGCTCCAAATGTCCAGTTGCATTTTCTACAGAAAGAGTGTACAGATCTGCTAAATCAAAAGTATGGTTTAACTCTGTTAGCTGAATGCACAGATCAGAAAAATGTTTCACAGAATGATTCTGTGTAGTTTATATTTGGAGACATTCCTTTTTCCAGTATTACCCACTTAGCGCTCCGAATCCCCACTTGCATTTTCTACAGAAAGAGTGTTTCATAACTGCTCAATCAAAAATATGTTTTATCTCTGTTAACTGAATTTACAGTTCAGAAATAAGTTTCACAGAATGCATCTGTGTAGTTTTTATTTGAAGATATTCTTTTTCCCAATATAGGCCTCTTAGCGCTTTGCATGTCCAATTGCAGTTTCTACAGAAAGAGTGTTTCAGAACGGCTCAATCAAAAGTAAGGTTCAACTCGGTTAGTTGAATGCACAGAACAGAAAGAATTTTCACAGAATGCTACTGTGTAGTTTATATTTGAATATATTCCTTTTTCCACTATTACCCTCTTAGCGCTCCGAATGTCCACTTGCATTTTCTACAGAAAGAGTGTTCAGAACTGCGCAATCAAAAGTATGGTTTAACTCTGTTAGCTTAATGAACATATCAGAAATAAGTTTCACACAATGCTTCTGTGTAGTTTTTATTTGAAGATATTATTTTTCCCAATAGAGGTCTCTTAGCGCTCAGAATATCCAATTGCAGTTTCTACAGAAAGAGTGTTTCAGAAAGGCTCAATCAAAAGTAAGGTTCAACTCTGTTAGTTGAATGCACAGAACAGAAAGAAGTTTCATACAATGCTTCTGTGTAGTTTATATTTGAACATATTCTTTTTTCCACTATTACCCACTTAGCGCTACGAATGTCCAGTTGCATTTTCTACAGACAGAGTGTTTCAAAACTGCTCAATCAAAAGTATGGTTTAACTCTGTTAGCTGAATGCTCATATCAGAAAGAAGTTTCACAGAATGCTTCTGTGTAGTTTATATTTGAATATATTCCTTTTTCCACTACTACTCTCTTAGCGCTCCAAATGTCCAGTTACATTTTCTACAGAAAGAGTGTTCAGATCTGCTCAATCAAAAGTATGGTTTAACTCTGTTAGCTGAATGCACAGATCAGAAAGAAGTTTCACCGAATGATTCTGTGTAGTTTATATTTGGAGACATTCCTTTTTCCACTATTACCCTCTTAGCGCTCCGAATCTCCACTTGCATTTTCTACAGAAAGAGTGTTTCAGAACGGCTCAATCAAAACTAAGGTTCAACTCTTTTAGTTGAACAAACAGAACAGAAAGAAGTTTCACACAATTCCTCTGTGTAGTTTTTATTTGTAGACATTCTTTTTCCCAATATAGGCCTCTTAGCGCTCAGAATGTCCAATTGCAGTTTCTACAGAAAGAGTGTTTCAGAACGGCTCAATCAAAAGTAAGGTTCAACTCTGTTAGTTGAATGCACAGAACAGAAAGAAGTTTCATACAATGCTTCTGTGTAGTTTATATTTGAACATATTCTTTTTTCCACTATTACCAACTTAGCGCTACGAATGTCCAGTTGCATTTTCTACAGACAGAGTGTTTCAAAACTGCTCAATCAAAAGTATGGTTTAACTCTGTTAGCTGAATGCTCAGATCAGAAAGAAGTTTCACAGAATGTTTCTGTGTAGTTTATATTTGAATATATTCCTTTTTCCACTACTACTCTCTTAGCCCTCAAAATGTCCAGTTGCATTTTCTAAAGAAAGAGTGTTCAGATCTGCTCAATCAAAAGTATGGTTTAACTCTGTTAGCTGAATGCACAGATCAGAAAGAAGTTTCACCGAATGATTCTGTGTAGTTTATATTTGAAGACATTCCTTTTTCCACTATTACCCTCTTAGCGCTCCGAATCTCCACTTGCATTTTCTACAAAAAGAGTGTTTCATAACTGCTCAATCAAAAATATATTTTATCACTGTTAACTGAATTTACCGATCAGAAATAAGTTTCACAGAATGCATCTGTGTAGTTTTTATTTGAAGATATTCTTTTTCCCAATGTAGGCCTCTTAGCGCTTAGCATGTCCAATTGCAGTTTCTACAGAAAGAGTGTTTCAGAACGGCTCAATCAAAAGTAAGGTGCAACTCTGTTAGTTGAATGCACAGAACATAAAGAATTTTCACAGAATGCTACTGTGTAGTTTATATTTGAATATATTCCTTTTTCCACTATTACCCTCTTAGCGCTCCGAATGTCCACTTGCATTTTCTACAGAAAGAGTGTTCAGAACTGCGCAATCAAAAGTATGGTTTAACTCTGTTAGCTTAATGAACATATCAGAAATAAGTTTCACACAATGCTTCTGTGTAGTTTTTATTTGAAGATATTATTTTTCCCAATAGAGGCCTCTTAGCGCTCAGAATGTCCAATTGCAGTTTCTACAGAAAGAGTGTTTCAGAAAGGCTCAATACAAAGTAAGGTTCAACTCTGTTAGTTGAATGCACAGAACAGAAAGAAGTTTCATACAATGCTTCTGTGTAGTTTATATTTGAACATATTCTTTTTTCCACTATTACCCACTTAGCGCTACGAATGTCCAGTTGCATTTTCTACAGACAGAGTGTTTCAAAACTGCTCAATCAAAAGTATGGTTTAACTCTGTTAGCTGAATGCTCAGATCAGAAAGAAGTTTCACAGAATGCTTCTGTGTAGTTTATATTTGAATATATTCCTTTTTCCACTACTACTCTCTTAGCGCTCCAAATGTCCAGTTGCATTTTCTACAGAAAGAGTGTTCAGATCTGCTCAATCAAAAGTATGGTTTAACTCTGTTACCTGAATGCACAGATCAGAAAAAAGTTTCACAGAATGATTCTGTGTAGTTTATATATGGAGACATTCCTTTTTCCACTATTACCCTCTTAGCGCTCCAAATCTCCACTTGCATTTTCTACAAAAGGAGTGTTTCATAACTGCTCAATCAAAAATATGTTTTATCTCTGTTAACTGAATTTACAGATCAGAAATAAGTTTCACAGAATGCATCTGTGTAGTTTTTATTTGAAGATATTCTTTTTCCCAATGTAGGCCTCTTAGCGCTTAGCATGTCCAATTGCAGTTTCTACAGAAAGAGTGTTTCAGAACGGCTCAATCAAAAGTAAGGTTTAACTATGTTAGTTGAATGCACAGAACAGAAAGAATTTTCACAGAATGCTACTGTGTAGTTTATATTTGAATATATTCCTTTTTCCACTATTACCCTCTTAGCGCTCCGAATGTCCACTTGCATTTTCTACAGAAAGAGTGTTCAGAACTGCGCAATCAAAAGTATGGTTTAACTCTGTTAGCTTAATGAATATATCAGAAATAAGTTTCACACAATGCTTCTGTGTAGTTTTTATTTGAAGATATTATTTTTCCTAATATAGGCCTCTTAGCGCTCAGAATGTCCAATTGCAGTTTCTACAGAAAGAGTGTTTCAGAAAGGCTCAATCAGAAGTAAGGTTCAACTCTGTTAGTTGAATGCACAGAACAGAAAGCAGTTTCATACAATGCTTCTGTGTAGTTTATATTTGAACATATTCTTTTTTCCACTATTACCCACTTAGCGCTACGAATGTCCAGTTGCATTTTCTACAGACAGAGTGTTTCAAAACTGCTCAATCAAATGTATCGTTTAACTCTGTTAGCTGAATGCTCAGATCAGAAAGAAGTTTCACAAAATGCTTCTGTGTAGTTTATATTTGAATATATTCCTTTTTCCACTACTACTCTCTTAGCGCTCCAAATGTCCAGTTGCATTTTCTACAGAAAGAGTGTTCAGATCTGCTCAATCAAAAGTATGGTTTAACTCTGTTAGCTGAATGCACAGATCAGAAAAAAGTTTCACAGAATGATTCTGTGTAGTTTATATTTGGAGACATTCCTTTTTCCACTATTACCCTCTTAGCGCTCCGAATCTCCACTTGCATTTTCTACAGAAAGAGTGTTTCATAACTGCTCAATAAAAAATATGTTTTACCTCTGTTAACTGAATTTACAGTTCAGAAATAAGTTTCACAGAATGCATCTGTGTAGTTTTTATTTGAAGATATTCTTTTTCCCAATATAGGCCTCTTAGCGCTTAGAATGTCCAATTGCAGTTTCTACAGAAAGAGTGTTTCAGAACGGCTCAATCAAAAGTAAGGTTCAACTCTGTTAGTTGAATGCACAGAACAGAAAGAATTTTCACAGAATGCTACTGTGTAGTTTATATTTGAATATATTCCTTTTTCCACTATTACCCTCTTAGCGCTCCGAATGTCCACTTGCATTTTCTACAGAAAGAGTGTTCAGAACTGCGCAATCAAAAGTATGGTTTAACTCTGTTAGCTTAATGAACATATCAGAAATAAGTTTCACACAATGCTTCTGTGTAGTTTTTATTTGAAGATATTATTTTTACCAATAGAGGCCTCTTAGCGCTCAGAATGTCCTATTGCAGTTTCTACAGAAAGAGTGTTTCAGAAAGGCTCAATCAAATGTAAGGTTCAACTCTGTTAGTTGAATGCACAGAACAGAAAGAAGTTTCATACAATGCTTCTGTGTAATTTATATTTGAACATATTCTTTTTTCCACTATTACCCACTTAGCACTACGAATGTCCAGTTGCATTTTCTACAGACAGAGTGTTTCAAAACTGCTCAATCAAAAGTATGGTTTAACTCTGTAAGCTGAATGCTCAGATCAGAAAGAAGTTTCACAGAATGCTTCTGTGTAGTTTATATTTGAATATATTCCTTTTTCCACTACTATTCTCTTAGCGCTCCAAATGTCCAGTTGCATTTTCTACAGAAAGATTGTTCAGATCTGCTCAATCAAAAGTATGGTTTAACTCTGTTAGCTGAATGCACAGATCAGAAAGAAGTTTCACAGAATGATTCTTTGTAGTTTATATTTGGAGACATTCCTTTTTCCACTATTACCCTCTTAGCGCTCCGAATCTCCCCTTGCATTTTCTACAGAAAGAGTGTTTCAGAACGGCTCAATCAAAACTAAGGTTCAACTCTTTTAGTTGAACAAACAGAACAGAAAGAAGTTTCACACATTTCTTCTGTGTAGTTTTTATTTGTAGACATTCTTTTTCCCAATATAGGCCTCTTAGCGCTCAGAATGTCCAATTGCAGTTTCTACAGAAAGAGTGTTTCAGAACGGCTCAATCAAAAGTAAGGTTCAACTCTGTTAGTTGAATGCACAGAACAGAAAGAAGTTTCATACAATGCTTCTGTGTAGTTTATATTTGAACATATTCTTTTTTCCACTATTACCCACTTAGCGCTACGAATGTCCAGTTGCATTTTCTACAGACAGAGTGTTTCAAAACTGCTCAATCAAAAGTATGGTTTAACTCTGTTAGCTGAATGCTCAGATCAGAAAGAAGTTTCACAGAATGCTTCTGTGTAGTTTATATTTGAATATATTCCTTTTTCCACTACTACGCTCTTAGCGCTCGAAATGTCCAGTTGCATTTTCTACAGAAAGAGTGTTCAGATCTGCTCAATCAAAAGTATGGTTTAACTCTGTTAGCTGAATGCACAGAGCAGAAAGAAGTTTCACCGAATGATTCTGTGTAGTTTATATTTGAAGACATTACTTTTTCCACTATTACCCTCTTAGCGCTCCAAATCTCCACTTGCATTTTCTACAAAAAGAGTGTTTCATAACTGCTCAATCAAAAATATGTTTTATCTCTGTTAACTGAATTTACAGATCAGAAATAAGTTTCACAGAATGCATCTGTGTAGTTTTTATTTGAAGATATTCTTTTTCCCAATGTAGGCCTCTTAGCGCTTAGCATGTCCAATTGCAGTTTCTACAGAAAGAGTGTTTCAGAATGGCTCAATCAAAAGTAAGGTTCAACTATGTTAGTTGAATGCACAGAACAGAAAGAATTTTCACACAATGCTACTGTGTAGTTTATATTTGAATATATTCCTTTTTCCACTATTACCCTCTTAGCGCTCCGAATGTCCACTTGCATTTTCTACAGAAAGAGTGTTCAGAACTGCGCAATCAAAAGTATGGTTTAACTCTGTTAGCTTAATGAACATATCAGAAATAAGTTTCACACAATGCTTCTGTGTAGTTTTTATTTGAAGATATTATTTTTCCTAATATAGGCCTCTTAGCGCTCAGAATGTCCAATTGCAGTTTCTACAGAAAGAGTGTTTCAGAAAGGCTCAATCAGAAGTAAGGTTCAACTCTGTTAGTTGAATGCACAGAACAGAAAGCAGTTTCATACAATGCTTCTGTGTAGTTTATATTTGAACATATTCTTTTTTCCACTATTACCCACTTAGCGCTACGAATGTCCAGTTGCATTTTCTACAGACAGAGTGTTTCAAAACTGCTCAATCAAAAGTATGGTTTAACTCTGTTAGCTGAATGCTCAGATCAGAAAGAAGTTTCACAGAATGCTTCTGTGTAGTTTATATTTGAATATATTCCTTTTTCCACTACTACTCTCTTAGCGCTCCAAATGTCCAGTTGCATTTTCTACAGAAAGAGTGTTCAGATCTGCTCAATCAAAAGTATGGTTTAACTCTGTTAGCTGAATGCACAGATCAGAAAAAAGTTTCACAGAATGATTCTGTGTAGTTTATATTTGGAGACATTCCTTTTTCCACTATTACCCTCTTAGCGCTCCGAATCTCCACTTGCATTTTCTACAGAAAGAGTGTTTCATAACTGCACAATCAAAAATATGTTTTATCTCTGTTAACTGAATTTACAGTTCAGAAATAAGATTCACAGAATGCATCTGTGTAGTTTTTATTTGAAGATATTCTTTTTCCCAATATAGGCCTCTTAGCGCTTAGCATGTCCAATTGCAGTTTCTACAGAAAGAGTGTTTCAGAACGGCTCAATCAAAAGTAAGGTTCAACTCTGTTAGTTGAATGCACAGAACAGAAAGAATTTTCACAGAATGCTACTGTGTAGTTTATATTTGAATATATTCCTTTTTCCACTATTACCCTCTTAGCGCTCCGAATGTCCACTTGCATTTTCTACAGAAAGAGTGTTCAGAACTGCGCAATCAAAAGTATGGTTTAACTCTGTTAGCTTAATGAACATATCAGAAATAAGTTTCACACAATGCTTCTGTGTAGTTTTTATTTGAAGATATTATTTTTCCCAATATAGGCCTCTTAGCGCTCAGAATGTCCTATTGCAGTTTCTACAGAAAGAGTGTTTCAGAAAGGCTCAATCAAAAGTAAGGTTCAACTCTGTTAGTTGAATGCACAGAACAGAAAGAAGTTTCATACACTGCTTCTGTGTAGTTTATATTTGAACATATTCTTTTTTCCACTATTACCCACTTAGCGCTACGAATGTCCAGTTGCATTTTCTACAGACAGAGTGTTTCAAAACTGCTCAATCCAAAGTATGGTTTAACTCTGTTAGCTGAATGCTCAGATCAGAAAGAAGTTTCACAGAATGCTTCTGTGTAGTTTATATTTGAATATATTCCTTTTTCCACTACTACACTCTTAGCGCTCCAAATGTCCAGTTGCATTTTCTACAGAAAGATTGTTCAGATCTGCTCAATCAAAAGTATGGTTTAACTCTGTTAGCTGAATGCACAGATCAGAAAGAAGTTTCACAGAATGATTCTTTGTAGTTTATATTTGGAGACATTCCTTTTTCCACGATTACCCTCTTAGCGCTCCGAATCTCCCCTTGCATTTTCTACAGAAAGAGTGTTTCAGAACGGCTCAATCAAAACTAAGGTTCAACTCTTTTAGTTGAACAAACAGAACAGAAAGAAGTTTCACACAATTCCTCTGTGTAGTTTTTATTTGTAGACATTCTTTTTCCCAATATAGGCCTCTTAGCGCTCAGAATGTCCAATTGCAGTTTCTACAGAAAGAGTATTTCAGAATGGCTCAATCAAAAGTAAGGTTCAACTCTGTTAGTTGAATGCACAGAACAGAAAGAAGTTTCACAGAATGCTTCTGTGTAGTTTATATTTGAATATATTCCTTTTTCCACTACTACGCTCTTAGCGCTCCAAATGTCCAGTTGCATTTTCTACAGAAAGAGTGTTCAGATCTTCTCAATCAAAAGTATGGTTTAACTCTGTTAGGTGAATGCACAGATCAGAAAGAAGTTTCACCGAATGATTCTGTGTAGTTTATATTTGAAGACATTCCTTTTTCCACTATTACCCTCTTAGCGCTCCGAATCTCCACTTGCATTTTCTACAAAAAGAGTGTTTCATAACTGCTCAATCAAAAATATGTTTTATCTCTGTTAACTGAATTTACAGATCAGAAATAAGTTTCACAGAATGCATCTGTGTAGTTTTTATTTGAAGATATTCTTTTTCCCAATGTAGGCCACTTAGCGCTTAGCATGTCCAATTGCAGTTTCTACAGAAAGAGTGTTTCAGAACGGCTCAATCAAAAGTAAGGTTCAACTCTGTTAGTTGAATGCACAGAACAGAAAGAATTTTCACAGAATGCTACTGTGTAGTTTATATTTGAATATATTCCTTTTTCCACTATTACCCTCTTAGCGCTCCGAATGTCCACTTGCATTTTCTACAGAAAGTGTGTTCAGAACTGCGCAATCAAAAATATGGTTTAACTCTGTTAGCTTAATGAACATATCAGAAATAAGTTTCACACAATGCTTCTGTGTAGTTTATATTTGAAGATATTTTTTTTCCCAATATAGGCCTCTTAGCGCTCAGAATGTCCAATTGCAGTTTCTACAGAAAGAGTGTTTCAGAAAGGCTCAATCAAAAGTAAGGTTCAACTCTGTTAGTTGAATGCACAGAACAGAAAGAAGTTTCATACAATGCTTCTGTGTAGTTTATATTTGAACATATTCTTTTTTCCACTATTATCCACTTAGCGCTACGAATGTCCAGTTGCATTTTCTACAGACAGAGTGTTTCAAAACTGCTCAATCAAAAGTATGGTTTAACTCTGTTAGCTGAATGCTCAGATCAGAAAGAAGTTTCACAGAATGCTTCTGTGTAGTTTATATTTGAATATATTCCTTTTTCCACTACTACTCTCTTAGCGCTCCAAATGTCCAGTTGCATTTTCTACAGAAAGAGTGTTCAGATCTGCTCAATCAAAAGTATGGTTTAACTCTGTTAGCTGAATGCACAGATCAGAAAGATGTTTCACAGAATGATTCTGTGTAGTTTATATTTGGAGACATTCCTTTTTCCACTATTACCCTCTTAGCGCTCCGAATCTCCACTTGCATTTTCTACAGAAAGAGTGTTTCAGAACGGCTCAATCAAAGCGAAGGTTCAACTCTTTTAGTTGAACAAACAGAACAGAAAGAAGTTTCACACAATTCCTCTGTGTAGTTTTTATTTGTAGACATTCTTTTTCCCAATATAGGCCTCTTAGCGCTCCAAATGTCCAGTTGCATTTTCTACAGAAAGAGTGTTCAGATCTGCTCAATCAAAAGTATGGTTTAACTCTGTTAGCTGAATGCACAGATCAGAGAGAAGTTTCACCGAATGATTCTGTGTAGTTTATATTTGAAGACATTCCTTTTTCCACTATTACCCTCTTAGTGCTCCGAATCTCCACTTGCATTTTCTACAAAAAGAGTGTTTCATAACTGCTCAATCAAAAATATGTTTTATCTCTGTTAACTGAATTTACAGATCAGAAATAAGTTTCACAGAATGCATCTGTGTAGTTTTTATTTGAAGATATTCTTTTTCCCAATGTAGGCCTCTTAGCGCTTAGAATGTCTAATTGCAGTTTCTACAGAAAGAGTGTTTCAGAACGGCTCAATCAAAAGTAAGGTTCAACTCTGTTAGTTGAATGCACAGAACAGAAAGAATTTTCACAGAATGCTACTGTGTAGTATATATTTGAATATATTTCTTTTTCCACTATTACCCTCTTAGCGCTCCGAATGTCCACTTGCATTTTCTACAGAAAGAGTGTTCAGAACTGCGCAATCAAAAGTATGGTTTAACTCTGTTAGCTTAATGAACATATCAGAAATAAGTTTCACACAATGCTTCTGTGTAGTTTTTATTTGAAGATATTATTTTTCCCAATAGAGGCCTCTTAGCGCTCAGAATGTCCAATTGCAGTTTCTACAGAAAGGGTGTTTCAGAAAGGCTCAATCAAAAGTAAGGTTCAACTCTGTTAGTTGAATGCACAGAACAGAAAGAAGTTTCATACAATGCTTCTGTGTAGTTTATATTTGAACATATTCTTTTTTCCGCTATTACCCACTTAGCGCTACGAATGTCCAGTTGCATTTTCTACAGACAGAGTGTTTCAAAACTGCTCAATCAAAAGTATGGTTTAACTCTGTTAGCTGAATGCTCAGATCAGAAAGAAGTTTCACAGAATGCTTCTGTGTAGTTTATATTTGAATATATTCCTTTTTCCACTACTACTCTCTTAGCGCTCCAAATGTCCAGTTACATTTTCTACAGAAAGAGTGTTCAGATCTGCTCAATCAAAAGTATGGTTTAACTCTGTTAGCTGAATGCACAGATCAGAAAGAAGTTTCACCGAATGATTCTGTGTAGTTTATATTTGGAGACATTCCTTTTTCCACTATTACCTTCTTAGCGCTCCGAATCTCCACCTGCATTTTCTACAGAAAGAGTGTTTCAGAACGGCTCAATCAAAACTAAGGTTCAACTCTTTTAGTTGAACAAACAGAACAGAAAGAAGTTTCACCCAATTCTTCTGTGTAGTTTTTATTTGTAGACATTCTTTTTCCCAATATAGGCCTCTTAGCGCTCAGAATGTCCAATTGCAGTTTCTACAGAAAGAGTGTTTCAGAACGGCTCAATCAAAAGTAAGGTTCAACTCTGTTAGTTGAATGCACAGAACAGAAAGAAGTTTCATACAATGCTTCTGTGTAGTTTATATTTGAATATATACTTTTTTCCACTATTACCCACTTAGCGCTACGAATGTCCAGTTGCATTTTCTACAGACAGAGTGTTTCAAAACTGCTCAATCAAAAGTATGGTTTAACTCTGTTAGCTGAATGCTCAGATCAGAAAGAAGTTTCACAGAATGCTTCTGTGTAGTTTATATTTGAATATATTCCTTTTTCCACTACTACGCTCTTAGCGCTCCAAATGTCCAGTTGCATTTTCTACAGAAAGAGTGTTCAGATCTGCTCAATCAAAAGTGTGGTTTAACTCTGTTAGCTGAATGCACAGATCAGAAAGAAGTTTCACCGAATGATTCTGTGTAGTTTATATTTGAAGACATTCCTTTTTCCACTATTACCCCCTTAGCGCTCCGAATCTCCACTTGCATTTTCTACAAAAAGTGTGTTTCATAACTGCTCAATCAAAAATATGTTTTATCTCTGTTAACTGAATTTACAGATCTGAAATAAGTTTCACAGAATGCATCTGTGTAGTTTTTATTTGAAGATATTCTTTTTCCCAATGTAGGCCTCTTAGCGCTTAGCATGTCCAATTGCAGTTTCTACAGAAAGAGTGTTTCAGAACGGCTCAATCAAAAGTAAGGTTCAACTCTGTTAGTTGAATGCACAGAACAGAAAGAATTTTCACAGAATGCTACTGTGTAGTTTATATTTCAATATATTCCTTTTTCCACTATTACCCTCTTAGCGCTCCGAATGTCCACTTGCATTTTCTACAGAAAGAGTGTTCAGAACTGTGCAATCAAAAGTATGGTTTAACTCTGTTAGCTTAATGAACATATCAGAAATAAGTTTCACACAATGCTTCTGTGTAGTTTTTATTTGAAGATATTATTTTTCCCAATAGAGGCCTCTTAGCGCTCAGAATGTCCAATTGCAGTTTCTACAGAAAGAGTGTTTCAGAAAGGCTCAATCAAAAGTAAGGTTCAACTCTGTTAGTTGAATGCACAGAACAGAAAGAAGTTTCATACAATGCTTCTGTGTAGTTTATATTTGAACATATTCTTTTTTCCACTATTACCCACTTAGCGCTACGAATGTCCAGTTGCATTTTCTACAGACAGAGTGTTTCAAAACTGCTCAATCAAAAGTATGGTTTAACTCTGTTAGCTGAATGCTCAGATCAGAAAGAAGTTTCACAGAATGCTTCTGTGTAGTTTATATTTGAATATATTCCTTTTTCCACTACTACTCTCTTAGCGCTCCAAATGTCCAGTTGCATTTTCTACAGAAAGAGTGTTCAGATCTGCTCAATCAAAAGTATGGTTTAACTCTGTTAGCAGAACGCACAGATCAGAAAGAAGTTTCACAGAATGATTCTGTGTAGTTTATATTTGGAGACATTCCTTTTTCCACTATTACCCTCTTAGCGCTCCGAATCTCCACCTGCAGTTTCTACAGAAAGAGTGTTTCAGAACGGCTCAATCAAAACTAAGGTTCAACTCTTTTAGTTGAACAAACAGAACAGAAAGAAGTTTCACACAATTCTTCTGTGTAGTTTTTATTTGTAGACATTCTTTTTCCCAATATAGGCCTCTTAGCGCTCAGAATGTCCAATTGCAGTTTCTACAGAAAGAGTATTTCAGAACGGCTCAATCAAAAGTACGGTTCAACTCTGTTAGTTGAATGCACAGAACAGAAAGATGTTTCACAGAATGCTTCTGTGTAGTTTATATTTGAATATATTCCTTTTTCCACTACTACGCTCTTAGCGCTCCAAATGTCCAGTTGCATTTTCTACAGAAAGAGTGTTCAGATCTGCTCAATCAAAAGTATGGTTTAACTCTGTTAGCTGAATGCACAGATCAGAGAGAAGTTTCACCGAATGATTCTGTGTAGTTTATATTTGAAGACATTCCTTTTTCCACTATTACCCTCTTAGTGCTCCGAATCTCCACTTGCATTTTCTACAAAAAGAGTGTTTCATAACTGCTCAATCAAAAATATGTTTTATCTCTGTTAACTGAATTTACAGATCAGAAATAAGTTTCACAGAATGCATCTGTGTAGTTTTTATTTGAAGATATTCTTTTTCGCAATGTAGGCCTCTTAGCGCTTAGAATGTCTAATTGCAGTTTCTACAGAAAGAGTGTTTCAGAACGGCTCAATCAAAAGTAAGGTTCAACTCTGTTAGTTGAATGCACAGAACAGAAAGAATTTTCACAGAATGCTACTGTGTAGTATATATTTGAATATATTTCTTTTTCCACTATTACCCTCTTAGCGCTCCGAATGTCCACTTGCATTTTCTACAGAAAGAGTGTTCAGAACTGCGCAATCAAAAGTATGGTTTAACTCTGTTAGCTTAATGAACATATCAGAAATAAGTTTCACACAATGCTTCTGTGTAGTTTTTATTTGAAGATATTATTTTTCCCAATAGAGGCCTCTTAGCGCTCAGAATGTCCAATTGCAGTTTCTACAGAAAGAGTGTTTCAGAAAGGCTCAATCAAAAGTAAGGTTCAACTCTGTTAGTTGAATGCACAGAACAGAAAGAAGTTTCATACAATGCTTCTGTGTAGTTTATATTTGAACATATTCTTTTTTCCGCTATTACCCACTTAGCGCTACGAATGTCCAGTTGCATTTTCTACAGACAGAGTGTTTCAAAACTGCTCAATCAAAAGTATGGTTTAACTCTGTTAGCTGAATGCTCAGATCAGAAAGAAGTTTCACAGAATGCTTCTGTGTAGTTTATATTTGAATATATTCCTTTTTCCACTACTACTCTCTTAGCGCTCCAAATGTCCAGTTACATTTTCTACAGAAAGAGTGTTCAGATCTGCTCAATCAAAAGTATGGTTTAACTCTGTTAGCTGAATGCACAGATCAGAAAGAAGTTTCACCGAATGATTCTGTGTAGTTTATATTTGGAGACATTCCTTTTTCCACTATTACCTTCTTAGCGCTCCGAATCTCCACCTGCATTTTCTACAGAAAGAGTGTTTCAGAACGGCTCAATCAAAACTAAGGTTCAACTCTTTTAGTTGAACAAACAGAACAGAAAGAAGTTTCACACAATTCTTCTGTGTAGTTTTTATTTGTAGACATTCTTTTTCCCAATATAGGCCTCTTAGCGCTCAGAATGTCCAATTGCAGTTTCTACAGAAAGAGTGTTTCAGAACGGCTCAATCAAAAGTAAGGTTCAACTCTGTTAGTTGAATGCAAAGAACAGAAATAATTTTCACAGAATGCTACTGTGTAGTTTATATTTGAATATATTCCTTTTTCCACTATTACCCTCTTAGCGCTCCGAATGTCCACTTGCATTTTCTACAGAAAGAGTGTTCAGAACTGCGCAATCAAAAGTATGGTTTAACTCTGTTAGCTTAATTAACATATCAGAAATAAGTTTCACACAATGCTTCTGTGTAGTTTTTATTTGAAGATATTATTTTTCCCAATAGAGGCCTCTTAGCGCTCAGAATGTCCAATTGCAATTTCTACAGAAAGAGTGTTTCAGAAAGGCTCAATCAAAAGTAAGGTTCAACTCTGTTAGTTGAATGCACAGAACAGAAAGAAGTTTCATACAATTTTTCTGTGTAGTTTATATTTGAACATATTCTTTTTTCCACTATTACCCACTTAGCGCTACGAATGTCCAGTTGCATTTTCTACAGACAGAGTGTTTCAAAACTGCTCAATCAAAAGTATGGTTTAACTCTGTTAGCTGAATGCTCAGATCAGAAAGAAGTTTCACAGAATGCTTCTGTGTAGTTTATATTTGAATATATTCCTTTTTCCACTACTACTCTCTTAGCGCTCCAAATGTCCAGTTACATTTTGTACAGAAAGAGTGTTCAGAACTGCTCAATCAAAAGTATGGTTTAACTCTGTTAGCTGAATGCACAGATCAGAAAGAAGTTTCACAGAATGATTCTGTGTAGTTTATATTTGGAGACATTCCTTTTTCCACTATTACCTTCTTAGCGCTCCGAATCTCCACCTGCATTTTCTACAGAAAGAGTGTTTCAGAACGGCTCAATCAAAACTAAGGTTCAACTCTTTTAGTTGAACAAACAGAACAGAAAGAAGTTTCACACAATTCTTCTGTGTAGTTTTTATTTGTAGACATTCTTTTTCCCAATATAGGCCTCTTTGCGCTCAGAATGTCCAATTGCAGTTTCTACAGAAAGAGTGTTTCAGAACGGCTCAATCAAAAGTAAGGTTCAACTCTGTTAGTTGAATGCACAGAACAGAAAGAAGTTTCACAGAATGCTTCTGTGTAGTTTATATTTGAATATATTCCTTTTTCCACTACTACGCTCTTAGCGCTCCAAATGTCCAGTTGCATTTTCTACAGAAAGAGTGTTCAGAACTGCGCAATCAAAAGTGTGGTTTAACTCTGTTAGCTTAATGAACATATCAGAAATAAGTTTCACACAATGCTTCTGTGTAGTTTTTATTTGAAGATATTATTTTTCCCAATATAGGCCTCTTAGCGCTCAGAATGTCCAATTGCAGTTTCTACAGAAAGAGTGTTTCAGAAAGGCTCAATCAAAAGTAAGGTTCAACTCTGTTAGTTGAATGCACAGAACAGAAAGAAGTTTCATACAATGCTTCTGTGTAGTTTATATTTGAACATATTCTTTTTTCCACTATTACCCACTTAGCGCTACGAATGTCCAGTTGCATTTTCTACAGACAGAGTGTTTCAAAACTGCTCAATCAAAAGTATGGTTTAACTCTGTTAGCTGAATGCTCAGATCAGAAAGAAGTTTCACAGAATGCTTCTGTGTAGTTTATATTTGAATATATTCCTTTTTCCACTACTACGCTCTTAGCGCTCCAAATGTCCAGTTGCATTTTCTACAGAAAGAGTGTTCAGATCTGCTCAATCAAAAGTGTGGTTTAACTCTGTTAGCTGAATGCACAGATCAGAAAGAAGTTTCACCGAATGATTCTGTGTAGTTTATATTTGAAGACATTCCTTTTTCCACTATTACCCTCTTAGTGCTCCGAATCTCCACTTGCATTTTCTACAAAAAGAGTGTTTCATAACTGCTCAATCAAAAATATGATTTATCTCTGTTAACTGAATTTACAGATCAGAAATAACTTTCACAGAATGCATCTGTGTAATTTTTATTTGAAGATATTCTTTTTCCCAATGTAGGCCTCTTAGCACTTAGCATGTCCAATTGCAGTTTCTACAGAAAGAGTGTTTCAGAACGGCTCAATCAAAAGTAAGGTTCAACTCTGTTAGTTGAATGCACAGAACAGAAAGAATTTTCACAGAATGCTACTGTGTAGTTTATATTTGAATATATTCCTTTTTCCACTCTTACCCTCTTAGCGCTCCGAATGTCCACTTGCATTTTCTACAGAAAGAGTGTTCAGAACTGCGCAATCAAAAGTATGGTTTAACTCTGTTAGCTTAATGAACATGTCAGAAATAAGTTTCACACAATGCTTCTGTGTAGTTTTTATTTGAAGATATTATTTTTCCCAATATAGGCCTCTTAGCGCTCAGAATGTCCAATTGCAGCTTCTACAGAAAGAGTGTTTCAGAAAGGCTCAATCAAAAGTAAGGTTCAACTCTGTTAGTTGAATGCACAGAACAGAAAGAAGTTTCATACAATGCTTCTGTGTAGTTTATATTTGAACATATTGTTTTTTCCACTATTACCCACTTAGCGCTACGAATGTCCAGTTGCATTTTCTACAGACAGAGTGTTTCAAAACTGTTCAATCAAAAGTAGGGTTTAAATCTGTTAGCTGAATGCTCAGATCAGAAAGAAGTTTCACAGAATGCTTCTGTGTAGTTTATATTTGAATATATTCCTTTTTCCACTACTACTCTCTTAGCGCTCCAAATGTCCAGTTGCATTTTCTACAGAAAGGGTGTTCAGATCTGCTCAATCAAAAGTATGGTTTAACTCTGTTAGCTGAATGCACAGATCAGAAAGAAGTTTCACAGAATGATTCTGTGTAGTTTATATTTGCAGACATTCCTTTTTCCACTATTACCCTCTTAGCGCTCCGAATCTCCACTTGCATTTTCTACAGAAAGAGTGTTTCAGAACGGCTCAATCAAAACTAAGGTTCAACTCTTTTAGTTGAACAAACAGAACAGAAAGAAGTTTCACACAATTCTTCTGTGTAGTTTTTATTTGTAGACATTCTTTTTCCCAATATAGGCCTCTTAGCGCTCAGAATGTCCAATTGCAGTTTCTACAGAAAGAGTGTTTCAGAACGGCTCAATCAAAAGTAAGGTTCAACTCTGTTAGTTGAATGCACAGAACAGAAAGAAGTTTCATACAATGCTTCTGTGTAGTTTATATTTGAACATATTCTTTTTTCCACTATTACCCACTTAGCGCTACGAATGTCCAGTTGCATTTTCTACAGACAGAGTGTTTCAAAACTGCTCAATCAAAAGTATGGTTTAACTCTGTTAGCTGAATGCTCAGATTAGAAACAAGTTTCACAGAATGATTCTGTGTAGTTTATATTTGAAGACATTCCTTTTTCCACTATTACCCTCTTAGCGCTCCGAATCTCCACTTGCATTTTCTACAAAAAGTGTGTTTCATAACCGCTCAATCAAAAATATGTTTTATCTCTGTTAACTGAATTTACAGATCAGAAATAAGTTTCACAGAATGCATCTGTGTAGTTTTTATTTGAAGATATTCTTTTTCCCAATGTAGGCCTCTTAGCGCTTAGCATGTCCAATTGCAGTTTCTACAGAAAGAGTGTTTCAGAACGGCTCAATCAAAAGTAAGGTTCAACTCTGTTAGTTGAATGCACAGAACAGAAAGAATTTTCACAGAATGCTACTGTGTAGTTTATATTTGAATATATTCCTTTTTCCACTATTACCCTCTTAGCGCTCCGAATCTCCACTTGCATTTTCTACAGAAAGAGTGTTTCAGAACCGCTCAATCAAAACTAAGGTTCAACTCATTTAGTTGAACAAACAGAACAGAAAGATGTTTCACACAATTCTTCTGTGTAGTTTTTATTTGTAGACATTCTTTTTCCCATTATAGGCCTCCTAGCGCTCAGAATGTCCAATTGCAGTTTCTACAGAAAGAGTGTTTCAGAACGGCTCAATCAAAAGTAAGGTTCAACTCTGTTAGTTGAATGCACAGAACAGAAAGTAGTTTCATACAATGCTTCTGTGTAGTTTATATTTGAACATATTCTTTTTTCCACTATTACCCACTTAGCGCTACAAATGTCCAGTTGCATTTTTTACAGACAGAGTGTTTCAAAACTGCTCAATCAAAAGTATGGTTTAACTCTGTTAGCTGAATGCTCAGATCAGAAAGAAGTTTCACAGAATGCTTCTGTGTAGTTTATATTTGAATATATTACTTTTTCCCCTACTACGCTTTTAGCGGTCCAAATGTCCTGTTGCATTTTCTACAGAAAGAATGTTCAGATCTGCTCAATCAAAAGTATGGTTTGACTCTGTTAGCTGAATGCACAGATCAGAAAGATGTTTCACCGAATGATTCCGTGTAGTTTATATTTGAAGACATTCCTTTTTCCACTATTACCCTCTTAGCGCTCCGAATCTCCACTTGCATTTTCTACAAAAAGAGTGTTTCATAACTGCTCAATCAAAAATATGTTTTATCTCTGTTAACTGAATTTACAGATCAGAAATAAGTTTCACAGAATGCATCTGTGTTGTTTTTATTTGAAGATATTCTTTTTCCCAATGTAGGCCTCTTAGCGCTTAGCATGTCCAATTGCAGTTTCTACAGAAAGAGTGTTTCAGAACGGCTCAATCAAAAGTAAGGTTCAACTCTGTTAGTTGAATGCACAGAACAGAAAGAATTTTCACAGAATGCTACTGTGTAGTTTATATTTGAATATATTCCTTTTTCCACTATTACCCTCTTAGCGCTCCGAATGTCCACTTGAATTTTCTAAAGAAAGAGTGTTCAGAACTGCGCAATCAAAAGTATGGTTTAACTCTGTTAGCTTAATGAACATATCAGAAATAAGTTTCACACAATGCTTCTGTGTAGTTTTTATTTGAAGATATTATTTTTCCCAATAGAGGCCTGTTAGCGCTCAGAATGTCCAATTGCAGTTTCTACAGAAAGAGTGTTTCAGAAAGGCTCAATCAAAAGTAAGGTTCAACTCTGTTAGTTGAATGCACAGAACAGAAAGAAGTTTCATACAATGTTTCTGTGTAGTTTATATTTGAACATATTATTTTTTCCACTATTACCCACTTAGCGCTACGAATGTCCAGTTGCATTTTCTACAGACAGAGTGTTTCAAAACTGCTCAATCAAAAGTATGGTTTAACTCTGTTAGCTGAATGCTCAGATCAGAAAGAAGTTTCACAGAATGCTTCTGTGTAGTTTATATTTGAATATATTCCTTTTTCCACTACTAATCTCTTAGCGCTCCAAATGTCCAGTTGCATTTTCTACAGAAAGAGTGTTCAGATCTGCTCAATCAAAAGTATGGTTTAACTCTGTTAGCTGAATGCACAGATCAGAAAGAAGTTTCACAGAATGATTCTGTGTAGTTTATATTTGGAGACATTCCTTTTTCCACTATTACCCTCTTAGCGCTCCGAATCGCCACTTGCATTTTCTACAGAAAGAGTGTTTCAGAACGGCTCAATCAAAACTAAGTTTCAACACTTTTAGTTGAACAAACAGAACTGAAAGAAGTTTCACACAATTCTTCTGTGTAGTTTTTATTTGTAGACATTCTTTTTCCCAATATAGGCCTCCTAGCGCTCAGAATGTCCAATTGCAGTTTCTACAGAAAGAGTGTTTCAGAACGGCTCAATCAAAAGTAAGGTTCAACTCTGTTAGTTGAATGCACAGAACAGAAAGAAGTTTCATACAATGCTTCTGTGTAGTTTATATTTGAACATATTCTTTTTTCCACTAATACCCACTTAGCGCTACGAATGTCCAGTTGAATTTTCTACAGACAGAGTGTTTCAAAACTGCTCAATCAAAAGTATGGTTTAACTCTGTTAGCTGAATGCTCAGATCAGAAAGAAGTTTCACAGAATGCTTCTGTGTAGTTTATATTTGAATATATTCCTTTTTCCACTACTACGCTCTTAGCGCTCCAAATGTCCAGTTGCATTTTCTACAGAAAGAGTGTTCAGATCTGCTCAATCAAAAGTATGGTTTAACTCTGTTAGCTGAATGCACAGATCAGAAAGAAGTTTCACCGAATGATTCTGTGTAGTTTATATTTGAAGACATTCCTTTTTCCACTATTACCCCCTTAGCGCTCCGAATCTCCACTTGCATTTTCTACAAAAAGAGTGTTTCATAACTGTTCAATCAAAAATATGTTTTATCTCTGTTAACTGAATTTACAGATCAGAAATAAGTTTCACAGAATTCATCTGTGTAGTTTTTATTTGAAGATATTCTTTTTCCCAATGTAGGCCTCTTAGCTCTTAGCATGTCCAATTGCAGTTTCTACAGAAAGAGTGTTTCAGAACTTCTCAATCAAAAGTAAGGTTCAACTCTGTTAGTTGAATGCACAGAACAGAAAGAATTTTCACAGAATGCTACTGTGTAGTTTATATTTGAATATACTCTTTTTTCCACTATTACCCTCTTAGCGCTCCGAATGTCCACTTGCATTTTCTATAGAAAGAGTGTTCAGAACTGCGCAATCAAAAGTATGGTTTAACTCTGTTAGCTTAATGAACATATCAGAAATAAGATTCACACAATGTTTGTGTGAAGTTTTTATTTCAAGATATTATTTTTCCCAATAGAGGCCTCTTAGCGCTCAGAATGTCCAATTGCCGTTTCTACAGAAAGAGTGTTTCAGAACGGCTCAATCAAAACTAAGGTTCAACTCTTTTAGTTGAACAAACAGAACTGAAAGAAGTTTCACACAATTCTTCTGTGTAGTTTTTATTTGTAGACATTCTTTTTCCCAATATAGGCCTCCTAGCGCTCAGAATGTCCAACTGCAGTTTCTACAGAAAGAGTGTTTCAGAACGGCTCAATCAAAAGTAAGGTTCAACTCTGTTAGTTGAATGCACAGAACAGAAAGAAGTTTCATACAATGCTTCTGTGTAGTTTATATTTGAACATATTCTTTTTTCCACTATTACCCACTTAGCGCTACGAATGTCCAGTTGCATTTTCTACAGACAGAGTGTTTCAAAACTGCTCAATCAAAAGTATGGTTTAACTCTGTTAGCTGAATGCTCAGATCAGAAAGAAGTTTCACAGAATGCTTCTGTGTAGTTTATATTTGAATATATTCCTTTTTCCACTACTACGCTCTTAGCGCTCCAAATGTCCAGTTGCATTTTCTACAGAAAGAGTGTTCAGATCTGCTCAATCAAAAGTATGGTTTAACTCTGTTAGCTGAATGCACAGATCAGAAAGAAGTTTCACCGAATGATTCTGTGTAGTTTATATTTGAAGACATTCCTTTTTCCACTATTACCCCCTTAGCGCTCCGAATCTCCACTTGCATTTTCTACAAAAAGAGTGTTTCATAACTGCTCAATCAAAAATATGTTTTATCTCTGTTAAGTGAATTTACAGATCAGAAATAAGTTTCACAGAATGCATCTGTGTAGTTTTTATTTGAAGATATTCTTTTTCCCAATGTAGGCCTCTTAGCTCTTAGCATGTCCAATTGCAGTTTCTACAGAAAGAGTGTTTCAGAACGGCTCAATCAAAAGTAAGGTTCAACTCTGTTAGTTGAATGCACAGAACAGAAAGTATTTTCACAGAATGCTACTGTGTAGTTTATATTTGTATATACTCTTTTTTCCACTATTACCCTCTTAGCGCTCCGAATGTCCACTTGCATTTTCTATAGAAAGAGTGTTCAGAACTGCGCAATCAAAAGAATGGTTTAACTCTGTTAGCTTAATGAACATATCAGAAATAAGATTCACACAATGCTTGTGTGTAGTTTTTATTTCAAGATATTATTTTTCCCAATAGAGGCCTCTTAGCGCTCAGAATGTCCAATTGCCGTTTCTACAGAAAGAGTGTTTCAGAACGGCTCAATCAAAACTAAGGTTCAACTCTTTTAGTTGAACAAACAGAACTGAAAGAAGTTTCATACAAATCTTCTGTGTAGTTTTTATTTGTAGACATTCTTTTTCCCAATATAGGCCTCTTAGCGCTCAGAATGTCCAATTGCAGTTTCTACAGAAAGAGTGTTTCAGAACGGCTCAATCAAAAGTAAGGTTCAACTCTGTTAGTTGAATGCACAGAACAGAAAGAAGTTTCATACAATGCTTCTGTGTAGTTTATATTTGAACATATTCTTTTTTCCACTATTACCCACTGAGCGCTACGAATGTCCAGTTGCATTTTCTACAGACAGAGTGTTTCAAAACTGCTCAATCAAAAGTATGGTTTAACTCTGTTAGCTGAATGCTCAGATCAGAAAGAAGTTTCACAGAATGCTTCTGTGTAGTTTATATTTGAATATATTCCTTTTTCCACTACTACGCTCTTAGCGCTCCAAATGTCCAGTTGCATTTTCTACAGAAAGAGTGTTCAGATCTGCTCAATCAAAAGTATGGTTTAACTCTGTTAGCTGAATGCACAGATCAGAAAGAAGTTTCACCGAATGATTCTGTGTAGTTTATATTTGAAGACATTCCTTTTTCCACTATTACCCTCTTAGCGCTCAGAATCTCCACTTGCATTTTCTACAAAAAGAGTGTTTCATAACTGCTCAATCAAAAATATGTTTTATCTCTGTTAACTGAATTTACAGATCAGAAATATGTTTCACAGAATGCATCTGTGTAGTTTTTATTTGAAGATATTCTTTTTCCCAATGTAGGCCTCTTAACGCTTAGCATGTCCAATTGCAGTTTCTACAGAAAGAGTGTTTCAGAACGGCTCAATCCAAAGTAAGGTTCAACTCTGTTAGTTGAATGCACAGAACAGAAAGAATTTTCACAGAATGCTACTGTGTAGTTTATATTTGAATATACTCTTTTTTCCACTATTACCCTCTTAGCGCTCCGAATGTCCACTTGCATTTTCTACAGAAAGAGTGTTCAGAACTGCGCAATCAAAAGTATGGTTTAAATCTGTTAGCTTAATGAACATATCAGAAATAAGTTTCACACAATGCTTCTGTGTAGTTTTTATTTGAAGATATTATTTTTCCCAATAGAGCCCTCTTAGTGCTCAGAATGTCCAATTGCAGTTTCTACAGAAAGAGTGTTTCAGAAAGGCTCAATCAAAAGTAAGGTTCAACTCTGTTAGTTGAATGCACAGAACAGAAAGAAGTTTCATACAATGCTTCTGTGTAGTTTATATTTGAACATATCCTTTTTTCAACTATTACCCACTTAGCGCTACGAATGTCCAGTTGCATTTTCTACAGACAGAGTGTTTCAAAACTGCTCAATCAAAAGTATGGTTTAACTCTGTTAGCTGAATGCTCTGATCAGAAAGAAGTTTCACAGAATGCTTCTGTGTAGTTTATAATTGAATATATTCCTTTTTCCACTACTACTCTCTTAGCGCTCCAAATGTCCAGTTGCATTTTCTACAGAAAGAGTGTTCAGATCTGCTCCATCAAAAATATGGTTTAACTCTGTTAGCTGAATGCACAGATCAGAAAGAAGTTTCACAGAATCATTCTGTGTAGTTTATATTTGGAGACATTCCTTTTTAAACTATTACCCTCTAAGCGCTCCGAATCTCCACTTGCATTTTCTACAGAAAGTGTGTTTCAGAACGGCTCAATCAAAACTAAGGTTCAATTCTTTTAGTTGAACAAACAGAACAGAAAGAAGTTTCACACAATTCTTCTGTGTAGTTTTTATTTGTAGACATTCTTTTTCCCAATATAAGCCTCCTAGCGCTAAGAATGTCCAATTGCAGTTTCTACAGAAAGAGTGTTTCAGAACGGCTCAATCAAAACTAAGTTTCAACTCTTTTAGTTGAACAAACAGAACAGAAAGAAGTTTCACACAATTCTTCTGTGTAGTTTTTATTTGTAGACATTCTTTTTCCCAATATAGGCCTCCTAGCGCTCAGAATGTCCAATTGCAGTTTCTACAGAAAGAGTGTTTCAGAACGGCTCAATCAAAAGTAAGGTTCAACTCTGTTAGTTGAATGCACAGAACAGAAAGAAGTTTCATACAATGCTTCTGTGTAGTTTATATTTGAACATATTCTTTTTTCCACTATTACCAACTTAGCGCTACGAATGTCCAGTTGCATTTTCTACAGACAGAGTGTTTCAAAACTGCTCAATCAAAAGTATGGTTTAACTCTGTTAGCTGAATGCTCAGATGAGAAAGAAGTTTCACAGTATGCTTCTGTGTAGTTTATATTTGAATATATTCCTTTTTCCACTACTACGCTCTTAGCGCTCCAAATGTCCAGTTGCATTTTCTACAGAAAGAGTGTTCAGATCTGCTCAATCAAAAGTATGGTTTAACTCTGTTAGCTGAATGCACAGATCAGAAAGAAGTTTCACCGAATGATTCTGTGTAGTTTATATTTGAAGACATTCCTTTTTCCACTATTACCCCCTTAGCGCTCCGAATCTCCACTTGCATTTTCTACAAAAAGAGTGTTTCATAACTGCTCAATCAAAAATATGTTTTATCTCTGTTAACTGAATTTACAGATCAGAAATATGTTTCACAGAATGCATCTGTGTAGTTTTTATTTGAACATATTCTTTTTCCCAATGCAGGCCTCTTAGCGGTTAGCATGTCCAATTGCAGTTTCTACAGAAAGAGTGTTTCAGAACGGCTCAATCAAAAGTAAGGTTCAACTCTGTTAGTTGAATGCACAGAACAGAAAGAATTTTCACAGAATGCTACTGTGTAGTTTATATTTGAATATACTCTTTTTTCCACTATTACCCTCTTAGCGCTCCGAATGTCCACTTTCATTTTCTACAGAAAGAGTGTTCAGAACTGCGCAATCAAAAGTATGGTTTAACTCTGTTAGCTTAATGAACATATCAGAAATAAGTTTCACACAATGCTTCTGTGTAGTTTTTATTTGAAGATATTATTTTTCCCAGTAGAGGCCTCTTAGCGCTCAGAATGTCCAATTGCAGTTTCTACAGAAAGAGTGTTTCAGAAAGGCTCAATCAAAAGTAAAGTTCAACTCTGTTAGTTGAATGCACAGAACAGAAAGAATTTTCATACAATGCTTCTGTGTAGTTTATATATGAACATATTCTTTTTCCACTATTACCCACTTTGCGCTACGAATGTCCAGTTGCATTTTCTACAGACAGAGTGTTTCAAAACTGCTCAATCAAAAGTATGGTTTAACTCTGTTAGCTGAATGCTCAGATCAGAAAGAAGTTTCACAGAATGCTTCTGTGTAGTTTATATTTAATATATTCCTTTTTCCACTACTACGATCTTAGCGCTCCAAATGTCCAGTTGCATTTTCTACAGAAAGAGTGTTCAGATCTGCTCAATCAAAAGTATGGTTTAACTCTGTTAGCTGAATGCACAGATCGAAAGGAAGTTTCACCGAATGATTCTGTGTAGTTTATATTTGAAGACATTCCTTTTTCCACTATTACCCTCTTAGCGCTCCGAATCTCCACTTGCATTTTCTACAAAAAGAGTGTTTCATAACTGCTCAATCAAAAATATGTTTTATCTCTGTTAACTGAATTTACAGATCAGAAATAAGTTTCACAGAATGCATCTGTTTAGTTTTTATTTGAAGATATTCTTTTTCCCAATGTAGGCCTCTTAGTGCTTAGCATGTCCAATTGCAGTTTCTACAGAAAGAGTGTTTCAGAACGGCTCAATCAAAAGTAAGGTTCAACTCTGTTAGTTGAATGCACAGAACAGAAAGAATTTTCACAGAATGCTACTGTGTAGTTTATATTTGAATATATTCCTTTTTCCACTATTACCCTCTTAGCGCTCCGAATGTCCACTTGCATTTTCAACAGAAAGAGTGTTCAGAACTGCGCAATCAAAAGTATGGTTTAACTCTGTTAGCTTAATGAACATATCAGAAATAAGTTTCACACAATGCTTCTGTGTAGTTTTTATTTGAAGATATTATTTTTCCCAATAGAGGCCTCTTAGCGCTCAGAATGTCCAATTGCAGTTTCTACAGAAAGAGTGTTTCAGAAAGGCTCAATCAAAAGTAAGGTTCAACTCTGTTAGTTGAATGCACAGAACAGAAAGAAGTTTCATACAATGCTTCTGTGTAGTTTATATTTGAACATATTCTTTTTTCCACTATTACCCACTTAGCGCTACGAATGTCCAGTTGCATTTTCTACAGACAGAGTGTTTCAAAACTGCTCAATCAAAAGTATGGTTTAAATCTGTTAGCTGAATGCTCAGATCAGAAAGAAGTTTCACAGAATGCTTCTGTGTAGTTTATATTTGAATATATTCCTTTTTCCACTACTAAGCTCTTAGCGCTCCAAATGTCCAGTTGCATTTTCTACAGAAAGAATGTTCAGATCTGCTCAATAAAAAGTATGGTTTAACTCTGTTAGCTGAATGCACAGATCAGAAAGAAGTTTCACAGAATGATTCTGTGTAGTTTATATTTGGAGACATTCCTTTTTCCACAATTACTCTCTTAGCGCTCCGAATCTCCACTTGCATTTTCTACAGAAAGAGTGTTTCAGAACGGCTCAATCAAAACTAAGGTTCAACTCTTTTAGTTGAACAAACAGAACAGAAAGAAGTTTCAAACAATTCTTCTGTGTAGTTTTTATTTGTAGACATTCTTTTTCCCAATATAGGCCTCCTAGCGCTCAGAATGTCCAATTGCAGTTTCTACAGAAAGAGTGTTTCAGAACGGCTCAATCAAAAGTAAGGTTCAACTCTGTTAGTTGAATGCACAGAACAGAAAGAAGTTTCATACAATGCTTCTGTGTAGTTTATATTTGAACATATTCTTTTTTCCACTATTACCAACTTAGCGCTACGAATGTCCAGTTGCATTTTCTACAGACAGAGTGTTTCAAAACTGCTCAATCAAAACTATGGTTTAACTCTGTTAGCTGAATGCTCAGATGAGAAAGAAGTTTCACAGAATGCTTCTGTGTAGTTTATATTTGAATATATTCCTTTTTCCACTACTACGCTCTTAGCGCTCGAAATGTCCAGTTGCATTTTCTACAGAAAGAGTGTTCAGATCTGCTCAATCAAAAGTATGGTTTAACTCTGTTAGCTGAATGCACAGATCAGAAAGAAGTTTCACCGAATGATTCTGTGTAGTTTATATTTGAAGACATTCCTTTTTCCACTATTACCCTTTTAGCGCTCCGAATCTCCACTTGCATTTTCTACAAAAAGAGTGTTTCATAACTGCTCAATCAAAAATATGTTTTATCTCTGTTAACTGAATTTACAGATCAGAAATATGTTTCACAGAATGCATCTGTGTAGTTTTTATTTGAACATATTCTTTTTCCCAATGCAGGCCTCTTAGCGCTTAGCATGTCCAATTGCAGTTTCTACAGAAAGAGTGTTTCAGAACGACTCAATCAAAAGTAAGGTTCAACTCTGTTAGTTGAATGCACAGAACAGAAAGAATTTTCACAGAATGCTACTGTGTAGTTTATATTTGAATATACTCTTTTTTCCACTATTACCCTCTTAGCGCTCCGAATGTCCACTTTCATTTTCTACAGAAAGAGTGTTCAGAACTGCGCAATCAAAAGTATGGTTTAACTCTGTTAGCTTAATGAACATATCAGAAATAAGTTTCACACAATGCTTCTGTGTAGTTTTTATTTGAAGATATTATTTTTCCCAGTAGAGGCCTCTTAGCGCTCAGAATGTCCAATTGCAGTTTCTACAGAAAGAGTGTTTCAGAAAGGCTCAATCAAAAGTAAAGTTCAACTCTGTTAGTTGAATGCACAGAACAGAAAGAATTTTCATACAATGCTTCTGTGTAGTTTATATATGAACATATTCTTTTTTCCACTATTACCCACTTTGCGCTACGAATGTCCAGTTGCATTTTCTACAGACAGAGTGTTTCAAAACTGCTCAATCAAAAGTATGGTTTAACTCTGTTAGCTGAATGCTCAGATCAGAAAGAAGTTTCACAGAATGCTTCTGTGTAGTTTATATTTGAATATATTCCTTTTTCCACTACTACGCTCTTAGCGCTCCAAATGTCCAGTTGCATTTTCTACAGAAAGAGTGTTCAGATCTGCTCAATCAAAAGTATGGTTTAACTCTGTTAGCTGAATGCACAAATCGAAAGGAAGTTTCACCGAATGATTCTGTGTAGTTTATATTTGAAGACATTCCTTTTTCCACTATTACCCCCTTAGCGCTCCGAATCTCCACTTGCATTTTCTACAAAAAGAGTGTTTCATAACTGCTCAATCAAAAATATGTTTTATCTCTGTTAACTGAATTTACAGATCAGAAATAAGTTTCACAGAATGCATCTGTTTAGTTTTTATTTGAAGATATTCTTTTTCCCAATGTAGGCCTCTTAGCGCTTAGCATGTCCAATTGCAGTTTCTACAGAAAGAGTGTTTCAGAACGGCTCAATCAAAAGTAAGGTTCAACTCTGTTAGTTGAATGCACAGAACAGAAAGAATTTTCACAGAATGCTACTGTGTAGTTTATATTTGAATATATTCCTTTTTCCACTATTACCCTCTTAGCGCTCCGAATGTCCACTTGCATTTTCAACAGAAAGAGTGTTCAGAACTGCGCAATCAAAAGTATGGTTTAACTCTGTTAGCTTAATGAACATATCAGAAATAAGTTTCACACAATGCTTCTGTGTAGTTTTTATTTGAAGATATTATTTTTCCCAATAGAGGCCTCTTAGCGCTCAGAATGTCCAATTGCAGTTTCTACAGAAAGAGTGTTTCAGAAAGGCTCAATCAAAAGTAAGGTTCAACTCTGTTAGTTGAATGCACAGAACAGAAAGAAGTTTCATACAATGCTTCTGTGTAGTTTATATTTGAACATATTCTTTTTTCCACTATTACCCACTTAGCGCTACGAATGTCCAGTTGCATTTTCTACAGACAGAGTGTTTCAAAACTGCTCAATCAAAAGTATGGTTTAACTCTGTTAGCTGAATGCTCAGATCAGAAAGAAGTTTCACAGAATGCTTCTGTTTAGTTTATATTTGTATATATTCCTTTTTCCACTACTACTCTCTTAGCGCTCCAAATGTCCAGTTGCATTTTCTACAGAAAGAGTGTTCAGATCTGCTCAATCAAAAGTACGGTTTAACTGTGTTAGCTGAATGCACAGATCAGAAAGAAGTTTCACAGAATGATTCTGTGTAGTTTATATTTGGAGACATTCCTTTTTCCACTATTACCCTCTTAGCGCTCCGAATCTCCACTTGCATTTTCTACAGAAAGAGTGTTTCAGAACGGCTCAATCAAAACTAAGGTTCAACTCTTTTAGTTGAACAAACAGAACAGAAAGAAGTTTCACACAATTCTTCTGTGTAGTTTTTATTTGTAGACATTCTTTTTCCCAATATAGGGCTCCTAGAGCTCAGAATGTCCAATTGCAGTTTCTACAGAAAGAGTGTTTCAGAACGGCTCAATCAAAAGTAAGGTTCAACTCTGTTAGTTGAATGCACAGAACAGAAAGTAGTTTCATACAATGCTTCTGTGTAGTTTATATTTGAACATATTCTTTTTTCCACTATTACCCACTTAGCGCTACGAATGTCCAGTTGCATTTTCTACAGACAGAGTGTTTCAAAACTGCTCAATCAAAAGTATGGTTTAACTCTGTTAGCTGAATGCTCAGATCAGAAAGAAGTTTCACAGAATGCTTCTGTGTAGTTTATATTTGAATATATTCCTTTTTCCTCTACTACGCTCTTAGCGCTCCAAATGTCCAGTTGCATTTTCTACAGAAAGAGTGTTCAGATCTGCTCAATCAAAAGTATGGTTTAACTCTGTTAGCTGAATGCACAGATCAGAAAGAAGTTTCACCGAATGATTCTGTGTAGTTTATATTTGAAGACATTCCTTTTTCCACTATTACCCTCTTAGCGCTCCGAATCTCCACTTGCATTTTCTACAAAAAGAGTGTTTCATAACTGCTCAATCAAAAATATGTTTTATCTCTGTTAACTGAATTTACAGTTCAGAAATAAGTTTCACAGAATGCATCTGTGTAGTTTTTATTTGAAGATATTCTTTTTCCCAATGTAGGCCTCTTAGCGCTTAGCATGTCCAATTGCAGTTTCTACAGAAAGAGTGTTTCAGAACGGCTCAATCAAAAGTAAGGTTCAACTCTGTTAGTTGAATGCACAGAACAGAAAGAATTTTCACAGAATGCTATTGTGTAGTTTATATTTGAATATACTCCTTTTTCCACTGTTACCCTCTTAGCGCTCCGAATGTCCACTTGCATTTTCTACAGAAAGAGTGTTCAGAACTGCGCAATCAAAAGTATGGTTTAACTCTGTTAGCTTAATGAACATATCACAAATAAGTTTCACACAATGCTTCTGTGTAGTTTTTATTTGAAGATATTATTTTTCCCAATAGAGGCCTCTTAGCGCTCAGAATGTCCAATTGCAGTTTCTACAGAAAGAGTGTTTCAGAAAGGCTCAATCAAAAGTAAGGTTCAACTCTGTTAGTTGAATGCACAGAACAGAAAGAAGTTTCATACAATGCTTCTGTGTAGTTTATATTTGAACATATTCTTTTTTCCACTATTACCCACTTAGCGCTACGAATGTCCAGTTGCATTTTCTACAGACAGAGTGTTTCAAAACTGCTCAATCAAAAGTATGGTTTAACTCTGTTAGCTGAATGCTCAGATCAGAAAGAAGTTTCACAGAATGCTTCTGTGTAGTTTATATTTGAATATATTCCTTTTTCCACTACTACTCTCTTAGCGCTCCAAATGTCCAGTTGCATTTTCTTCAGAAAGAGTGTTCAGATCTGCTCAATCAAAAGTATGGTTTAACCCTGTTAGCTGAATGCACAGATCAGAAAGAAGTTTCACAGAATGATTCTGTGTAGTTCATATTTGGAGATATTCCTTTTTCCACTATTACCCTCTTAGCGCTCCGAATCTCCACTTGCATTTTCTACAGAAAGAGTGTTTCAGAACGGCTCAATCAAAACTAAGGTTCAACTCTTTTAGTTGAACAAACAGAACAGAAAGAAGTTTCACACAATTCTTCTGTGTAGTTCTTATTTGTAGACATTCTTTTTCCCAATATAGGCCTCTTTGTGCTCAGAATGTCCAATTGCAGTTTCTACAGAAAGAGTGTTTCAGAACGGCTCAATCAAAAGTAAGGTTCAACTCTGTTAGTTGAATGCACAGGACAGAAAGAAGTTTCATACAATGCTTCTGTGTAGTTTATATTTGAACATATTATTTTTTCCACTATTACCCACTTAGCGCTAAGAATGTCCAGTTGCATTTTCTACAGACAGAGTGTTTCAAAACTGCTCAATCAAAAGTATGGTTTAACTCTGTTAGCTGAATGCTCAGATCAGAAAGAAGTTTCACAGAATGCTTCTGTGTAGTTTATATTTGAATATATTCCTTTTTCCACTACTACGCTCTTAGCGCTCCAAATGTCCAGTTGCATTTTCTACAGAAAGAGTGTTCAGATCTGCTCAATCAAAAGTATGGTTTAACTCTGTTAGCTGAATGCACAGATCAGAAGGAAGTTTCAACGAATGATTCTGTGTAGTTTATATTTGAAGACATTCCTTTTTCCACTATTACCCTCTTAGCGCTCCGAAACTCCACTTGCATTTTCTACAAAAAGAGTGTTTCATAACTGCTCAATCAAAAATATGTTTTATCTCTGTTAACTGAATTTACAGATCAGAAATAAGTTTCACAGAATGCATCTGTGTAGTTTTTATTTGAAGATATTCTTTTTCCCAATGTAGGCCTCTTAGCGCTTAGCATGTCCAATTGCAGTTTCTACAGAAAGAGTGTTTCAGAACGGCTCAATCAAAAGTAAGGTTCAACTCTGTTAGTTGAATGCACAGAACAGAAAGAATTTTCACAGAATGCTACTGTGTAGTTTATATTTGAATATACTCTTTCCACTATTACCCTCTTAGCGCTCCGAATGTCCACTTGCATTTTCTACAGAAAGAGTGTTCAGAACTGCGCAATCAAAAGTATGGTTTAACTCTGTTAGCTTAATGAACATATCAGAAATAAGTTTCACACAATGCTTCTGTGTAGTTTTTATTTGAAGATATTATTTTTCCCAATAGAGGCCTCTTAGCGCTCAGAATGTCCAATTGCAGTTTCTACAGAAAGAGTGTTTCAGAAAGGCTCAATCAAAAGTAAGGTTCAACTCTGTTAGTTGAATGCAGAGAACAGAAAGAAGTTTCATACAATGCTTCGGTGTAGTTTATATTTGAACATATACTTTTTTCCACTATTACCCACTTAGCGCTACAAATGTCCAGTTGCATTTTCTACAGACAGAGTGTTTCAAAACTGCTCAATCAAAAGTATGGTTTAACTCTGTTAGCTGAATGCTCAGATCAGAAAGAAGTTTCACAGAATGCTTCTGTGTAGTTTATATTTGAATATATTCCTTTTTCCACTACTACTCTCTTAGCGCTCCAAATGTCCAGTTGCATTTTCTTCAGAAAGAGTGTTCAGATCTGCTCAATCAAAAGTATGGTTTAACTCTGTTAGCTGAATGCACAGATCAGAAAGAAGATTCACAGAATGATTCTGTGTAGTTTATATTTGGAGACATTCCTTTTTCCACTATTACCCTCTTAGCGCTCCGAATCTCCACTTGCATTTTCTACAGAAAGAGTGTTTCAGAACGGCTCAATCAAAACTAAGGTTCAACTCTTTTAGTTGAACAAACAGAACAGAAAGAAGTTTCACACAATTCTTCTGTGTAGTTCTTATTTGTAGACATTCTTTTTCCCAATATTGGCCTCTTTGTGCTCAGAATGTCCAATTGCAGTTTCTACAGAAAGAGTGTTTCAGAACGGCTCAATCAAAAGTAAGGTTCAACTCTGTTAGTTGAATGCACAGGACAGAAAGAAGTTTCATACAATGCTTCTGTGTAGTTTATATTTGAACATATTCTTTTTTCCACTATTACCCACTTAGCGCTACGAATGTCCAGTTGCATTTTCTACAGACAGAGTGTTTCAAAACTGCTCAATCAAAAGTATGGTTTAACTCTGTTAGCTGAATGCTCAGATCAGAAAGAAGTTTCACAGAATGCTTCTGTGTAGTTTATATTTGAATATATTCCTTTTTCCACTACTGCGCTCTTAGCGCTCCAAATGTCCAATTGCATTTTCTACAGAAAGAGTGTTCAGATCTGCTCAATCAAAAGTATGGTTTAACTCTGTTAGCTGAATGCACAGATCAGAAGGAAGTTTCACCGAATGATTCTGTGTAGTTTATATTTGGAGACATTCCTTTTTCCACTATTACCCTCTTAGCGCTCCGAATCTCCACTTGCATTTTCTACAAAAAGAGTGTTTCCTAACTGCTCAATCAAAAATATGTTTTATTTCTGTTAACTGAATTTACAGATCAGAAATAAGTTTCACAGAATGCATCTGTGTAGTTTTTATTTGAAGATATTCTTTTTCCCAATGTAGGCCTCTTAGCGCTTAGCATGTCCAATTGCAGTTTCTACAGAAAGAGTGTTTCAGAACGGCTCAATCAAAAGTAAGTTTCAACTCTGTTAGTTGAATGCACAGAACAGAAAGAATTTTCACAGAATGCTACTGTGTAGTTTATATTTGAATATATTCCTTTTTCCACTATTACCCTCTTAGCGCTCCGAATGTCCACTTGAATTTTCTACAGAAAGAGTGTTCAGAACTGCGCAATCAAAAGTATGGTTTAACTCTGTTAGCTTAATGAACATATCAGAAATAAGTTTCACACAATGCTTCTGTGTAGTTTTTATTTGAAGATATTATTTTTCCCAATATAGGCCTCTTAGCGCTCAGAATGTCCAATTGCAGTTTCTACAGAAAGAGTGTTTCAGAAAGGCTCAATCAAAAGTAAGGTTCAACTCTGTTAGTTGAATGCACAGAACAGAAAGAAGTTTCATACAATGCTTCTGTGTAGTTTATATTTGAACATATTCTTTTTTCCACTATTACCCACTTAGCGCTACGAATGTCCCGTTGCATTTTCTACAGACAGAGTGTTTCAAAACTGCTCAATCAAAAGTATGGTTTAACTCTGTTAGCTGAATGCTCAGATCAGAAAGAAGTTTCACAGAATGCTTCTGTGTAGTTTATATTTGAATATATTCCTTTTTCCACTACTACTCTCTTAGCGCTCCAAATGACCAGTTGCATTTTCTACAGAAAGAGTGTTCAGATCTGCTCAATCAAAAGTATGGTTTAATTCTGTTAGCTGAATGCACAGATCAGAAAGAAGTTTCACAGAATGATTCTGTGTAGTTTATATTTGGAGACATTCCTTTTTTCACTATTACCCTCTAAGCGCTCCGAATCTCCACTTGCATTTTCTACAGAAAGAGTGTTTCAGAACGGCTCAATCAAAACTAAGGTTCAACTCTTTTAGTTGAACAAACAGAACAGAAAGAAGTTTCACAAAATTCTTCTGTGTAGTTTTTATTTGTAGACATTCTTTTTCCCAATATAGGCCTCCTTGCGCTCAGAATGTCCAATTGCAGTTTCTACAGAAAGAGTGTTTCAGAACGGCTCAATCAAAAGTAAGGTTCAACTCTGTTAGTTGAATGCACAGAACAGAAAGAAGTTTCATACAATGCTTCTGTGTAGTTTATATTTGAACATATTCTTTTTTCCACTATTACCCACTTAGCGCTACGAATGTCCAGTTGCATTTTCTACAGACAGAGTGTTTCAAAACTGCTCAATCAAAAGTATGGTTTAACTCTGTTAGCTGAATGCTCAGGTCAGAAAAAAGTTTCACAGAATGCTTCTGTGTAGTTTATATTTGAATATATTCCTTTTTCCACTACTATTCTCTTAGCGCTCCAAATGTCCAGTTGCATTTTCTACAGAAAGAGTGTTCAGATCTGCTCAATCAAAAGTATGGTTTAACTCTGTTAGCTGAATGCACAGATCAGAAAGAAGTTTCACAGAATGATTCTGTGTAGTTTATATTTGGAGACATTCCCTTTTCCACTATTACCCTCTTAGCGCTCCGAATCTCCACTTGCATTTTCTACAGAAAGAGTGTTTCAGAACAGCTCAATCAAAACTAAGGTTCAACTCTTTTAGTTGAACAAACAGAACAGAAAAAAGTTTCACACAATTCTTCTGTGTAGTTTTTATTTGTAGACATTCTTTTTCCCAATATAGGCCTCTTAGCGCTCAGAATGTCCAATTGCAGTTTCTACAGAAAGAGTGTTTCAGAAAGGCTCAATCAAAAGTAAGGTTCAACTCTGTTAGTTGAATGCTCAGAACAGAAAGAAGTTTCATACAATGCTTCTGTGTAGTTTATATTTGAACATATTCTTTTTTCCACTATTACCCACTTAGCGCTACGAATGTGCAGTTGCATTTTCTACAGACAGAGTGTTTCAAAACTGCTCAATCAAAAGTATGGTTTAACTCTGTTAGCTGAATGCTCAGATCAGAAAGAAGTTTCACAGAATGCTTCTGTGTAGTTTATATTTGAATATATTCCTTTTTCCACTACTATGCTCTTAGCGCTCCAAATGTCCTGTTGCATTTTCTACAGAAAGAGTGTTCAGATCTGCTCAATCAAAAGTATGGTTTAACTCTGTTAGCTGAATGCACAGATCAGAAAGAAGTTTCACCGAATGATTCTGTGTAGTTTATATTTGAAGTCATTCCTTTTTCCACTATTACCCTCTTAGCGCTCCGAATCTCCACTTGCATTTTCTACAAAAAGAGTGTTTCATAACTGCTCAATCAAAAATATGTTTTATCTCTGTTAACTGAATTTACAGATCAGAAATAAGTTTCACAGAATGCATCTGTGTAGTTTTTATTTGAAGATATTCTTTTTCCCATTGTAGGCCTCTTAGTGCTTAGCATGTCCAATTGCAGTTTCTACAGAAAGAGTGTTTCAGAACGGCTCAATCAAAAGTAAGGTTCAATTCTGTTAGTTGAATGCACAGAACAGAAAGAATTTTCACAGAATGCTACTGTGTAGTTTATATTTGAATATATTCCTTTTTCCACTATTACCCTCTTAGCGCTCCGAATGTCCACTTGCATTTTCTACAGAAAGAGTGTTCAGAACTGCGCAATCAAAAGTATGGTTTAACTCTGGTAGCTTAATGAACATATCAGAAATAAGTTTCACACAATGCTTCTGTGTAGTTTTTATTTGAAGATATTATTTTTCCCAATAGAGGCCTCTTAGCGCTCAGAATGTCCAATTGCAGTTTCTACAGAAAGAGTGTTTCAGAAAGGCTCAATCAAAAGTAAGGTTCAAATCTGTTAGTTGAATGCACAGAACAGAAAGAAGTTTCATACAATGCTTCTGTGTAGTTTATATTTGAACATATTCTTTTTTCCACTATTACCCACTTAGCGCTAGGAATGTCCAGTTGCATTTTCTACAGACAGATTTTTTCAAAACTGCTCAATCAAAAGTATGGTTTAACTCTGTTAGCTGAATGCTCAGATCAGAAAGAAGTTTCACAGAATGCTTCTGTATAGTTTATATTTGAATATATTCCTTTTTCCACTACTACTCTCTTAGCGCTCCAAATGTCCAGTTGCATTTTCTACAGAAAGAGTGTTCAGATCTGCTCAATCAAAAGTATGGTTTAATTATGTTAGCTGAATGCACAGATCAGAAAGAAGTTTCACAGAATGATTCTGTGTAGTTTATATTTGGAGACATTCCTTTTTCCACTATTACCCTCTAAGCGCTCCGAATCTCCACTTGCATTTTCTACAGAAAGAGTGTTTCAGAACGGCTCAATCAAAACTAAGGTTCAACTCTTTTAGTTGAACAAACAGAACAGAAAGAAGTTTCACACAATTCTTCTGTGTAGTTTTTATTTGTAGACATTCTTTTTCCCAATATAGTCCTCCTAGCGCTCAGAATGTCCAATTGCAGTTTCTACAGAAAGAGTGTTTCAGAACGGCTCAATCAAAAGTAAGGTTCAACTCTGTTAGTTGAATGCACAGAACAGAAAGAAGTTTCATACAATGCTTCTGTGTAGTTTATATTTGAACATATTCTTTTTTCCACTATTACCCACTTAGCGCTACGAATGTCCAGTTGCATTTTCTACAGACAGAGTGTTTCAAAACTGCTCAATCAAAAGTATGGTTTAACTCTGTTAGCTGAATGCTCAGGTCAGAAAGAAGTTTCACAGAATGCTTCTGTGTAGTTTATATTTGAATATATTCCTTTTTCCACTACTACTCTCTTAGCGCTCCAAATGTCCAGTTGCATTTTCTACAGAAAGAGAGTTCAGATCTGCTCAATCAAAAGTATGATTTAACTCTGTTAGCTGAATGCACAGATCAGAAATAAGTTTCACAGAATGATTCTGTGTAGTTTATATTTGGAGACATTCCTTTTTCCACTATTACCCTCTTAGCGCTCCGAATCTCCACTTACATTTTCTACAGAAGGAGTGTTTCAGAACAGCTCAATCAAAACTAAGGTTCAACTCTTTTAGTTGAACAAACAGAACAGAAAGAAGTTTCACACAATTCTTCTGTGTAGTTTTTATTTGTAGACATTGTTTTTCCCAATATAGGCCTCTTAGCGCTCAGAATGTCCAATTGCAGTTTCTACAGAAAGAGTATTTCAGAAAGGCTCAATCAAAAGTAAGGTTCAATTCTGTTAGTTGAATGCACAGAACAGAAAGAAGTTTCATACAATGCTTCTGTGTAGTTTATATTTGAACATATTCTTTTTTCCACTATTACCCAGTTAGCGCTACGAATGTCCAGTTGCATTTTCTACAGACAGAGTGTTTCAAAACTGCTCAATCAAAAGTATGGTTTAACTCTGTTAGCTGAATGCTCAGATCAGAAAGAAGTTTCACAGAATGCTTCTGTGTAGTTTATATTTGAATATATTCCTTTTTCCACTACTATGCTCTTAGCGCTCCAAATGTCCAGTTGCATTTTCTACAGAAAGAGTGTTCAGATCTGCTCAATCAAAAGTATGGTTTAACTCTGTTAGTGGAATGCACAGATCAGAAAGAAGTTTCACCGAATGATTCTGTGTAGTTTATATTTGAAGACATTCCTTTTTCCACTAGTACCATCTTAGCGCTCCGAATCTCCACTTGCATTTTCTACAAAAAGAGTGTTTCATAACTGCTCAATCAAAAATATGTTTTATCTCTGTTAACTGAATTTACAGATCAGAAATAAGTTTCACAGAATGCATCTGTGTAGTTTTTATTTGAAGATATTCTTTTTCCCAATGTAGGCCTCTTAGCGCTTAGCATGTCCAATTGCAGTTTCTACAGAAAGAGTGTTTCAGAACGGCTCAATCAAAAGTAAGGTTCAACCCTGTTAGTTGAATGCACAGAACAGAAAGAATTTTCACAGAATGCTACTGTGTAGTTTTTATTTGAATATATTCCTTTTTCCACTATTACCCTCTTAGCGCTCCGAATGTCCACTTGAATTTTCTACAGAAAGAGTGTTCAGAACTGCGCAATCAAAAGTATGGTTTAACTCTGTTAGCTTAATGAACATATCAGAAATAAGTTTCACACAATGCTTCTGTGTAGTTTTTATTTGAAGATATTATTTTTCCCAATAGAGGCCTCTTAGCGCTCAGAATGTCCAATTGCAGTTTCTACAGAAAGAGTGTTTCAGAAAGGCTCAATCAAAAGTAAGGTTCAACTCTGTTAGTTGAATGCACAGAACAGAAAGTAGTTTCATACAATGCTTCTGTGTAGTTTATATTTGAACATATTCTTTTTTCCACTCTTACCCACTTAGCGCTACGAATGTCCAGTTGCATTTTTTACAGACAGAGTGTTTCAAAACTGCTCAATCAAAAGTATGGTTTAACTCTGTTAGCTGAATGCTCAGATCAGAAAGAAGTTTCACAGAATGCTTCTGTGTAGTTTATATTTGAATATATTCCTTTTTCCACTACTAATCTCTTAGCGCTCCAAATGTCCAGTTGCATTTTCTACAGAAAGAGTGTTCAGATCTGCTCAATCAAAAGTATGGTTTAACTCTGTTAGCTGAATGCACAGATCAGAAAGAAGTTTCACCGAATGATTCTGTGTAGTTTATATTTGAAGACATTCCTTTTTCCACTAGTACCCTCTTAGCGCTCCGAATCTCCACTTGCATTTTCTACAGAAAGAGTGTTTCATAACTGCTCAATCAAAAATATGTTTTATCTCTGTTAACTGAATTTACAGATCAGAAATAAGTTTCACAGAATGCATCTGTGTACTTTTTATTTGAAGATATTATTTTTCCCAATGTAGGCCTCTTAGCGCTTAGCATGTCCAATTGCAGTTTCTACAGAAAGAGTGTTTCAGAACGGCTCAATCAAAAGTAAGGTTCAACTCTGTTAGTTGAATGCACAGAACAGAAAGAATTTTCACAGAATGCTACTGTGTAGTTTATATTTGAATATATTCCTTTTTCCACTATTACCCTCTTAGCGCTCCGAATGTCCACTTGCATTTTCTACAGAAAGAGTGTTCAGAACTGCGCAATCAAAAGTATGGTTTAACTCTGTTAGCTTAATGAACATATCAGAAATAAGTTTCACACAATTCTTCTGTGTAGTTTTTATTTGAAGATATTATTTTTCCCAATAGAGGCCTCTTAGCGCTCAGAATGTCCAATTGCAGTTTCTACAGAAAGAGTGTTTCAGAAAGGCTCAATCAAAAGTAAGGTTCAACTCTGTTAGTTGAATGCACAGAACAGAAAGAAGTTTCATACAATGCTTCTGTGTAGTTTATATTTGAACATATTCTTTTTTCCACTGTTACCCACTTAGCGCTAGGAATGTCCAGTTGCATTTTCTACAGACAGATTGTTTCAAAACTGCTCAATCAAAAGTATGGTTTAACTCTGTTAGCTGAATGCTCAGATCAGAAAGAAGTTTCACAGAATGCTTCTGTGTAGTTTATATTTGAATATATTCCTTTTTCCACTACTACTCTCTTAGCGCTCCAAATGTCCAGTTGCATTTTCTACAGAAAGAGTGTTCAGATCTGCTCAATCAAAAGTATGGTTTAATTATGTTAGCTGAATGCACAGATCAGAAAGAAGTTTCACAGAATGATTCTGTGTAGTTTATATTTGGAGACATTCCTTTTTCCACTATTACCCTCTAAGCGCTCCGAATCTCCACTTGCATTTTCTACAGAAAGAGTGTTTCAGAACGGCTCAATCAAAACTAAGGTTCAACTCTTTTAGTTGAACAAACAGAACAGAAAGAAGTTTCACACAATTCTTCTGTGTAGTTTTTATTTGTAGACATTCTTTTTCCCAATATAGTCCTCCTAGCGCTCAGAATGTCCAATTGCAGTTTCTACAGAAAGAGTGTTTCAGAACGGCTCAATCAAAAGTAAGGTTCAACTCTGTTAGTTGAATGCACAGAACAGAAAGAAGTTTCATACAATGCTTCTGTGTAGTTTATATTTGAACATATTCTTTTTTCCACTATTACCCACTTAGCGCTACGAATGTCCAGTTGCATTTTCTACAGACAGAGTGTTTCAAAACTGCTCAATCAAAAGTATGGTTTAACTCTGTTAGCTGAATGCTCAGGTCAGAAAGAAGTTTCACAGAATGCTTCTGTGTAGTTTATATTTGAATATATTCCTTTTTCCACTACTACTCTCTTAGCGCTCCAAATGTCCAGTTGCATTTTCTACAGAAAGAGAGTTCAGATCTGCTCAATCAAAAGTATGATTTAACTCTGTTAGCTGAATGCACAGATCAGAAATAAGTTTCACAGAATGATTCTGTGTAGTTTATATTTGGAGACATTCCTTTTTCCACTATTACCCTCTTAGCGCTCCGAATCTCCACTTACATTTTCTACAGAAGGAGTGTTTCAGAACAGCTCAATCAAAACTAAGGTTCAACTCTTTTAGTTGAACAAACAGAACAGAAAGAAGTTTCACACAATTCTTCTGTGTAGTTTTTATTTGTAGACATTGTTTTTCCCAATATAGGCCTCTTAGCGCTCAGAATGTCCAATTGCAGTTTCTACAGAAAGAGTATTTCAGAAAGGCTCAATCAAAAGTAAGGTTCAATTCTGTTAGTTGAATGCACAGAACAGAAAGAAGTTTCATACAATGCTTCTGTGTAGTTTATATTTGAACATATTCTTTTTTCCACTATTACCCAGTTAGCGCTACGAATGTCCAGTTGCATTTTCTACAGACAGAGTGTTTCAAAACTGCTCAATCAAAAGTATGGTTTAACTCTGTTAGCTGAATGCTCAGATCAGAAAGAAGTTTCACAGAATGCTTCTGTGTAGTTTATATTTGAATATATTCCTTTTTCCACTACTATGCTCTTAGCGCTCCAAATGTCCAGTTGCATTTTCTACAGAAAGAGTGTTCAGATCTGCTCAATCAAAAGTATGGTTTAACTCTGTTAGTGGAATGCACAGATCAGAAAGAAGTTTCACCGAATGATTCTGTGTAGTTTATATTTGAAGACATTCCTTTTTCCACTAGTACCATCTTAGCGCTCCGAATCTCCACTTGCATTTTCTACAAAAAGAGTGTTTCATAACTGCTCAATCAAAAATATGTTTTATCTCTGTTAACTGAATTTACAGATCAGAAATAAGTTTCACAGAATGCATCTGTGTAGTTTTTATTTGAAGATATTCTTTTTCCCAATGTAGGCCTCTTAGCGCTTAGCATGTCCAATTGCAGTTTCTACAGAAAGAGTGTTTCAGAACGGCTCAATCAAAAGTAAGGTTCAACCCTGTTAGTTGAATGCACAGAACAGAAAGAATTTTCACAGAATGCTACTGTGTAGTTTATATTTGAATATATTCCTTTTTCCACTATTACCCTCTTAGCGCTCCGAATGTCCACTTGAATTTTCTACAGAAAGAGTGTTCAGAACTGCGCAATCAAAAGTATGGTTTAACTCTGTTAGCTTAATGAACATATCAGAAATAAGTTTCACACAATGCTTCTGTGTAGTTTTTATTTGAAGATATTATTTTTCCCAATAGAGGCCTCTTAGCGCTCAGAATGTCCAATTGCAGTTTCTACAGAAAGAGTGTTTCAGAAAGGCTCAATCAAAAGTAAGGTTCAACTCTGTTAGTTGAATGCACAGAACAGAAAGTAGTTTCATACAATGCTTCTGTGTAGTTTATATTTGAACATATTCTTTTTTCCACTCTTACCCACTTAGCGCTACGAATGTCCAGTTGCATTTTTTACAGACAGAGTGTTTCAAAACTGCTCAATCAAAAGTATGGTTTAACTCTGTTAGCTGAATGCTCAGATCAGAAAGAAGTTTCACAGAATGCTTCTGTGTAGTTTATATTTGAATATATTCCTTTTTCCACTACTAATCTCTTAGCGCTCCAAATGTCCAGTTGCATTTTCTACAGAAAGAGTGTTCAGATCTGCTCAATCAAAAGTATGGTTTAACTCTGTTAGCTGAATGCACAGATCAGAAAGAAGTTTCACCGAATGATTCTGTGTAGTTTATATTTGAAGACATTCCTTTTTCCACTAGTACCCTCTTAGCGCTCCGAATCTCCACTTGCATTTTCTACAGAAAGAGTGTTTCATAACTGCTCAATCAAAAATATGTTTTATCTCTGTTAACTGAATTTACAGATCAGAAATAAGTTTCACAGAATGCATCTGTGTACTTTTTATTTGAAGATATTATTTTTCCCAATGTAGGCCTCTTAGCGCTTAGCATGTCCAATTGCAGTTTCTACAGAAAGAGTGTTTCAGAACGGCTCAATCAAAAGTAAGGTTCAACTCTGTTAGTTGAATGCACAGAACAGAAAGAATTTTCACAGAATGCTACTGTGTAGTTTATATTTGAATATATTCCTTTTTCCACTATTACCCTCTTAGCGCTCCGAATGTCCACTTGCATTTTCTACAGAAAGAGTGTTCAGAACTGCGCAATCAAAAGTATGGTTTAACTCTGTTAGCTTAATGAACATATCAGAAATAAGTTTCACACAATTCTTCTGTGTAGTTTTTATTTGAAGATATTATTTTTCCCAATAGAGGCCTCTTAGCGCTCAGAATGTCCAATTGCAGTTTCTACAGAAAGAGTGTTTCAGAAAGGCTCAATCAAAAGTAAGGTTCAACTCTGTTAGTTGAATGCACAGAACAGAAAGAAGTTTCATACAATGCTTCTGTGTAGTTTATATTTGAACATATTCTTTTTTCCACTATTACCCACTTAGCGCTAGGAATGTCCAGTTGCATTTTCTACAGACAGATTGTTTCAAAACTGCTCAATCAAAAGTATGGTTTAACTCTGTTAGCTGAATGCTCAGATCAGAAAGAAGTTTCACAGAATGCTTCTGTGTAGTTTATATTTGAATATATTCCTTTTTCCACTACTACTCTCTTAGCGCTCCAAATGTCCAGTTGCATTTTCTACAGAAAGAGTGTTCAGATCTGCTCAATCAAAAGTATGGTTTAATTATGTTAGCTGAATGCACAGATCAGAAAGAAGTTTCACAGAATGATTCTGTGTAGTTTATATTTGGAGACATTCCTTTTTCCACTATTACCCTCTAAGCGCTCCGAATCTCCACTTGCATTTTCTACAGAAAGAGTGTTTCAGAACGGCTCAATCAAAACTAAGGTTCAACTCTTTTAGTTGAACAAACAGAACAGAAAGAAGTTTCACACAATTCTTCTGTGTAGTTTTTATTTGTAGACATTCTTTTTCCCAATATAGTCCTCCTAGCGCTCAGAATGTCCAATTGCAGTTTCTACAGAAAGAGTGTTTCAGAACGGCTCAATCAAAAGTAAGGTTCAACTCTGTTAGTTGAATGCACAGAACAGAAAGAAGTTTCATACAATGTTTCTGTGTAGTTTATATTTGAACATATTCTTTTTTCCACTATTACCCACTTAGCGCTACGAATGTCCAGTTGCATTTTCTACAGACAGAGTGTTTCAAAACTGCTCAATCAAAAGTATGGTTTAACTCTGTTAGCTCAATGCTCAGGTCAGAAAGAAGTTTCACAGAATGCTTCTGTGTAGTTTATATTTGAATATATTCCTTTTTCCACTACTACTCTCTTAGCGCTCCAAATGTCCAGTTGCATTTTCTACAAAAAGAGTGTTCAGATCTGCTCAATCAAAAGTATGTTTTAACTCTGTTAGCTGAATGCACAGATCAGAAAGAAGTTTCACAGAATGATTCTGTGTAGTTTATATTTGGAGACATTCCTTTTTCCACTATTACCCTCTTAGCGCTCCGAATCTCCACTTGCATTTTCTACAGAAAGAGTGTTTCAGAACAGCTCAATCAAAACTAAGGTTCAACTCTTTTAGTTGAACAAACAGAACAGAAAGGAGTTTCACACAGTTCTTCTGTGTAGTTTTTATTTGTAGACATTGTTTTTCCCAATATAGGCCTCTTAGCGCTCAGAATGTCCAATTACAGTTTCTACAGAAAGAGTGTTTCAGAAAGGCTCAATCAAAAGTAAGGTTCAACTCTGTTAGTTGAATGCACAGAAAAGAAAGAAGTTTCATACAATGCTTCTGTGTAGTTTATATTTGAACATATTCTTTTTTCCACTATTACCCAGTTAGCGCTACGAATGTCCAGTTGCATTTTCTACAGACAGAGTGTTTCAAAACTGCTCAATCAAAAGTATGGTTTAACTCTGTTAGCTGAATGCTCAGATCAGAAAGAAGTTTCACAGAATGCTTCTGTGTAGTTTATATTTGAATATATTCCTTTTTCCACTACTACGCTCTTAGCGCTCCAAATGTCCAGTTGCATTTTCTTCAAAAAGAGTGTTTCATAACTGCTCAATCAAAAATATGTTTTATCTCTGTTAACTGAATTTACAGATCAGAAATAAGTTTCACAGAATGCATCTGTGTAGTTTTTATTTGAAGATATTCTTTTTCCCATTGTAGGCCTCTTAGTGCTTAGCATGTCCAATTGCAGTTTCTACAGAAAGAGTGTTTCAGAACGGCTCAATCAAAAGTAACGTTCAACTCTGTTAGTTGAATGCACAGAACAGAAAGAATTTTCACAGAATGCTACTGTGTAGTTTATATTTGAATATATTCCCTTTTCCACTATTACCCTCTTAGCGCTCCGAATGTCCACTTGCATTTTCTACAGAAAGAGTGTTCAGAACTGCGCAATCAAAAGTATGGTTTAAATCTGTTAGCTTAATGAACATATCAGAAATAATTTTCACACAATGCTTCTGTGTAGTTTTTATTTGAAGATATTATTTTTCCCAATAGAGGCCTCTTAGCGCTCAGAATGTCCAATTGCACTTTCTACAGAAATAGTGTTTCAGAAAGGCTCAATCAAAAGTAAGGTTCAACTCTGTTAGTTGAATGCACAGAACAGAAAGAAGTTTCATACAATGCTTCTGTGTAGTTTATATTTGAACATATTCTTTTTTCCACTATTACCCACTTAGCGCTACGAATGTCCAGTTGCATTTTCTACAGACAGAGTGTTTCAAAACTGCTGAATCAAAAGTATGGTTTAACTCTGTTAGCTAAATGCTCAGATCAGAAAGAAGTTTCACAGAATGCTTCTGTGTAGTTTATATTTGAATATATTCCTTTTTCCACTACTACGCTCTTAGCGCTCCAAATGTCCAGTTGCATTTTCTACAAAAAGAGTGTTTCATAACTGCTCAATCAAAAATACGTTTTATCTCTGTTAACTGAATTTACAGATCAGAAATAATTTCACAGAATGCATCTGTGTAGTTTTTATTTGAAGATATTCTTTTTCCCATTGTAGGCCTCTTAGTGCTTAGCATGTCCAATTGCAGTTTCTACAGAAAGAGTGTTTCAGAACGGCTCAATCAAAAGTAACGTTCAACTCTGTTAGTTGAATGCACAGAACAGAAAGAATTTTCACAGAATGCTACTGTGTAGTTTATATTTGAATATATTCCTTTTTCCACTATTACCCTCTTAGCGCTCCGAATGTCCACTTGCATTTTCTACAGAAAGAGTGTTCAGAACTGCGCAATCAAAAGTATGGTTTAACTCTGTTAGCTTAATGAACATATCAGAAATAAGTTTCACACAATGCTTCTGTGTAGTTTTTATTTGAAGATATTATTTTTCCCAATAGAGGCCTCTTAGCGCTCAGAATGTCCAATTGCACTTTCTACAGAAATAGTGTTTCAGAAAGGCTCAATCAAAAGTAAGGTTCAACTCTGTTAGTTGAATGCACAGAACAGAAAGAAGTTTCATACAATGCTTCTGTGTAGTTTATATTTGAACATATTCTTTTTTCCACTATTACCCACTTAGCGCTACGAATGTCCAGTTGCATTTTCTACAGACAGAGTGTTTCAAAACTGCTCAATCAAAAGTATGGCTTAACTCTGTTAGCTGAATGCTCAGATCAGAAAGAAGTTTCACAGAATGCTTCTGTGTAGTTTATATTTGAATATATTCCTTTTTCCACTACTACTCTCTTAGCGGTCCAAATGTCCAGTTGCATTTTCTACAGAAAGAGTGTTCAGATCTGCTCAATAAAAAGTATGGTTTAATTCTGTTAGCTGAATGCACAGATCAGAAAGAAGTTTCACAGAATGATTCTGTGTAGTTTATATTTGCAGACATTCCTTTTTCCACTATTACCCTCTAAGCGCTCCGAATCTCCACTTGCATTTTCTACAGAAAGAGTGTTTCAGAACGGCTCAATCAAAACTAAGGTTCAACTCTTTTAGTTGAACAAACAGAACAGAAAGAAGTTTCACACAATTCTTCTGTGTAGTTTTTATTTGTAGACATTCTTTTTCCCAATATAGGCCTCCTAGCGCTCAGAATGTCCAATTGCAGTTTCTACAGAAAGAGTGTTTCAGAACGGCTCAATCAAAAGTAAGGTTCAACTCTGTTAGTTGAATGCACAGAACAGAAAGGAGTTTCATACAATGCTTCTGTGTAGTTTATATTTGAACATATTCTTTTTTCCACTATTACCCACTTAGCGCTACGAATGTCCAGTTGCATTTTCTACAGACAGAGTGTTTCAAAACTGCTCAATCAAAAGTATGGTTTAACTCTGTTAGCTGAATGCTCAGGTCAGAAAGAAGTTTCACAGAATGCTTCTGTGTAGTTTATATTTGAATATATTCCTTTTTCCACTACTACTCTCTTAGCGCTCCAAATGTCCAGTTGCATTTTCTACAGAAAGAGTGTTCAGATCTGCTCAATCAAAAGTATGGTTTAACTCAGTTAGCTGAATGCACAGATCAGAAAGAAGTTTCACAGAATTATTCTGTGTAGTTTATATTTGGAGACATTCCTTTTTCCACTATTACCCTCTTAGCGCTCCGAATGTCCACTTGCATTTTCTACAGAAAGAGTGTTTCAGAACAGCTCAATCAAAACTAAGGTTCAACTCTTTTAGTTGAACAAACAGAACAGAAAGAAGTTTCACACAATTCTTCTGTGTATTTTTTATTTGTAGACATTCTTTTTCCCAATATAGGCCACTTAGCGCTCAGAATGTCCAATTGCAGTTTCTACAGAAAGAGTGTTTCAGAACGGCTCAATCAAAAGTAAGGTTCAACTCTGTTAGTTGAATGCACAGAACAGAAAGAAGTTTCATACAATGCTTCTGTGTAGTTTATATTTGAACATATTCTTTTTTCCACTATTACCCACTTAGCGCTACGAATGTCCAGTTGCATTTTCTACAGACAGAGTGTTTCAAAACTGCTGAATCAAAAGTATGGTTTAACTCTGTTAGCTAAATGCTCAGATCAGAAAGAAGTTTCACAGAATGCTTCTGTGTAGTTTATATTTGAACATATTCCTTTTTCCACTACTACGCTCTTAGCGCTCCAAATGTCCAGTTGCATTTTCTACAGAAAGAGTGTTCAGATCTGCTCAATCAAATGTATGGCTTAACTCTGTTAGCTGAATGCACAGATCAGAAAGAAGTTTCACCGAATGATTCTGTGTAGTTTATATTTGAAGACATTCCTTTTTCCACTATTACCCTCTTAGCGCTCCGAATCTCCACTTGCATTTTCTACAAAAAGAGTGTTTCATAACTGCTCAATCAAAAATATGTTTTATCTCTGTTAACTGAATTTACAGATCAGAAATAAGTTTCACAGAATGCATCTGTGTAGTTTTTATTTGAAGATATTCTTTTTCCCAATGTAGGCCTCTTAGCGCTTAGCATGTCCAATTGCAGTTTCTACAGAAAGAGTGTTTCAGAACGGCTCAATCAAAAGTAAGGTTCAACCCTGTTAGTTGAATGCACAGAACAGAAAGAATTTTCACAGAATGCTACTGTGTAGTTTATATTTGAATATATTCCTTTTTCCACTATTACCCTCTTAGCGCTCCGAATGTCCACTTGAATTTTCTACAGAAAGAGTGTTCAGAACTGCGCAATCAAAAGTATGGTTTAACTCTGTTAGCTTAATGAACATATCAGAAATAAGTTTCACACAATGCTTCTGTGTAGTTTTTATTTGAAGATATTATTTTTCCCAATAGAGGCCTCTTAGCGCTCAGAATGTCCAATTGCAGTTTCTACAGAAAGAGTGTTTCAGAAAGGCTCAATCAAAAGTAAGGTTCAACTCTGTTAGTTGAATGCACAGAACAGAAAGTAGTTTCATACAATGCTTCTGTGTAGTTTATATTTGAACATATTCTTTTTTCCACTATTACCCACTTAGCGCTACGAATGTCCAGTTGCATTTTCTACAGACAGAGTGTTTCAAAACTGCTCAATCAAAAGTATGGTTTAACTCTGTTAGCTGAATGCTCAGATCAGAAAGAAGTTTCACAGAATGCTTCTGTGTAGTTTATATTTGAATATATTCCTTTTTCCACTACTACTCTCTTAGCGCTCCAAATGTCCAGTTGCATTTTCTACAGAAAGAGTGTTCAGATCTGCTCAATCAAAAGTATGGTTTAACACTGTTAGCTGAATGCACAGATCAGAAAGAAGTTTCACCGAATGATTCTGTGTAGTTTATATTTGAAGTCATTCCTTTTTCCACTATTAAACTCTTAGCGCTCCGAATCTCCACTTGCATTTTCTACAAAAAGAGTGTTTCATAACTGCTCAATCAAAAATATGTTTTATCTCTGTTAACTGAATTTACAGATCAGAAATAAGTTTCACAGAATGCATCTGTGTAGTTTTTATTTGAAGATATTCTTTTTCCCATTGTAGGCCTCTTAGTGCTTAGCATGTCCAATTGCAGTTTCTACAGAAAGAGTGTTTCAGAACGGCTCAATCAAAAGTAAGGTTCAACTCTGTTAGTTGAATGCACAGAACAGAAAGAATTTTCACAGAATGCTACTGTGTAGTTTATATTTGAATATATTCCTTTTTCCACTATTACCCTCTTAGCGCTACGAATGTCCACTTGCATTTTCTACAGAAAGAGTGTTCAGAACTGCGCAATCAAAAGTATGGTTTAACTCTGTTAGCTTAATGAACATATCAGAAATAAGTTTCACAAAATACTTCTGTGTAGTTTTTATTTGAAGATATTATTTTTCCCAATAGAGGCCTCTTAGCGCTCAGAATGTCCAATTGCAGTTTCTACAGAAAGAGTGTTTCAGAAAGGCTCAATCAAAAGTAAGGTTCAACTCTGTTAGTTGAATGCACAGAACAGAAAGAAGTTTCATACAATGCTTCTGTGTAGTTTATATTTGAACATATTCTTTTTTCCACTATTACCCACTTAGCGCTAGGAATGTCCAGTTGCATTTTCTACAGACAGAGTGTTTCAAAACTGCTCAATCAAAAGTATGGTTTAACTCTGTTAGCTGAATGCTCAGATCAGAAAGAAGTTTCAGAGAATGCTTCTGTGTAGTTTATATTTGAATATATTCCTTTTTCCACTACTACTCTCTTAGCGCTCCAAATGTCCAGTTGCATTTTCTACAGAAAGATTTTTCACATCTGCTCAATCAAAAGTATGGTTTAATTCTTTTAGCTGAATGCACAGATCAGAAAGAAGTTTCACAGAATGATTCTGTGTAGTTTATATTTGGAGACATTCCTTTTTCCACTATTACCCTCTAAGCGCTCCGAATCTCCACTTGCATTTTCTACAGAAGGAGTGTTTCAGAACGGCTCAATCAAAACTAAGGTTCAACTCTTTTAGTTGAACAAACAGAACAGAAAGAAGTTTCACACAATTCTTCTGTGTAGTTTTTATTTGTAGACATTCTTTTTCCCAATATAGGCCTCCTAGCGCTCAGAATGTCCAATTGCAGTTTCTACAGAAAGAGTGTTTCAGAACGGCTCAATCAAAAGTAAGGTTCAACTCTGTTAGTTGAATGCACAGAACAGAAAGAAGTTTCATACAATGTTTCTGTGTAGTTTATATTTGAACATATTCTTTTTTCCACTATTACCCACTTAGCGCTACGAATGTCCAGTTGCATTTTCTACAGACAGAGTGTTTCAAAACTGCTCAATCAAAAGTATGGTTTAACTCTGTTAGCTCAATGCTCAGGTCAGAAAGAAGTTTCACAGAATGCTTCTGTGTAGTTTATATTTGAATATATTCCTTTTTCCACTACTACTCTCTTAGCGCTCCAAATGTCCAGTTGCATTTTCTACAAAAAGAGTGTTCAGATCTGCTCAATCAAAAGTATGTTTTAATTCTGTTAGCTGAATGCACAGATCAGAAAGAAGTTTCACAGAATGATTCTGTGTAGTTTATATTTGGAGACATTCCTTTTTCCACTATTACCCTCTTAGCGCTCCGAATCTCCACTTGCATTTTCTACAGAAAGAGTGTTTCAGAACAGCTCAATCAAAACTAAGGTTCAACTCTTTTAGTTGAACAAACAGAACAGAAAGAAGTTTCACACAGTTCTTCTGTGTAGTTTTTATTTGTAGACATTGTTTTTCCCAATGTAGGCCTCTTAGCGCTCAGAATGTCCAATTACAGTTTCTACAGAAAGAGTGTTTCAGAAAGGCTCAATCAAAAGTAAGGTTCAACTCTGTTAGTTGAATGCACAGAACAGAAAGAAGTTTCATACAATGCTTCTGTGTAGTTTATATTTGAACATATTCTTTTTTCCATTATTACCCAGTTAGCGCTACGAATGTCCAGTTGCATTTTCTACAGACAGAGTGTTTCAAAACTGCTCAATCAAAAGTATGGTTTAACTCTGTTAGCTGAATGCTCAGATCAGAAAGAAGTTTCACAGAATGCTTCTGTGTAGTTTATATTTGAATATATTCCTTTTTCCACTACTATGCTCTTAGCGCTCCAAATGTCCAGTTGCATTTTCTACAAAAAGAGTGTTTCATAACTGCTCAATCAAAAATATGTTTTATCTCTGTTAACTGAATTTACAGATCAGAAATAAGTTTCACAGAATGCATCTGTGTAGTTTTTATTTGAAGATATTCTTTTTCCCATTGTAGGCCTCTTAGTGCTTAGCATGTCCAATTGCAGTTTCTACAGAAAGAGTGTTTCAGAATGGCTCAATCAAAAGTAAGGTTCAACTCTGTTAGTTGAATGCACAGAACAGAAAGAATTTTCACAGAATGCTACTGTGTAGTTTATATTTGAATATATTCCTTTTTCCACTATTACCCTCTTAGCGCTCCGAATGTCCACTTGCATTTTCTACAGAAAGAGTGTTCAGAACTGCGCAATCAAAAGTATGGTTTAACTCTGTTAGCTTAATGAACATATCAGAAATAAGTTTCACACAATGCTTCTGTGTAGTTTTTATTTGAAGATATTATTTTTCCCAATAGAGGCCTCTTAGCGCTCAGAATGTCCAATTGCACTTTCTACAGAAATAGTGTTTCAGAAAGGCTCAATCAAAAGTAAGGTTCAACTCTGTTAGTTGAATGCACAGAACAGAAAGAAGTTTCATACAATGCTTCTGTGTAGTTTATATTTGAACATATTCTTTTTTCCACTATTACCCACTTAGCGCTACGAATGTCCAGTTGCATTTTCTACAGACAGAGTGTTTCAAAACTGCTCAATCAAAAGTATGGCTTAACTCTGTTAGCTGAATGCTCAGATCAGAAAGAAGTTTCACAGAATGCTTCTGTGTAGTTTATATTTGAATATATTCCTTTTTCCACTACTACTCTCTTAGCGGTCCAAATGTCCAGTTGCATTTTCTACAGAAAGAGTGTTCAGATCTGCTCAATAAAAAGTATGGTTTAATTCTGTTAGCTGAATGCACAGATCAGAAAGAAGTTTCACAGAATGATTCTGTGTAGTTTATATTTGCAGACATTCCTTTTTCCACTATTACCCTCTAAGCGCTCCGAATCTCCACTTGCATTTTCTACAGAAAGAGTGTTTCAGAACGGCTCAATCAAAACTAAGGTTCAACTCTTTTAGTTGAACAAACAGAACAGAAAGAAGTTTCACACAATTCTTCTGTGTAGTTTTTATTTGTAGACATTCTTTTTCCCAATATAGGCCTCCTAGCGCTCAGAATGTCCAATTGCAGTTTCTACAGAAAGAGTGTTTCAGAACGGCTCAATCAAAAGTAAGGTTCAACTCTGTTAGTTGAATGCACAGAACAGAAAGAAGTTTCATACAATGCTTCTGTGTAGTTTATATTTGAACATATTCTTTTTTCCACTATTACCCACTTAGCGCTACGAATGTCCAGTTGCATTTTCTACAGACAGAGTGTTTCAAAACTGCTCAATCAAAAGTATGGTTTAACTCTGTTAGCTGAATGCTCAGGTCAGAAAGAAGTTTCACAGAATGCTTCTGTGTAGTTTATATTTGAATATATTCCTTTTTCCACTACTACTCTCTTAGCGCTCCAAATGTCCAGTTGCATTTTCTACAGAAAGAGTGTTCAGATCTGCTCAATCAAAAGTATGGTTTAACTCAGTTAGCTGAATGCACAGATCAGAAAGAAGTTTCACAGAATTATTCTGTGTAGTTTATATTTGGAGACATTCCTTTTTCCACTATTACCCTCTTAGCGCTCCGAATGTCCACTTGCATTTTCTACAGAAAGAGTGTTTCAGAACAGCTCAATCAAAACTAAGGTTCAACTCTTTTAGTTGAACAAACAGAACAGAAAGAAGTTTCACACAATTCTTCTGTGTATTTTTTATTTGTAGACATTCTTTTTCCCAATATAGGCCACTTAGCGCTCAGAATGTCCAATTGCAGTTTCTACAGAAAGAGTGTTTCAGAACGGCTCAATCAAAAGTAAGGTTCAACTCTGTTAGTTGAATGCACAGAACAGAAAGAAGTTTCATACAATGCTTCTGTGTAGTTTATATTTGAACATATTCTTTTTTCCACTATTACCCACTTAGCGCTACGAATGTCCAGTTGCATTTTCTACAGACAGAGTGTTTCAAAACTGCTGAATCAAAAGTATGGTTTAACTCTGTTAGCTAAATGCTCAGATCAGAAAGAAGTTTCACAGAATGCTTCTGTGTAGTTTATATTTGAACATATTCCTTTTTCCACTACTACGCTCTTAGCGCTCCAAATGTCCAGTTGCATTTTCTACAGAAAGAGTGTTCAGATCTGCTCAATCAAATGTATGGCTTAACTCTGTTAGCTGAATGCACAGATCAGAAAGAAGTTTCACCGAATGATTCTGTGTAGTTTATATTTGAAGACATTCCTTTTTCCACTATTACCCTCTTAGCGCTCCGAATCTCCACTTGCATTTTCTACAAAAAGAGTGTTTCATAACTGCTCAATCAAAAATATGTTTTATCTCTGTTAACTGAATTTACAGATCAGAAATAAGTTTCACAGAATGCATCTGTGTAGTTTTTATTTGAAGATATTCTTTTTCCCAATGTAGGCCTCTTAGCGCTTAGCATGTCCAATTGCAGTTTCTACAGAAAGAGTGTTTCAGAACGGCTCAATCAAAAGTAAGGTTCAACCCTGTTAGTTGAATGCACAGAACAGAAAGAATTTTCACAGAATGCTACTGTGTAGTTTATATTTGAATATATTCCTTTTTCCACTATTACCCTCTTCGCGCTCCGAATGTCCACTTGAATTTTCTACAGAAAGGGTGTTCAGAACTGCGCAATCAAAAGTATGGTTTAACTCTGTTAGCTTAATGAACATATCAGAAATAAGTTTCACACAATGCTTCTGTGTAGTTTTTATTTGAAGATATTATTTTTCCCAATAGAGGCCTCTTAGCGCTCAGAATGTCCAATTGCAGTTTCTACAGAAAGAGTGTTTCAGAAAGGCTCAATCAAAAGTAAGGTTCAACTCTGTTAGTTGAATGCACAGAACAGAAAGTAGTTTCATACAATGCTTCTGTGTAGTTTATATTTGAACATATTCTTTTTTCCACTATTACCCACTTAGCGCTACGAATGTCCAGTTGCATTTTCTACAGACAGAGTGTTTCAAAACTGCTCAATCAAAAGTATGATTTAACTCTGTTAGCTGAATGCTCAGATCAGAAAGAAGTTTCACAGAATGCTTCTGTGTAGTTTATATTTGAATATATTCCTTTTTCCACTACTACTCTCTTAGCGCTCCAAATGTCCAGTTGCATTTTCTACAGAAAGAGTGTTCAGATCTGCTCAATCAAAAGTATGGTTTAACACTGTTAGCTGAATGCACAGATCAGAAAGAAGTTTCACCGAATGATTCTGTGTAGTTTATATTTGAAGTCATTCCTTTTTCCACTATTACCCTCTTAGCGCTCCGAATCTCCACTTGCATTTTCTACAAAAAGAGTGTTTCATAACTGCTCAATCAAAAATATGTTTTATCTCTGTTAACTGAATTTACAGATCAGAAATAAGTTTCACAGAATGCATCTGTGTAGTTTTTATTTGAAGATATTCTTTTTCCCATTGTAGGCCTCTTAGTGCTTAGCATGTCCAATTGCAGTTTCTACAGAAAGAGTGTTTCAGAACGGCTCAATCAAAAGTAAGGTTCAACTCTGTTAGTTGAATGCACAGAACAGAAAGAATTTTCACAGAATGCTACTGTGTAGTTTATATTTGAATATATTCCTTTTTCCACTATTACCCTCTTAGCGCTCCGAATGTCCACTTGCATTTTCTACAGAAAGAGTGTTCAGAACTGCGCAATCAAAAGTATGGTTTAACTCTGTTAGCTTAATGAACATATCAGAAATAAGTTTCACAAAATACTTCTGTGTAGTTTTTATTTGAAGATATTATTTTTCCCAATAGAGGCCTCTTAGCGCTCAGAATGTCCAATTGCAGTTTCTACAGAAAGAGTGTTTCAGAAAGGCTCAATCAAAAGTAAGGTTCAACTCTGTTAGTTGAATGCACAGAACAGAAAGAAGTTTCATACAATGCTTCTGTGTAGTTTATATTTGAACATATTATTTTTTCCACTATTACCCACTTAGCGCTAGGAATGTCCAGTTGCATTTTCTACAGACAGAGTGTTTCAAAACTGCTCAATCAAAAGTATGGTTTAACTCTGTTAGCTGAATGCTCAGATCAGAAAGAAGTTTCAGAGAATGCTTCTGTGTAGTTTATATTTGAATATATTCCTTTTTCCACTACTACTCTCTTAGCGCTCCAAATGTCCAGTTGCATTTTCTACAGAAAGATTGTTCACATCTGCTCAATCAAAAGTATGGTTTAATTCTTTTAGCTGAATGCACAGATCAGAAAGAAGTTTCACAGAATGATTCTGTGTAGTTTATATTTGGAGACATTCCTTTTTCCACTATTACCCTCTAAGCGCTCCGAATCTCCACTTGCATTTTCTACAGAAAGAGTGTTTCAGAACGGCTCAATCAAAACTAAGGTTCAACTCTTTTAGTTGAACAAACAGAACAGAAAGAAGTTTCACACAATTCTTCTGTGTAGTTTTTATTTGTAGACATTCTTTTTCCCAATATAGGCCTCCTAGCGCTCAGAATGTCCAATTGCAGTTTCTACAGAAAGAGTGTTTCAGAACGGCTCAATCAAAAGTAAGGTTCAACTCTGTTAGTTGAATGCACAGAACAGAAAGAAGTTTCATACAATGTTTCTGTGTAGTTTATATTTGAACATATTCTTTTTTCCACTATTACCCACTTAGCGCTACGAACGTCCAGTTGCATTTTCTACAGACAGAGTGTTTCAAAACTGCTCAATCAAAAGTATGGTTTAACTCTGTTAGCTCAATGCTCAGGTCAGAAAGAAGTTTCACAGAATGCTTCTGTGTAGTTTATATTTGAATATATTCCTTTTTCCACTACTACTCTCTTAGCGCTCCAAATGTCCAGTTGCATTTTCTACAAAAAGAGTGTTCAGATCTGCTCAATCAAAAGTATGTTTTAACTCTGTTAGCTGAATGCACAGATCAGAAAGAAGTTTCACAGAATGATTCTGTGTAGTTTATATTTGGAGACATTCCTTTTTCCACTATTACCCTCTTAGCGCTCCGAATCTCCACTTGCATTTTCTACAGAAAGAGTGTTTCAGAACAGCTCAATCAAAACTAAGGTTCAACTCTTTTAGTTGAACAAACAGAACAGAAAGAAGTTTCACACAGTTTTTCTGTGTAGTTTTTATTTGTAGACATTGTTTTTCCCAATATAGGCCTCTTAGCGCTCAGAATGTCCAATTACAGTTTCTACAGAAAGAGTGTTTCAGAAAGGCTCAATCAAAAGTAAGGTTCAACTCTGTTAGTTGAATGCACAGAACAGAAAGAAGTTTCATACAATGCTTCTGTGTAGTTTATATTTGAACATATTCTTTTTTCCACTATTACCCAGTTAGCGCTACGAATGTCCAGTTGCATTTTCTACAGACAGAGTGTTTCAAAACTGCTCAATCAAAAGTATGGTTTAACTCTGTTAGCTGAATGCTCAGATCAGAAAGAAGTTTCACAGAATGCTTCTGTGTAGTTTATATTTGAATATATTCCTTTTTCCACTACTACGCTCTTAGCGCTCAAAATGTACAGTTGCATTTTCTACAAAAAGAGTGTTTCATAACTGCTCAATCAAAAATATGTTTTATCTCTGTTAACTGAATTTACAGATCAGAAATAAGTTTCACAGAATGCATCTGTGTAGTTTTTATTTGAAGATATTCTTTTTCCCATTGTAGGCCTCTTAGTGCTTAGCATGTCCAATTGCAGTTTCTACAGAAAGAGTGTTTCAGAACGGCTCAATCAAAAGTAAGGTTCAACTCTGTTAGTTGAATGCACAGAACAGAAAGAATTTTCACAGAATGCTACTGTGTAGTTTATATTTGAATATATTCCTTTTTCCACTATTACCCTCTTAGCGCTCCGAATGTCCACTTGCATTTTCTACAGAAAGAGTGTTCAGAACTGCGCAATCAAAAGTATGGTTTAACTCTGTTAGCTTAATGAACATATCAGAAATAATTTTCACACAATGCTTCTGTGTAGTTTTTATTTGAAGATATTATTTTTCCCAATAGAGGCCTCTTAGCGCTCAGAATGTCCAATTGCACTTTCTACAGAAATAGTGTTTCAGAAAGGCTCAATCAAAAGTAAGGTTCAACTCTGTTAGTTGAATGCACAGAACAGAAAGAAGTTTCATACAATGCTTCTGTGTAGTTTATATTTGAACATATTCTTTTTTCCACTATTACCCACTTAGCGCTACGAATGTCCAGTTGCATTTTCTACAGACAGAGTGTTTCAAAACTGCTGAATCAAAAGTATGGTTTAACCCTGTTAGCTAAATGCTCAGATCAGAAAGAAGTTTCACAGAATGCTTCTGTGTAGTTTATATTTGAATATATTCCTTTTTCCACTACTACGCTCTTAGCGCTCCAAATGTCCAGTTGCATTTTCTACAAAAAGAGTGTTTCATAACTGCTCAATCAAAAATACGTTTTATCTCTGTTAACTGAATTTACAGATCAGAAATAATTTCACAGAATGCATCTGTGTAGTTTTTATTTGAAGATATTCTTTTTCCCATTGTAGGCCTCTTAGTGCTTAGCATGTCCAATTGCAGTTTCTACAGAAAGAGTGTTTCAGAACGGCTCAATCAAAAGTAACGTTCAACTCTGTTAGTTGAATGCACAGAACAGAAAGAATTTTCACAGAATGCTACTGTGTAGTTTATATTTGAATATATTCCTTTTTCCACTATTACCCTCTTAGCGCTCCGAATGTCCACTTGCATTTTCTACAGAAAGAGTGTTCAGAACTGCGCAATCAAAAGTATGGTTTAACTCTGTTAGCTTAATGAACATATCAGAAATAATTTTCACACAATGCTTCTGTGTAGTTTTTATTTGAAGATATTATTTTTCCCAATAGAGGCCTCTTAGCGCTCAGAATGTCCAATTGCACTTTCTACAGAAATAGTGTTTCAGAAAGGCTCAATCAAAAGTAAGGTTCAACTCTGTTAGTTGAATGCACAGAACAGAAAGAAGTTTCATACAATGCTTCTGTGTAGTTTATATTTGAACATATTCTTTTTTCCACTATTACCCACTTAGCGCTACGAATGTCCAGTTGCATTTTCTACAGACAGAGTGTTTCAAAACTGCTCAATCAAAAGTATGGCTTAACTCTGTTAGCTGAATGCTCAGATCAGAAAGAAGTTTCACAGAATGCTTCTGTGTAGTTTATATTTGAATATATTCCTTTTTCCACTACTACTCTCTTAGCGGTCCAAATGTCCAGTTGCATTTTCTACAGAAAGAGTGTTCAGATCTGCTCAATAAAAAGTATGGTTTAATTCTGTTAGCTGAATGCACAGATCAGAAAGAAGTTTCACAGAATGATTCTGTGTAGTTTATATTTGCAGACATTCCTTTTTCCACTATTACCCTCTAAGCGCTCCGAATCTCCACTTGCATTTTCTACAGAAAGAGTGTTTCAGAACGGCTCAATCAAAACTAAGGTTCAACTCTTTTAGTTGAACAAACAGAACAGAAAGAAGTTTCACACAATTCTTCTGTGTAGTTTTTATTTGTAGACATTCTTTTTCCCAATATAGGCCTCCTAGCGCTCAGAATGTCCAATTGCAGTTTCTACAGAAAGAGTGTTTCAGAACGGCTCAATCAAAAGTAAGGTTCAACTCTGTTAGTTGAATGCACAGAACAGAAAGAAGTTTCATACAATGCTTCTGTGTTGTTTATATTTGAACATATTCTTTTTTCCACTATTACCCACTTAGCGCTACGAATGTCCAGTTGCATTTTCTACAGACAGAGTGTTTCAAAACTGCTCAATCAAAAGTATGGTTTAACTCTGTTAGCTGAATGCTCAGGTCAGAAAGAAGTTTCACAGAATGCTTCTGTGTAGTTTATATTTGAATATATTCCTTTTTCCACTACTACTGTCTTAGCGCTCCAAATGTCCAGTTGCATTTTCTACAGAAAGAGTGTTCAGATCTGCTCAATCAAAAGTATGGTTTAACTCAGTTAGCTGAATGCACAGATCAGAAAGAAGTTTCACAGAATTATTCTGTGTAGTTTATATTTGGAGACATTCCTTTTTCCACTATTACCCTCTTAGCGCTCCGAATGTCCACTTGCATTTTCTACAGAAAGAGTGTTTCAGAACAGCTCAATCAAAACTAAGGTTCAACTCTTTTAGTTGAACAAACAGAACAGAAAGAAGTTTCACACAATTCTTCTGTGTATTTTTTATTTGTAGACATTCTTTTTCCCAATATAGGCCACTTAGCGCTCAGAATGTCCAATTGCAGTTTCTACAGAAAGAGTGTTTCAGAACGGCTCAATCAAAAGTAAGGTTCAACTCTGTTAGTTGAATGCACAGAACAGAAAGAAGTTTCATACAATGCTTCTGTGTAGTTTATATTTGAACATATTCTTTTTTCCACTATTACCCACTTAGCGCTACGAATGTCCAGTTGCATTTTCTACAGACAGAGTGTTTCAAAACTGCTGAATCAAAAGTATGGTTTAACTCTGTTAGCTAAATGCTCAGATCAGAAAGAAGTTTCACAGAATGCTTCTGTGTAGTTTATATTTGAACATATTCCTTTTTCCACTACTACGCTCTTAGCGCTCCAAATGTCCAGTTGCATTTTCTACAGAAAGAGTGTTCAGATCTGCTCAATCAAATGTATGGCTTAACTCTGTTAGCTGAATGCACAGATCAGAAAGAAGTTTCACCGAATGATTCTGTGTAGTTTATATTTGAAGACATTCCTTTTTCCACTATTACCCTCTTAGCGCTCCGAATCTCCACTTGCATTTTCTACAAAAAGAGTGTTTCATAACTGCTCAATCAAAAATATGTTTTATCTCTGTTAACTGAATTTACAGATCAGAAATAAGTTTCACAGAATGCATCTGTGTAGTTTTTATTTGAAGATATTCTTTTTCCCAATGTAGGCCTCTTAGCGCTTAGCATGTCCAATTGCAGTTTCTACAGAAAGAGTGTTTCAGAACGGCTCAATCAAAAGTAAGGTTCAACCCTGTTATTTGAATGCACAGAACAGAAAGAATTTTCACAGAATGCTACTGTGTAGTTTATATTTGAATATATTCCTTTTTCCACTATTACCCTCTTAGCGCTCCGAATGTCCACTTGAATTTTCTACAGAATGTGTGTTCAGAACTGCGCAATCAAAAGTATGGTTTAACTCTGTTAGCTTAATGAACATATCAGAAATAAGTTTCACACAATGCTTCTGTGTAGTTTTTATTTGAAGATATTATTTTTCCCAATAGAGGCCTCTTAGCGCTCAGAATGTCCAATTGCAGTTTCTACAGAAAGAGTGTTTCAGAAAGGCTCAATCAAAAGTAAGGTTCAACTCTGTTAGTTGAATGCACAGAACAGAAAGTAGTTTCATACAATGCTTCTGTGTAGTTTATATTTGAACATATTCTTTTTTCCACTATTACCCACTTAGCGCTACGAATGTCCCCTTGCATTTTCTACAGACAGAGTGTTTCAAAACTGCTCAATCAAAAGTATGGTTTAACTCTGTTAGCTGAATGCTCAGATCAGAAAGAAGTTTCACAGAATGCTTCTGTGTAGTTTATATTTGAATATATTCCTTTTTCCACTACTACTCTCTTAGCGCTCCAAATGTCCAGTTGCATTTTCCACAGAAAGAGTGTTCAGATCTGCTCAATCAAAAGTATGGTTTAACACTGTTAGCTGAATGCACAGATCAGAAAGAAGTTTCACCGAATGATTCTGTGTAGTTTATATTTGAAGTCATTCCTTTTTCCACTATTACCCTCTTAGCGCTCCGAATCTCCACTTGCATTTTCTACAAAAAGAGTGTTTCATAACTGCTCAATCAAAAATATGTTTTATCTCTGTTAACTGAATTTACAGATCAGAAATAAGTTTCACAGAATGCATCTGTGTAGTTTTTATTTGAAGATATTCTTTTTCCCATTGTAGGTCTCTTAGTGCTTAGCATGTCCAATTGCAGTTTCTACAGAAAGAGTGTTTCAGAACGGCTCAATCAAAAGTAAGGTTCAACTCTGTTAGTTGAATGCACAGAACAGAAAGAATTTTCACAGAATGCTACTGTGTAGTTTATATTTGAATATATTCCTTTTTCCACTATTACCCTCTTAGCGCTCCGAATGTCCACTTGCATTTTCTACAGAAAGAGTGTTCAGAACTGCGCAATCAAAAGTATGGTTTAACTCTGTTAGCTTAATGAACATATCAGAAATAAGTTTCACAAAATACTTCTGTGTAGTTTTTATTTGAAGATATTATTTTTCCCAATAGAGGTCTCTTAGCGCTCAGAATGTCCAATTGCAGTTTCTACAGAAAGAGTGTTTCAGAAAGGCTCAATCAAAAGTAAGGTTCAACTCTGTTAGTTGAATGCACAGAACAGAAAGAAGTTTCATACAATGCTTCTGTGTAGTTTATATTTGAACATATTCTTTTTTCCACTATTACCCACTTAGCGCTAGGAATGTCCAGTTGCATTTTCTACAGACAGAGTGTTTCAAAACTGCTCAATCAAAAGTATGGTTTAACTCTGTTAGCTGAATGCTCAGATCAGAAAGAAGTTTCAGAGAATGCTTCTGTGTAGTTTATATTTGAATATATTCCTTTTTCCACTACTACTCTCTTAGCGCTCCAAATGTCCAGTTGCATTTTCTACAGAAAGATTGTTCACATCTGCTCAATCAAAAGTATGGTTTAATTCTTTTAGCTGAATGCACAGATCAGAAAGAAGTTTCAAAGAATGATTCTGTGTAGTTTATATTTGGAGACATTCCTTTTTCCACTATTACCCTCTAAGCGCTCCGAATCTCCACTTGCATTTTCTACAGAAAGAGTGTTTCAGAACGGCTCAATCAAAACTAAGGTTCAACTCTTTTAGTTGAACAAACAGAACAGAAAGAAGTTTCACACAATTCTTCTGTGTAGTTTTTATTTGTAGACATTCTTTTTCCCAATATAGGCCTCCTAGCGCTCAGAATGTCCAATTGCAGTTTCTACAGAAAGAGTGTTTCAGAATGGCTCAATCAAAAGTAAGGTTCAACTCTGTTAGTTGAATGCACAGAACAGAAAGAAGTTTCATACAATGTTTCTGTGTAGTTTATATTTGAACATATTCTTTTTTTTACTATTACCCACTTAGCGCTACGAATGTCCAGTTGCATTTTCTACAGACAGAGTGTTTCAAAACTGCTCAATCAAAAGTATGGTTTAACTCTGTTAGCTCAATGCTCAGGTCAGAAAGAAGTTTCACAGAATGCTTCTGTGTAGTTTATATTTGAATATATTCCTTTTTCCACTACTACTCTCTTAGCGCTCCAAATGTCCAGTTGCATTTTCTACAAAAAGAGTGTTCAGATCTGCTCAATCAAAAGTATGTTTTAACTCTGTTAGCTGAATGCACAGATCAGAAAGAAGTTTCACAGAATGATTCTGTGTAGTTTATATTTGGAGACATTCCTTTTTCCACTATTACCCTCTTAGCGCTCCGAATCTCCACTTGCATTTTCTACAGAAAGAGTGTTTCAGAACAGCTCAATCAAAACTAAGGTTCAACTCTTTTAGTTGAACAAACAGAACAGAAAGAAGTTTCACACAGTTCTTCTGTGTAGTTTTTATTTGTAGACATTGTTTTTCCCAATATAGGCCTCTTAGCGCTCAGAATGTCCAATTACAGTTTCTACAGAAAGAGTGTTTCAGAAAGGCTCAATCAAAAGTAAGGTTCAACTCTGTTAGTTGAATGCACAGAACAGAAAGAAGTTTCATACAATGCTTCTGTGTAGTTTATATTTGAACATATTCTTTTTTCCACTATTACCCAGTTAGCGCTACGAATGTCCAGTTGCATTTTCTACAGACAGAGTGTTTCAAAACTGCTCAATCAAAAGTATGGTTTAATTCTGTTAGCTGAATGCTCAGATCAGAAAGAAGTTTCACAGAATGCTTCTGTGTAGTTTATATTTGAATATATTCCTTTTTCCACTACTACGCTCTTAGCGCTCCAAATGTCCAGTTGCATTTTCTACAAAAAGAGTGTTTCATAACTGCTCAATCAAAAATATGTTTTATCTCTGTTAACTGAATTTACAGATCAGAAATAAGTTTCACAGAATGCATCTGTGTAGTTTTTATTTGAAGATATTCTTTTTCCCATTGTAGGCCTCTTAGTGCTTAGCATGTCCAATTGCAGTTTCTACAGAAAGAGTGTTTCAGAACGGCTCAATCAAAAGTAAGGTTCAACTCTGTTAGTTGAATGCACAGAACAGAAAGAATTTTCACAGAATGCTACTGTGTAGTTTATATTTGAATATATTCCTTTTTCCACTATTACCCTCTTAGCGCTCCGAATGTCCACTTGCATTTTCTACAGAAAGAGTGTTCAGAACTGCGCAATCAAAAGTATGGTTTAACTCTGTTAGCTTAATGAACATATCAGAAATAATTTTCACACAATGCTTCTGTGTAGTTTTTATTTGAAGATATTATTTTTCCCAATAGAGGCCTCTTAGCGCTCAGAATGTCCAATTGCACTTTCTACAGAAATAGTGTTTCAGAAAGGCTCAATCAAAAGTAAGGTTCAACTCTGTTAGTTGAATGCACAGAACAGAAAGAAGTTTCATACAATGCTTCTGTGTAGTTTATATTTGAACATATTCTTTTTTCCACTATTACCCACTTAGCGCTACGAATGTCCAGTTGCATTTTCTACAGACAGAGTGTTTCAAAACTGCTGAATCAAAAGTATGGTTTAACTCTGTTAGCTAAATGCTCAGATCAGAAAGAAGTTTCACAGAATGCTTCTGTGTAGTTTATATTTGAATATATTCCTTTTTCCACTACTACGCTCTTAGCGCTCCAAATGTCCAGTTGCATTTTCTACAAAAAGAGTGTTTCATAACTGCTCAATCAAAAATACGTTTTATCTCTGTTAACTGAATTTACAGATCAGAAATAATTTCACAGAATGCATCTGTGTAGTTTTTATTTGAAGATATTCTTTTTCCCATTGTAGGCCTCTTAGTGCTTAGCATGTCCAATTGCAGTTTCTACAGAAAGAGTGTTTCAGAACGGCTCAATCAAAAGTAAGGTTCAACTCTGTTAGTTGAATGCACAGAACAGAAAGAATTTTCACAGAATGCTACTGTGTAGTTTATATTTGAATATATTCCTTTTTCCACTATTACCCTCTTAGCGCTCCGAATGTCCACTTGCATTTTCTACAGAAAGAGTGTTCAGAACTGCGCAATCAAAAGTATGGTTTAACTCTGTTAGCTTAATGAACATATCAGAAATAAGTTTCACACAATGCTTCTGTGTAGTTTTTATTTGAAGATATTATTTTTCCCAATAGAGGCCTCTTAGCGCTCAGAATGTCCAATTGCACTTTCTACAGAAATAGTGTTTCAGAAAGGCTCAATCAAAAGTAAGGTTCAACTCTGTTAGTTGAATGCACAGAACAGAAAGAAGTTTCATACAATGCTTCTGTGTAGTTTATATTTGAACATATTCTTTTTTCCACTATTACCCACTTAGCGCTACGAATGTCCAGTTGCATTTTCTACAGACAGAGTGTTTCAAAACTGCTCAATCAAAAGTATTGCTTAACTCTGTTAGCTGAATGCTCAGATCAGAAAGAAGTTTCACAGAATGCTTCTGTGTAGTTTATATTTGAATATATTCCTTTTTCCACTACTACTCTCTTAGCGGTCCAAATGTCCAGTTGCATTTTCTACAGAAAGAGTGTTCAGATCTGCTCAATAAAAAGTATGGTTTAATTCTGTTAGCTGAATGCACAGATCAGAAAGAAGTTTCACAGAATGATTCTGTGTAGTTTATATTTGCAGACATTCCTTTTTCCACTATTACCCTCTAAGCGCTCCGAATCTCCACTTGCATTTTCTACAGAAAGAGTGTTTCAGAACGGCTCAATCAAAACTAAGGTTCAACTCTTTTAGTTGAACAAACAGAACAGAAAGAAGTTTCACACAATTCTTCTGTGTAGTTTTTATTTGTAGACATTCTTTTTCCCAATATAGGCCTCCTAGCGCTCAGAATGTCCAATTGCAGTTTCTACAGAAAGAGTGTTTCAGAACGGCTCAATCAAAAGTAAGGTTCAACTCTGTTAGTTGAATGCACAGAACAGAAAGAAGTTTCATACAATGCTTCTGTGTAGTTTATATTTGAACATATTCTTTTTTCCACTATTACCCACTTAGCGCTACGAATGTCCAGTTGCATTTTCTACAGACAGAGTGTTTCAAAACTGCTCAATCAAAAGTATGGTTTAACTCTGTTAGCTGAATGCTCAGGTCAGAAAGAAGTTTCACAGAATGCTTCTGTGTAGTTTATATTTGAATATATTCCTTTTTCCACTACTACTCTCTTAGCGCTCCAAATGTCCAGTTGCATTTTCTACAGAAAGAGTGTTCAGATCTGCTCAATCAAAAGTATGGTTTAACTCAGTTAGCTGAATGCACAGATCAGAAAGAAGTTTCACAGAATTATTCTGTGTAGTTTATATTTGGAGACATTCCTTTTTCCACTATTACCCTCTTAGCGCTCCGAATGTCCACTTGCATTTTCTACAGAAAGAGTGTTTCAGAACAGCTCAATCAAAACTAAGGTTCAACTCTTTTAGTTGAACAAACAGAACAGAAAGAAGTTTCACACAATTCTTCTGTGTATTTTTTATTTGTAGACATTCTTTTTCCCAATATAGGCCACTTAGCGCTCAGAATGTCCAATTGCAGTTTCTACAGAAAGAGTGTTTCAGAACGGCTCAATCAAAAGTAAGGTTCAACTCTGTTAGTTGAATGCACAGAAGAGAAAGAAGTTTCATACAATGCTTCTGTGTAGTTTATATTTGAACATATTCTTTTTTCCACTATTACCCACTTAGCGCTACGAATGTCCAGTTGCATTTTCTACAGACAGAGTGTTTCAAAACTGCTGAATCAAAAGTATGGTTTAACTCTGTTAGCTAAATGCTCAGATCAGAAAGAAGTTTCACAGAATGCTTCTGTGTAGTTTATATTTGAACATATTCCTTTTTCCACTACTACGCTCTTAGCGCTCCAAATGTCCAGTTGCATTTTCTACAGAAAGAGTGTTCAGATCTGCTCAATCAAATGTATGGCTTAACTCTGTTAGCTGAATGCACAGATCAGAAAGAAGTTTCACCGAATGATTCTGTGTAGTTTATATTTGAAGACATTCCTTTTTCCACTATTACCCTCTTAGCGCTCCGAATCTCCACTTGCATTTTCTACAAAAAGAGTGTTTCATAACTGCTCAATCAAAAATATGTTTTATCTCTGTTAACTGAATTTACAGATCAGAAATAAGTTTCACAGAATGCATCTGTGTAGTTTTTATTTGAAGATATTCTTTTTCCCAATGTAGGCCTCTTAGCGCTTAGCATGTCCAATTGCAGTTTCTACAGAAAGAGTGTTTCAGAACGGCTCAATCAAAAGTAAGGTTCAACTCTGTTAGTTGAATGCACAGAACAGAAAGAATTTTCACAGAATGCTACTGTGTAGTTTATATTTGAATATATTCCTTTTTCCACTATTACCCTCTTAGCGCTCCGAATGTCCACTTGCATTTTCTACAGAAAGAGTGTTCAGAACTGCGCAATCAAAAGTATGGTTTAACTCTGTTAGCTTAATGAACATATCAGAAATAAGTTTCACACAATGCTTCTGTGTAGTTTTTATTTGAAGATATTATTTTTCCCAATAGAGGTCTCTTAGCGCTCAGAATGTCCAATTGAAGTTTCTACAGAAAGAGTGTTTCAGAAAGGCTCAATCAAAAGTAAGGTTCAACTCTGTTAGATGAATGCACAGAACAGAAAGTAGTTTCATACAATGCTTCTGTGTAGTTTATATTTGAACATATTCTTTTTTCCACTATTACCCACTTAGCGCTACGAATGTCCAGTTGCATTTTCTACAGACAGAGTGTTTCAAAACTGCTCAATCAAAAGTATGGTTTAACTCTGTTAGCTGAATGCTCAGATCAGAAAGAAGTTTCACAGAATGCTTCTGTGTAGTTTATATTTGAATATATTCCTTTTTCCACTACTACTCTCTTAGCGCTCCAAATGTCCAGTTGCATTTTCTACAGAAAGATTGTTCACATCTGCTCAATCAAAAGTATGGTTTAATTCTTTTAGCTGAATGCACAGATCAGAAAGAAGTTTCACAGAATGATTCTGTGTAGTTTATATTTGGAGACATTCCTTTTTCCACTATTACCCTCTAAGCGCTCCGAATCTCCACTTGCATTTTCTACAGAAAGAGTGTTTCAGAACGGCTCAATCAAAACTAAGGTTCAACTCTTTTAGTTGAACAAACAGAACAGAAAGAAGTTTCACACAATTCTTCTGTGTAGTTTTTATTTGTAGACATTCTTTTTCCCAATATAGGCCTCCTAGCGCTCAGAATGTCCAATTGCAATTTCTACAGAAAGAGTGTTTCAGAACGGCTCAATCAAAAGTAAGGTTCAACTCTGTTAGTTGAATGCACAGAACAGAAAGAAGTTTCATACAATGTTTCTGTGTAGTTTATATTTGAACATATTCTTTTTTCCACTTTTACCCACTTAGCGCTACGAATGTCCAGTTGCATTTACTACAGACAGAGTGTTTCAAAACTGCTCAATCAAAAGTATGGTTTAACTCTGTTAGCTCAATGCTCAGGTCAGAAAGAAGTTTCACAGAATGCTTCTGTGTAGTTTATATTTGAATATATTCCTTTTTCCACTACTACTCTCTTAGCGCTCCAAATGTCCAGTTGCATTTTCTACAAAAAGAGTGTTCAGATCTGCTCAATCAAAAGTATGTTTTAACTCTGTTAGCTGAATGCACAGATCAGAAAGAAGTTTCACAGAATGATTCTGTGTAGTTTATATTTGGAGACATTCCTTTTTCCACTATTACCCTCTTAGCGCTCCGAATCTCCACTTGCATTTTCTACAGAAAGAGTGTTTCAGAACAGCTCAATCAAAACTAAGGTTCAACTCTTTTAGTTGAACAAACAGAACAGAAAGAAGTTTCACACAGTTCTTCTGTGTAGTTTTTATTTGTAGACATTGTTTTTCCCAATATAGGCCTCTTAGCGCTCAGAATGTCCAATTACAGTTTCTACAGAAAGAGTGTTTCAGAAAGGCTCAATCAAAAGTAAGGTTCAACTCTGTTAGTTGAATGCACAGAACAGAAAGAAGTTTCATACAATGCTTCTGTGTAGTTTATATTTGAACATATTCTTTTTTCCACTATTACCCAGTTAGCGCTACGAATGTCCAGTTGCATTTTCTACAGACAGAGTGTTTCAAAACTGCTCAATCAAAAGTATGGTTTAACTCTGTTAGCTGAATGCTCAGATCAGAAAGAAGTTTCACAGAATGCTTCTGTGTAGTTTATATTTGAATATATTCCTTTTTCCACTACTACGCACTTAGCGCTCCAAATGTCCAGTTGCATTTTCTACAAAAAGAGTGTTTCATAACTGCTCAATCAAAAATATGTTTTATCTCTGTTAACTGAATTTACAGATCAGAAATAAGTTTCACAGAATGCATCTGTGTAGTTTTTATTTGAAGATATTCTTTTTCCCATTGTAGGCCTCTTAGTGCTTAGCATGTCCAATTGCAGTTTCTACAGAAAGAGTGTTTCAGAACGGCTCAATCAAAAGTAAGGTTCAACTCTGTTAGTTGAATGCACAGAACAGAAAGAATTTCCACAGAATGCTACTGTGTAGTTTATATTTGAATATATTCCTTTTTCCACTATTACCCTCTTAGCGCTCCGAATGTCCACTTGCATTTTCTACAGAAAGAGTGTTCAGAACTGCGCAATCAAAAGTATGGTTTAACTCTGTTAGCTTAATGAACATATCAGAAATAATTTTCACACAATGCTTCTGTGTAGTTTTTATTTGAAGATATTATTTTTCCCAATAGAGGCCTCTTAGCGCTCAGAATGTCCAATTGCACTTTCTACAGAAATAGTGTTTCAGAAAGGCTCAATCAAAAGTAAGGTTCAACTCTGTTAGTTGAATGCACAGAACAGAAAGAAGTTTCATACAATGCTTCTGTGTAGTTTATATTTGAACATATTCTTTTTTCCACTATTACCCACTTAGCGCTACGAATGTCCAGTTGCATTTTCTACAGACAGAGTGTTTCAAAACTGCTGAATCAAAAGTATGGTTTAACTCTGTTAGCTAAATGCTCAGATCAGAAAGAAGTTTCACAGAATGCTTCTGTGTAGTTTATATTTGAATATATTCCTTTTTCCACTACTACGCTCTTAGCGCTCCAAATGTCCAGTTGCATTTTCTACAAAAAGAGTGTTTCATAACTGCTCAATCAAAAATACGTTTTATCGCTGTTAACTGAATTTACAGATCAGAAATAATTTCACAGAATGCATCTGTGTAGTTTTTATTTGAAGATATTCTTTTTCCCATTGTAGGCCTCTTAGTGCTTAGCATGTCCAATTGCAGTTTCTACAGAAAGAGTGTTTCAGAACGGCTCAATCAAAAGTAACGTTCAACTCTGTTAGTTGAATGCACAGAACAGAAAGAATTTTCACAGAATGCTACTGTGTAGTTTATATTTGAATATATTCCTTTTTCCACTATTACCCTCTTAGCGCTCCGAATGTCCACTTGCATTTTCTACAGAAAGAGTGTTCAGAACTGCGCAATCAAAAGTATGGTTTAACTCTGTTAGCTTAATGAACATATCAGAAATAAGTTTCACACAATGCTTCTGTGTAGTTTTTATTTGAAGATATTATTTTTCCCAATAGAGGCCTCTTAGGGCTCAGAATGTCCAATTGCACTTTCTACAGAAATAGTGTTTCAGAAAGGCTCAATCAAAAGTAAGGTTCAACTCTGTTAGTTGAATGCACAGAACAGAAAGAAGTTTCATACAATGCTTCTGTGTAGTTTATATTTGAACATATTCTTTTTTCCACTATTACCCACTTAGCGCTACGAATGTCCAGTTGCATTTTCTACAGACAGAGTGTTTCAAAACTGCTCAATCAAAAGTATGGCTTAACTCTGTTAGCTGAATGCTCAGATCAGAAAGAAGTTTCACAGAATGCTTCTGTGTAGTTTATATTTGAATATATTCCTTTTTCCACTACTACTCTCTTAGCGGTCCAAATGTCCAGTTGCATTTTCTACAGAAAGAGTGTTCAGATCTGCTCAATAAAAAGTATGGTTTAATTCTGTTAGCTGAATGCACAGATCAGAAAGAAGTTTCACAGAATGATTCTGTGTAGTTTATATTTGCAGACATTCCTTTTTCCACTACTACTCTCTTAGCGCTCCAAATGTCCAGGTGCATTTTCTACAGAAAGAGTGTTCAGATCTGCTCAATCAAAAGTATGGTTTTACTCTGTTAGCTGAATGCACAGATCAGAGAGAAGTTTCACAGAATGATTCTGTGTAGTTTATATTTGTAGACATTCCTTTTTCCACTATTACCATCTTAGCGCTCCGAATCTCCACTTGCATTTTCGACAGAAAGAGTGTTTCAGAACGGCTCAATCAAAACTAAGGTTCAACTCTTTTAGTTGAACAAACAGAACAGAAAGAAGTTTCACACAATTCTTCTGTGTAGTTTTTATTTGTAGACATTCTTTTTCCCAATATAGGCCTCTTAGCTCTCAGAATGTCCAATTGCAGTTTCTACAGAAAGAGTGTTTCAGAACGGCTCAATCAAAAGTAAGGTTCAACTCTGTTAGTTGAATGCACAGAACAGAAAGAAGTTTCATACAATGCTTCTGTGTAGTTCATATTTGAAAATATTCTTTTTTCCACTATTACCAACTTAGCGCTACGAATGTCCAGTTGCATTTTCTACAGACAGAGTGTTTCAAAACTGCTCAATCAAAAGTATGGTTTAACTCTGTTAGCTGAATGCTCAGATCAGAAAGAAGTTTCACAGAATGCTTCTGTGTAGTTTATATTTGAATATATTCCTTTTTCCACTACTACGCTCTTAGCACTCCAAATGTCCAGTTGTATTTTCTACAGAAAGAGTGTTCAGATCTGCTCAATCAAAAGTATGGTTTAACTCTGTTAGCTGAATGCACAGATCAGAAAGAAGTTTCACAGAATGATTCTGTGTAGTTTATATTGGGAGACATTCCTTTTTCCACTATTACCCACTTAGCGCTCCGAATCTCCACTTGCATTTTCTACAGAAAGAGTGTTTCAGAACGGCTCAATCAAAACTAAGGTTCAACTCTTTTAGTTGAACAAAAAGAACAGAAAGAAGTTTCACACAATTCTTCTGTGTAGTTTTTATTTGTAGACATTCTTTTTCCCAATATAGGCCTCTTAGCGCTCAGAATGTCCAATTGCAGTTTCTACAGAAAGAGTGTTTCAGAACGGCTCAATCAAAAGTAAGGTTCAACTCTGTTAGTTGAATGCACAGAACAGAAAGAAGTTTCATACAATGCTTCTTTGTAGTTCATATTTGAACATATTCTTTTTTCCACTATTACCCACTTAGCGCTACGAATGTCCAGTTGCATTTTCTACAGACAGAGTGTTTCAAAACTGCTCAATCAAAAGTATGGTTTAACTCTGTTAGCTGAATGCTCAGATCAGAAAGAAGTTTCACAGAATGCTTCTGTGAAGTTTATAATTGAATATATTCCTTTTTCCACTACTACGCTCTTAGCGCTCCAAATGTCCAGTTGCATTTTCAACAGAAAGAGTGTTCAGATCTGCTCAATCAAAAGTATGGTTTAACTCTGTTAGCTGAATGCACAGATCAGAAAGAAGTTTCACCGAATGATTCTGTGTAGTTTATATTTGAAGACATTCCTTTTTCCACTATTACCCTCTTAGCGCTCCGAATCTCCACTTGCATTTTCTACAAAAAGAGTGTTTCATAACTGCTCAATCAAAAATATGTTTTATCTCTGTTAACTGAATTTACAGATCAGAAATAAGTTTCACAGAATGCATCTGTGTAGTTTTTATTTGAAGATATTCTTTTTCCCAATGTAGGCCTCTTATCGCTTAGCATGTCCAATTGCAGTTTCTACAGAAAGAGTGTTTCAGAACGGCTCAATCAAAAGTAAGGTTCAACTCTGTTAGTTGAATGCACAGAACAGAAAGAATTTTCACAGAATGCTACTGTGTAGTTTATATTTGAATATATTCCTTTTTCCACTATTACCCTCTTAGCGCTCCGAATGTCCACTTGCATTTTCTACAGAAAGAGTGTTCAGAACTGCGCAATCAAAAGTATGGTTTAACTCTGTTAGCTTAATGAACATATCAGAAATAAGTTTCACACAATGCTTCTGTGTAGTTTTTATTTGAAGATATTATTTTTCCCAATAGAGGCCTCTTAGCGCTCAGAATGTCCAATTGCAGTTTCTACAGAAAGAGTGTTTCAGAAAGGCTCAATCAAAAGTAAGGTTCAACTCTGTTAGTTGAATGCACAGAACAGAAAGAAGTTTCATACAATGCTTCTGTGTAGTTCATATTTGAACATATTCTTTTTTCCACTATTACCCACTTAGCGCTACGAATGTCCAGTTGCATTTTCTACAGACAGAGTGTTTCAAAACTGCTCAATCAAAAGTATGGTTTAACTCTGTTAGCTGAATGCTCAGATCAGAAAGAAGTTTCACAGAATGCTTCTGTGTAGTTTATATTTGAATATATTCCTTTTTCCACTAATACGCTCTTAGCGCTCCAAATGTACAGTTGCATTTTCTACAGAAAGAGTGTTCAGATCTGCTCAATCAAAAGTATGGTTTAACTCTGTTAGCTGAATGCACAGATCAGAAAGAAGTTTCACAGAATGATTCTGTGTAGTTTATATTTGAAGACATTCCTTTTTCCACAATTACCCACTTAGCGCTCCGAATCTCCACTTGCATTTTCTACAAAAAGAGTGTTTCATAACTGCTCAATCAAAAACATGTTTTATCTCTGTTAACTGAATTTACAGATCAGAAATAAGTTTCACAGAATGCATCTGTGTAGTTTTTATTTGAAGATATTCTTTTTCCCAATGTAGGCCTCTTAGCGCTTAGCATGTCCAATTGCAGTTTCTACAGAAAGAGTGTTTCAGAACGGCTCAATCAAAAGTAAGGTTCAACTCTGTTAGTTGAATGCACAGAACAGAAAGAATTTTCACAGAATGCTACTGTGTAGTTTATATTTGAATATATTCCTTTTTCCACTATTACCCTCTTATCGCTCCGAATGTCCACTTGCATTTTCTACAGAAAGAGTGTTCAGAACTGCGCAATCAAAAGTATGTTTTAACTCTGTTAGCTTAATGAACATATCAGAAATAAGTTTCACACAATGCTTCTGTGTAGTTTTTATTTGAAGATATTATTTTTCCCAATATAGGCCTCTTAGCGCTCAGAATGTCCAATTGCAGTTTCTACAGAAAGAGTGTTTCAGAAAGGCTCAATCAAATGTAAGGTTCAACTCTGTTAGTTGAATGCACAGAACAGAAAGAAGTTTCATACAATGCTTCTGTGTAGTTTATATTTGAACATATTCTTTTTTCCACTATTACCCACTTAGCGCTACGAATGTCCAGTTGCATTTTCTACAGACAGAGTGTTTCAAAACTGCTCAATCAAAAGTATGGTTTAACTCTGTTAGCTGAATGCTCAGATCAGAAAGAAGTTTCACAGAATGCTTCTGTGTAGTTTATATTTGAATATATTCCTTTTTCCACTACTACTCTCTTAGCGCTCCAAATGTCCAGGTGCATTTTCTACAGAAAGAGTGTTCAGATCTGCTCAATCAAAAGTATGGTTTTACTCTGTTAGCTGAATGCACAGATCAGAGAGAAGTTTCACAGAATGATTCTGTGTAGTTTATATTTGTAGACATTCCTTTTTCCACTATTACCATCTTAGCGCTCCGAATCTCCACTTGCATTTTCGACAGAAAGAGTGTTTCAGAACGGCTCAATCAAAACTAAGGTTCAACTCTTTTAGTTGAACAAACAGAACAGAAAGAAGTTTCACACAATTCTTCTGTGTAGTTTTTATTTGTAGACATTCTTTTTCCCAATATAGGCCTCTTAGCGCTCAGAATGTCCAATTGCAGTTTCTACAGAAAGAGTGTTTCAGAACGGCTCAATCAAAAGTAAGGTTCAACTCTGTTAGTTGAATGCACAGAACAGAATGAAGTTTCATACAATGCTTCTGTGTAGTTTATATTTGAACATATTCTTTTTTCCACTATTACCCACTTAGCGCTACGAATGTCCAGTTGCATTTTCTACAGACAGAGTGTTTCAAAACTGCTCAATCAAAAGTATGGTTTAACTCTGTTAGCTGAATGCTCAGATCAGAAAGAAGTTTCACAGAATGCTTCTGTGTAGTTTATATTTGAATATATTCCTTTTTCCACTACTACGCTCTTAGCGCTCCAAATGTCCAGTTGCATTTTCAACAGAAAGAGTGTTCAGATCTGCTCAATCAAAAGTATGGTTTAACTCTGTTAGCTGAATGCACAGATCAGAAAGAAGTTTCACCGAATGATTCTGTGTAGTTTATATTTGAAGACATTCCTTTTTCCACTATTACCCTCTTAGCGCTCCGAATCTCCACTTGCATTTTCTACAAAAAGAGTGTTTCATAACTGCTCAATCAAAAATATATTTTATCTCTGTTAACTGAATTTACAGATCAGAAATAAGTTTCACAGAATGCATCTGTGTAGTTTTTATTTGAAGATATTCTTTTTCCCAATGTAGGCCTCTTAGCGCTTAGCATGTCCAATTGCAGTTTCTACTGAAAGAGTGTTTCAGAACGGCTCAATCAAAAGTAAGGTTCAACTCTGTTAGTTGAATGCACAGAACAGAAAGAATTTTCACAGAATGCTACTGTGTAGTTTATATTTGAATATATTCCTTTCTCCACTATTACCCTCTTAGCGCTCCGAATGTCCACTTGCATTTTCTACAGAAAGAGTGTTCAGAACTGCGCAATCAAAAGTATGGTTTAACTCTGTTAGCTTAATGAACATATCAGAAATAAGTTTCACACAATGCTTCTGTGTAGTTTTTATTTGAAGATATTATTTTTCCCAATAGAGGCCTCTTAGCGCTCAGAATGTCCAATTGCAGTTTCTACAGAAAGAGTGTTTCAGAAAGGCTCAATCAAACGTAAGGTTCAACTCTGTTAGTTGAATGCACAGAACAGAAAGAAGTTTCATACAATGATTCTGTGTAGTTTATATTTGAACATATTCTTTTTTCCACTATTACCCACTTAGCGCTCCGAATGTCCACTTGCATTTTCTACAGAAAGAGTGTTAAGAACTGCGCAATCAAAAGTATGGTTTAACTCTGTTAGCTTAATGAACATATCAGAAATAAGTTTCACACAATGCTTCTGTGTAGTTTTTAATTGAAGATATTATTTTTCCCAATAGAGGCATCTTAGCGCTCAGAATGTCCAATTGCAGTTTCTACAGAAAGAGTGTTTCAGAAAGGCTCAATCAAAAGTAAGGTTCAACTCTGTTAGTTGAATGCACAGAACAGAAAGAAGTTTCATACAATGCTTCTGTGTAGTTTATATTTGAACATATTCTTTTTTCCACTATTACCCACTTAGCGCTACGAATGTCCAGTTGCATTTTCTACAGACAGAGTGTTTCAAAACTGCTCAATCAAAAGTATGGTTTAAATCTGTTAGCTGAATGCTCAGATCAGAAAGAAGTTTCACAGAATGCTTCTGTGTAGTTTATATTTGAATATATTCCTTTTTCCACTACTACTCTCTTAGCGCTCCAAATGTCCAGTTGCATTTTCTACAGAAAGAGTGTTCAGATCTGCTCAATAAAAAGTATGGTTTAATTCTGTTAGCTGAATGCACAGATCAGAAAGAAGTTTCACAGAATGATTCTGTGTAGTTTATATTTGCAGACATTCCTTTTTCCACTACTACTCTCTTAGCGCTCCAAATGTCCAGGTGCATTTTCTACAGAAAGAGTGTTCAGATCTGCTCAATCAAAAGTATGGTTTTACTCTGTTAGCTGAATGCACAGATCAGAGAGAAGTTTCACAGAATGATTCTGTGTAGTTTATATTTGTAGACATTCCTTTTTCCACTATTACCATCTTAGCGCTCCGAATCTCCACTTGCATTTTCGACAGAAAGAGTGTTTCAGAACGGCTCAATCAAAACTAAGGTTCAACTCTTTTAGTTGAACAAACAGAACAGAAAGAAGTTTCACACAATTCTTCTGTGTAGTTTTTATTTGTAGACATTCTTTTTCCCAATATAGGCCTCTTAGCTCTCAGAATGTCCAATTGCAGTTTCTACAGAAAGAGTGTTTCAGAACGGCTCAATCAAAAGTAAGGTTCAACTCTGTTAGTTGAATGCACAGAACAGAAAGAAGTTTCATACAATGCTTCTGTGTAGTTCATATTTGAAAATATTCTTTTTTCCACTATTACCAACTTAGCGCTACGAATGTCCAGTTGCATTTTCTACAGACAGAGTGTTTCAAAACTGCTCAATCAAAAGTATGGTTTAACTCTGTTAGCTGAATGCTCAGATCAGAAAGAAGTTTCACAGAATGCTTCTGTGTAGTTTATATTTGAATATATTCCTTTTTCCACTACTACGCTCTTAGCACTCCAAATGTCCAGTTGTATTTTCTACAGAAAGAGTGTTCAGATCTGCTCAATCAAAAGTATGGTTTAACTCTGTTAGCTGAATGCACAGATCAGAAAGAAGTTTCACAGAATGATTCTGTGTAGTTTATATTGGGAGACATTCCTTTTTCCACTATTACCCACTTAGCGCTCCGAATCTCCACTTGCATTTTCTACAGAAAGAGTGTTTCAGAACGGCTCAATCAAAACTAAGGTTCAACTCTTTTAGTTGAACAAAAAGAACAGAAAGAAGTTTCACACAATTCTTCTGTGTAGTTTTTATTTGTAGACATTCTTTTTCCCAATATAGGCCTCTTAGCGCTCAGAATGTCCAATTGCAGTTTCTACAGAAAGAGTGTTTCAGAACGGCTCAATCAAAAGTAAGGTTCAACTCTGTTAGTTGAATGCACAGAACAGAAAGAAGTTTCATACAATGCTTCTTTGTAGTTCATATTTGAACATATTCTTTTTTCCACTATTACCCACTTAGCGCTACGAATGTCCAGTTGCATTTTCTACAGACAGAGTGTTTCAAAACTGCTCAATCAAAAGTATGGTTTAACTCTGTTAGCTGAATGCTCAGATCAGAAAGAAGTTTCACAGAATGCTTCTGTGAAGTTTATAATTGAATATATTCCTTTTTCCACTACTACGCTCTTAGCGCTCCAAATGTCCAGTTGCATTTTCAACAGAAAGAGTGTTCAGATCTGCTCAATCAAAAGTATGGTTTAACTCTGTTAGCTGAATGCACAGATCAGAAAGAAGTTTCACCGAATGATTCTGTGTAGTTTATATTTGAAGACATTCCTTTTTCCACTATTACCCTCTTAGCGCTCCGAATCTCCACTTGCATTTTCTACAAAAAGAGTGTTTCATAACTGCTCAATCAAAAATATGTTTTATCTCTGTTAACTGAATTTACAGATCAGAAATAAGTTTCACAGAATGCATCTGTGTAGTTTTTATTTGAAGATATTCTTTTTCCCAATGTAGGCCTCTTATCGCTTAGCATGTCCAATTGCAGTTTCTACAGAAAGAGTGTTTCAGAACGGCTCAATCAAAAGTAAGGTTCAACTCTGTTAGTTGAATGCACAGAACAGAAAGAATTTTCACAGAATGCTACTGTGTAGTTTATATTTGAATATATTCCTTTTTCCACTATTACCCTCTTAGCGCTCCGAATGTCCACTTGCATTTTCTACAGAAAGAGTGTTCAGAACTGCGCAATCAAAAGTATGGTTTAACTCTGTTAGCTTAATGAACATATCAGAAATAAGTTTCACACAATGCTTCTGTGTAGTTTTTATTTGAAGATATTATTTTTCCCAATAGAGGCCTCTTAGCGCTCAGAATGTCCAATTGCAGTTTCTACAGAAAGAGTGTTTCAGAAAGGCTCAATCAAAAGTAAGGTTCAACTCTGTTAGTTGAATGCACAGAACAGAAAGAAGTTTCATACAATGCTTCTGTGTAGTTCATATTTGAACATATTCTTTTTTCCACTATTACCCACTTAGCGCTACGAATGTCCAGTTGCATTTTCTACAGACAGAGTGTTTCAAAACTGCTCAATCAAAAGTATGGTTTAACTCTGTTAGCTGAATGCTCAGATCAGAAAGAAGTTTCACAGAATGCTTCTGTGTAGTTTATATTTGAATATATTCCTTTTTCCACTAATACGCTCTTAGCGCTCCAAATGTACAGTTGCATTTTCTACAGAAAGAGTGTTCAGATCTGCTCAATCAAAAGTATGGTTTAACTCTGTTAGCTGAATGCACAGATCAGAAAGAAGTTTCACAGAATGATTCTGTGTAGTTTATATTTGAAGACATTCCTTTTTCCACAATTACCCACTTAGCGCTCCGAATCTCCACTTGCATTTTCTACAAAAAGAGTGTTTCATAACTGCTCAATCAAAAACATGTTTTATCTCTGTTAACTGAATTTACAGATCAGAAATAAGTTTCACAGAATGCATCTGTGTAGTTTTTATTTGAAGATATTCTTTTTCCCAATGTAGGCCTCTTAGCGCTTAGCATGTCCAATTGCAGTTTCTACAGAAAGAGTGTTTCAGAACGGCTCAATCAAAAGTAAGGTTCAACTCTGTTAGTTGAATGCACAGAACAGAAAGAATTTTCACAGAATGCTACTGTGTAGTTTATATTTGAATATATTCCTTTTTCCACTATTACCCTCTTATCGCTCCGAATGTCCACTTGCATTTTCTACAGAAAGAGTGTTCAGAACTGCGCAATCAAAAGTATGTTTTAACTCTGTTAGCTTAATGAACATATCAGAAATAAGTTTCACACAATGCTTCTGTGTAGTTTTTATTTGAAGATATTATTTTTCCCAATATAGGCCTCTTAGCGCTCAGAATGTCCAATTGCAGTTTCTACAGAAAGAGTGTTTCAGAAAGGCTCAATCAAATGTAAGGTTCAACTCTGTTAGTTGAATGCACAGAACAGAAAGAAGTTTCATACAATGCTTCTGTGTAGTTTATATTTGAACATATTCTTTTTTCCACTATTACCCACTTAGCGCTACGAATGTCCAGTTGCATTTTCTACAGACAGAGTGTTTCAAAACTGCTCAATCAAAAGTATGGTTTAACTCTGTTAGCTGAATGCTCAGATCAGAAAGAAGTTTCACAGAATGCTTCTGTGTAGTTTATATTTGAATATATTCCTTTTTCCACTACTACTCTCTTAGCGCTCCAAATGTCCAGGTGCATTTTCTACAGAAAGAGTGTTCAGATCTGCTCAATCAAAAGTATGGTTTTACTCTGTTAGCTGAATGCACAGATCAGAGAGAAGTTTCACAGAATGATTCTGTGTAGTTTATATTTGTAGACATTCCTTTTTCCACTATTACCATCTTAGCGCTCCGAATCTCCACTTGCATTTTCGACAGAAAGAGTGTTTCAGAACGGCTCAATCAAAACTAAGGTTCAACTCTTTTAGTTGAACAAACAGAACAGAAAGAAGTTTCACACAATTCTTCTGTGTAGTTTTTATTTGTAGACATTCTTTTTCCCAATATAGGCCTCTTAGCGCTCAGAATGTCCAATTGCAGTTTCTACAGAAAGAGTGTTTCAGAACGGCTCAATCAAAAGTAAGGTTCAACTCTGTTAGTTGAATGCACAGAACAGAATGAAGTTTCATACAATGCTTCTGTGTAGTTTATATTTGAACATATTCTTTTTTCCACTATTACCCACTTAGCGCTACGAATGTCCAGTTGCATTTTCTACAGACAGAGTGTTTCAAAACTGCTCAATCAAAAGTATGGTTTAACTCTGTTAGCTGAATGCTCAGATCAGAAAGAAGTTTCACAGAATGCTTCTGTGTAGTTTATATTTGAATATATTCCTTTTTCCACTACTACGCTCTTAGCGCTCCAAATGTCCAGTTGCATTTTCAACAGAAAGAGTGTTCAGATCTGCTCAATCAAAAGTATGGTTTAACTCTGTTAGCTGAATGCACAGATCAGAAAGAAGTTTCACCGAATGATTCTGTGTAGTTTATATTTGAAGACATTCCTTTTTCCACTATTACCCTCTTAGCGCTCCGAATCTCCACTTGCATTTTCTACAAAAAGAGTGTTTCATAACTGCTCAATCAAAAATATATTTTATCTCTGTTAACTGAATTTACAGATCAGAAATAAGTTTCACAGAATGCATCTGTGTAGTTTTTATTTGAAGATATTCTTTTTCCCAATGTAGGCCTCTTAGCGCTTAGCATGTCCAATTGCAGTTTCTACTGAAAGAGTGTTTCAGAACGGCTCAATCAAAAGTAAGGTTCAACTCTGTTAGTTGAATGCACAGAACAGAAAGAATTTTCACAGAATGCTACTGTGTAGTTTATATTTGAATATATTCCTTTCTCCACTATTACCCTCTTAGCGCTCCGAATGTCCACTTGCATTTTCTACAGAAAGAGTGTTCAGAACTGCGCAATCAAAAGTATGGTTTAACTCTGTTAGCTTAATGAACATATCAGAAATAAGTTTCACACAATGCTTCTGTGTAGTTTTTATTTGAAGATATTATTTTTCCCAATAGAGGCCTCTTAGCGCTCAGAATGTCCAATTGCAGTTTCTACAGAAAGAGTGTTTCAGAAAGGCTCAATCAAACGTAAGGTTCAACTCTGTTAGTTGAATGCACAGAACAGAAAGAAGTTTCATACAATGATTCTGTGTAGTTTATATTTGAACATATTCTTTTTTCCACTATTACCCACTTAGCGCTCCGAATGTCCACTTGCATTTTCTACAGAAAGAGTGTTAAGAACTGCGCAATCAAAAGTATGGTTTAACTCTGTTAGCTTAATGAACATATCAGAAATAAGTTTCACACAATGCTTCTGTGTAGTTTTTAATTGAAGATATTATTTTTCCCAATAGAGGCATCTTAGCGCTCAGAATGTCCAATTGCAGTTTCTACAGAAAGAGTGTTTCAGAAAGGCTCAATCAAAAGTAAGGTTCAACTCTGTTAGTTGAATGCACAGAACAGAAAGAAGTTTCATACAATGCTTCTGTGTAGTTTATATTTGAACATATTCTTTTTTCCACTATTACCCACTTAGCGCTACGAATGTCCAGTTGCATTTTCTACAGACAGAGTGTTTCAAAACTGCTCAATCAAAAGTATGGTTTAAATCTGTTAGCTGAATGCTCAGATCAGAAAGAAGTTTCACAGAATGCTTCTGTGTAGTTTATATTTGAATATATTCCTTTTTCCACTACTACTCTCTTAGCGCTCCAAATGTCCAGTTGCATTTTCTACAGAAAGAGTGTTCAGATCTGCTCAATCAAAAGTATGGTTTAACTCTGTTAGCTGAATGCACAGATCAGAAAGAAGTTTCACAGAATGATTCTGTGTAGTTTATATTTGGAGACATTCCTTTTTCCACTATTACCCTCTTAGCGCTCCGAATCTCCACTTGCATTTTCTACAGAAAGAGTGTTTCAGAACGGCTGCATCAAAACTAAGGTTCAACTCTTTTAGTTGAACAAACAGAACAGAAAGAAGTTTCACACAATTCTTCTGTGTAGTTTTTATTTGTAGACATTCTTTTTCCCAATATAGGCCCCTTAGCGCTCAGAATGTCCAATTGCAGTTTCTACAGAAAGAGTATTTCAGAACGGCTCAATCAAAAGTAAGGTTCAACTCTGTTAGTTGAATGCACAGAACAGAAAGAAGTTTCATACAATGCTTCTGTGTAGTTTATATTTGAACATATTCTTTTTTCCACTATTACCCACTTGGCGCTACGAATGTCCAGTTGCATTTTCTACAGACAGAGTGTTTCAAAACTGCTCAATCAAAAGTATGGTTTAACTCTGTTAGCTGAATGCTCAGATCAGAAAGAAGTTTCACAGAATGCTTCTGTGTAGTTTATATTTGAATATATTCCTTTTTCCACTACTATGCTCTTAGCGCTCCAAATGTCCAGTTGCATTTTCTACAGAAAGAGTGTTCAGATCTGCTCAATCAAAAGTATGGTTTAATTCTGTTAGCTGAATGCACAGATCAGAAAGAAGTTTCACCGAATGATTCTGTGTAGTTTATATTTGAAGACATTCCTTTTTCCACTATTACCTCTTAGCGCTCCGAATCTCCACTTGCATTTTCTACAAAAAGAGTGTTTCATAACTGCTCAATCAAAAATATGTCTTATCTCTGTTAACTGAATTTACAGATGAGAAATAAGTTTCACAGAATGCATCTGTGTAGTTTTTATTTGAAGATATTCTTTTTCCCAATGTAGGCCTCTTAGCGCTTAGCATGTCCAATTGCAGTTTCTACAGAAAGAGTGTTTCAGAACGGCTCAATCAAAAGTAAGGTTCAACTCTGTTAGTTGAATGCACAGAACAGAAAGGATTTTCACAGAATGCTACTGTGTAGTTTATATTTGAATATATTCCTTTCTCCACTATTTCCCTCTTAGCGCTCCGAATGTCCACTTGCATTTTCTACAGAAAGAGTGTTCAGAACTGCGCAATCAAAAGTATGGTTTAACTCTGTTAGCTTAATGAACATATCAGAAATAAGTTTCACACAATGCTTCTGTGTAGTTTTTATTTGAAGATATTATTTTTCCCAATATAGGCCTTTTAGCGCTCAGAATGTCCAATTGCAGTTTCTACAGAAATAGTGTTTCAGAAAGGCTCAATCAAAAGTAAGGTTCAACTCTGTTAGTTGAATGCGCAGAACAGAAAGAAATTTCATACAATGCTTCTGTGTAGTTTATATTTGAAGATATTCTTTTTTCCACTATTACCCACTTGGCGCTACGAATGTCCAGTTGCATTTTCTACAGACAGAGTGTTTCAAAACTGCTCAATCAAAAGTATGGTTTAACTCTGTTAGCTGAATGCTCAGATCAGAAAAAGTTTCACAGAATGCTTCTGTGTAGTTTATATTTGAATATATTCCTTTTTCCACTACTACGCTCTTAGCGCTACAAATGTCCAGTTGCATTTTCTACAGAAAGAATGTTCAGATCTGCTCAATCAAAAGTATGGTTTAACTGTGTTAGCTGAATGCACAGATCAGAAAGAAGTTTCACCGAATGATTCTGTGTAGTTTATATTTGAAGACATTCCTTTTTCCACTATTACCCTCTTAGCGCTCCGAATCTCCACTTGCATTTTCTACAAAAAGAGTGTTTCATAACTGCTCAATCAAAAATATGTTTTATCTCTGTTAACTGAATTTACAGATCAGAAATAAGTTTCACAGAATGCATCTGTGTAGTTTTTATTTGAAGATATTCTTTTTCCCAATGTAGGCCTCTTAGCGCTTAGCATGTCCAATTGCAGTTTCTACAGAAAGAGTGTTTCAGAACGGCTCAATCAAAAGTAAGGTTCAACTCTGTTAGTTGAATGCGCAGAACAGAAAGAATTTTCACAGAATGCTACTGTGTAGTTTACATTTGAATATATTGCTTTCTCCACTATTACGCTCTTAGCGCTACGAATGTCCACTTGCATTTTCTACAGAAAGAGTGTTCAGAACTGCGCAATCAAAAGTATGGTTTAACTCTGTTAGCTTAATGAACATATCAGAAATAAGTTTCACACAATGCTTCTGTGTAGTTTTTATTTGAAGATATTATTTTTCCCAATATAGGCCTCTTAGCGCTCAGAATGTCCAATTGCAGTTTCTACAGAAAGAGTGTTTCAGAAAGGCTCAATCAAAATTAAGGTTCAACTCTGTTAGTTGAATGCACAGAACAGAAAGAAGTTTCATACAATGCTTCTGTGTAGTTTATATTTGAACATATTCTTTTTTCCACTATTACCCACTTAGCGCTACGAATGTCCAGTTGCATTTTCTACAGACAGAGTGTTTCAAAACTGCTCAAACAAAAGTATGGTTTAACTCTGTTAGCTGAATGCTCAGATCAGAAAGAAGTTTCACAGAATGCTTCTGTGTAGTTTATATTTGAATATATTCCTTTTTCCACTACTACTCTCTTAGCGCTCCAAATGTCCAGTTGCATTTTCTACAGAAAGAGTGTTCAGATCTGCTCAATCAAAAGTATGGTTTAACTCTGTTAGCTGAATGCACAGATCAGAAATAAGTTTCACAGAATGATTCTGTGTAGTTTATATTTGGAGACATTCCTTTTTCCACTATTACCCTCTTAGCGCTCCGAATCTCCACTTGCATTTTCTACAGAAAGAGTGTTTCAGAACGGCTCCATCAAAACTAAGGTTCAACTCTTTTAGTTGAACAAACAGAACAGAAAGAAGTTTCACACAATTCTTCTGTGTAGTTTTTATTTGTTGACATTCTTTTTCCCAATATAGGCCCCTTAGCGCTCAGAATGTCCAATTGCAGTTTCTACAGAAAGAGTGTTTCAGAACGGCTCAATCAAAAGTAAGGTTCAACTCTGTTAGTTGAATGCACAGAACAGAAAGAAGTTTCATACAATGCTTCTGTGTAGTTTATATTTGAACATATTCTTTTTTCCACTATTACCCACTTAGCGCTACGAATGTCCAGTTGCATTTTCTACAGACAGAGTGTTTCAAAACTGCTCAATCAAAAGTATGGTTTAACTCTGTTAGCTGAATGCTCAGATCAGAAAGAAGTTTCACAGAATGCTTCTGTGTAGTTTATATTTGAATATATTCCTTTTTCCACTACTATGCTCTTAGCGCTCCAAATGTCCAGTTGCATTTTCTACAGAAAGAGTGTTCAGATCTGCTCAATCAAAAGTATGGTTTAACTCTGTTAGCTGAATGCACAGATCAGAAAGAAGTTTCACCGAATGATTCTGTGTAGTTTATATTTGAAGACATTCCTTTTTCCACTATTACCTCTTAGCGCTCCGAATCTCCACTTGCATTTTCTACAAAAAGAGTGTTTCATAACTGCTCAATCAAAAATATGTTTTATCTCTGTTAACTGAATTTACAGATCAGAAATAAGTTTCACAGAATGCATCTGTGTAGTTTTTATTTGAAGATATTCTTTTTCCCAATGTAGGCCTCTTAGCGCTTAGCATGTCCAATTGCAGTTTCTACAGAAAGAGTGTTTCAGAACGGCTCAATCAAAAGTAAGGTTCAACTCTGTTAGTTGAATGCACAGAACAGAAAGAATTTTCACAGAATGCTACTGTGTAGTTTATATTTGAATATATTCCTTTCTCCACTATTTCCCTCTTAGCGCTCCGAATGTCCACTTGCATTTTCTACAGAAAGAGTGTTCAGAACTGCGCAATCAAAAGTATGGTTTAACTCTGTTAGCTTAATGAACATATCAGAAATAAGTTTCACACAATGCTTCTGTGTAGTTTTTATTTGAAGATATTATTTTTCCCAATATAGGCCTTTTAGCGCTCAGAATGTCCAATTGCAGTTTCTACAGAAATAGTGTTTCAGAAAGGCTCAATCAAAAGTAAGGTTCAACTCTGTTAGTTGAATGCGCAGAACAGAAAGAAATTTCATACAATGCTTCTGTGTAGTTTATATTTGAAGATATTCTTTTTTCCACTATTACCCACTTGGCGCTACGAATGTCCAGTTGCATTTTCTACAGACAGAGTGTTTCAAAACTGCTCAATCAAAAGTATGGTTTAACTCTGTTAGCTGAATGCTCAGATCAGAAAGAAGTTTCACAGAATGCTTCTGTGTAGTTTATATTTGAATATATTCCTTTTTCCACTACTACGCTCTTAGCGCTACAAATGTCCAGTTGCATTTTCTACAGAAAGAATGTTCAGATCTGCTCAATCAAAAGTATGGTTTAACTGTGTTAGCTGAATGCACAGATCAGAAAGAAGTTTCACCGAATGATTCTGTGTAGTTTATATTTGAAGACATTCCTTTTTCCACTATTACCCTCTTAGCGCTCCGAATCTCCACTTGCATTTTCTACAAAAAGAGTGTTTCATAACTGCTCAATCAAAAATAAGTTTTATCTCTGTTAACTGAATTTACAGATCAGAAATAAGTTTCACAGAATGCATCTGTGTAGTTTTTATTTGAAGATATTCTTTTTCCCAATGTAGGCCTCTTAGCGCTTAGCATGTCCAATTGCAGTTTCTACAGAAAGAGTGTTTCAGAACGGCTCAATCAAAAGTAAGGTTCAACTCTGTTAGTTGAATGTGCAGAACAGAAAGAATTTTCACAGAATGCTACTGTGTAGTTTACATTTGAATATATTGCTTTCTCCACTATTACGCTCTTAGCGCTACGAATGTCCACTTGCATTTTCTACAGAAAGAGTGTTCAGAACTGCGCAATCAAAAGTATGGTTTAACTCTGTTAGCTTAATGAACATATCAGAAATAAGTTTCACACAATGCTTCTGTGTAGTTTTTATTTGAAGATATTATTTTTCCCAATATAGGCCTCTTAGCGCTCAGAATGTCCAATTGCAGTTTCTACAGAAAGAGTGTTTCAGAAAGGCTCAATCAAAACTAAGGTTCAACTCTGTTAGTTGAATGCACAGAACAGAAAGAAATTTCAAACAATGCTTCTGTGTAGTTTATATTTGAACATATTCTTTTTTCCACTATTACCCACTTGGCGCTACGAATGTCCAATTGCATTTTCTACAGACAGAGTGTTTCAAAACTGCTCAATCAAAATTATGGTTTAACTATGTTAGCTGAATGCTCAGATCAGAAAGAAGTTTCACAGAATGCTTCTGTGTAGTTTATATTTGAATATATTCCTTTTTCCACTACTACTCTCTTAGCGCTCCAAATGTCCAGTTGCATTTTCTACAGAAAGAGTGTTCAGATCTGCTCAATCAAAAGTATGGTTTAACACTGTTAGCTGAATGCACAGATCAGAAAGAAGTTTCACAGAATGATTCTGTGTAGTTTATATTTGGAGACATTCCTTTTTCCACTATTACCCTCTTAGCGCTCCGAATCTCCACTTGCATTTTCTACAGAAAGAGTGTTTCAGAATGGCTCAATCAAAACTAAAGTTCAACTCTTTTAGTTGAACAAACAGAACAGAAAGAAGTTTCACACAATTCTTCTGTGTAGTTTTTATTTGTAGACATTCTTTTTCCCAATATAGGCCTCTTAGCGCTCAGAATGTCCAATTGCAGTTTCTACAGAAAGAGTGTTTCAGAACGGCTCAATCAAAAGTAAGGTTCAACTCTGTTAGTTGAATGCACAGAACAGAAAGAAGTTTCATACAATGCTTCTGTGTAGTTTATATTTGAACATATTCTTTTTTCCACTATTACCCACTTAGCGCTACGAATGTCCAGTTGCATTTTCTACAGACAGAGTGTTTCAAAACTGCTCAATCAAAAGTATGGTTTAACTCTGTTAGCTGAATCCTCAGATCAGAAAGAAGTTTCACAGAATGCTTCTGTGTAGTTTATATTTGAATATATTCCTTTTTCCACTATTACGCTCTTAGCGCTCCAATTGTCCAGTTGCATTTTCTACAGAAAGAGTGTTCAGATCTGCTCAATCAAAAGTATGGTTTAACTCTGTTAGCTGAATGCACAGATCAGAAACAAGTTTCACCGAATGATTCTGTGTAGTTTATATTTGAAGACATTCCTTTTTCCACTATTACCCTCTTAGCGCTCCGAATCTCCACTTGCATTTTCTACAAAAAGAGTGTTTCATAACTGCTCAATCAAAAATATGTTTTATCTCTGTTAACTGAATTTACAGATCAGAAATAAGTTTCACAGAATGCATCTGTGTAGTTTTTATTTGAAGATATTCTTTTTCCCAATGTAGGCCTCTTAGCGCTTAGCATGTCCAATTGCAGTTTCTACAGAAAGAGTGTTTCAGAACGGCTCAATCAAAAGTAAGGTTCAACTCTGTTAGTTGAATGCACAGAACAGAAAGAATTTTCACAGAATGCTACTGTGTAGTTTATATTTGAATACATTGCTTTCTCCACTATTACCCTCTTAGCGCTCCGAATGTCCACTTGCATTTTCTACAGAAAGAGTGTTCAGAACTGCGCAATCAAAAGTATGGTTTAACTCTGTTAGCTTAATGAACATATCAGAAATAAGTTTCACACAATGCTTCTGTGTAATTTTTATTTGAAGATATTATTTTTCCCAATAGAGGCATCTTAGCGCTCAGAATGTCCAATTGCAGTTTCTACAGAAAGAGTGTTTCAGAAAGGCTCAATCAAAGTAAGGTTCAACTCTGTTAGTTGAATGCACAGAACAGAAAGAAGTTTCATACAATGCTTCTGTGTAGTTTATATTTGAACATATTCTTTTTTCCACTATTACCCACTTAGCGCTACGAATGTCCAGTTGCATTTTCTACAGATAGAGTGTTTCAAAACTGCTCAATCAAAAGTATGGTTTAACTCTGTTAGCTGAATGCTCAGATCAGAAAGAAGTTTCACAGAATGCTTCTGTGTAGTTTATATTTGAATATATTCCTTTTTCCACTACTACTCTCTTAGCGCTCCAAATGTCCAGTTGCATTTTCTACAGAAAGAGTGTTCAGATCTGCTCAATAAAAAGTATGGTTTAACTCTGTTAGCCGAATGCACAGATCAGAAAGAAGTTTCACAGAATGATTCTGTGTAGTTTATATTTGGAGACATTCCTTTTTCCACTATTACCCTCTTAGCACTCCGAATCTCCACTTGCATTTTCTACAGAAAGAGTGTTTCAGAACGGCTCCATCAAAACTAAGGTTCAACTCTTTTAGTTGAACAAACAGAACAGAAAGAAGTTTCACACAATTCTTCTGTGTAGTTTTTATTTGTAGACATTCTCTTTCCCAATATAGGCCCCTTAGCGCTCAGAATGTCCAATTGCAGTTTCTACAGAAAGAGTGTTTCAGAACGGCTCAATCAAAAGTAAGGTTCAACTCTGTTAGTTGAATGCACGGAACAGAAAGAAATTTCATACAATGCTTCTGTGTAGTTCATATTTGAACATATTCTTTTTTCCACTATTACCCACTTGGCGCTACGAATGTCCAGTTGCATTTTCTACAGACAGAGTGTTTCAAAACTGCTCAATCAAAAGTATGGTTTAACTCTGTTAGCTGAATGCTCAGATCAGAAAGAAGTTTCACAGAATGCTTCTGTGTAGTTTATATTTGAATATATTACTTGTTCCACTACTACTCTCTTAGCGCTCCAAATGTCCAGTTGCATTTTCTACAGAAAGAGTGTTCAGATCTGCTCAATCAAAAGTATGGTTTAACTCTGTTAGCTGAATGCACGGATCAGAAAGAAGTTTCACAGAATGATTCTGTGTAGTTTATATTTGGAGACATTCCTTTTTCCACTATTACCCTCTTAGCGCTCCGAATCTCCACTTGCATTTTCTACAGAAAGAGTGTTTCAGAACGGCTCAATCAAAACTAAGGTTCAACTCTTTTAGTTGAACAAACAGAACAGAAAGAAGTTTCACACAATTTTTCTGTGTAGTTTTTATTTGTAGACATTCTTTTTCCCAATATAGGCCTCTTAGCGCTCAGAATGTCCAATTGCAATTTCTACAGAAAGAGTGTTTCAGAACGGCTCAATCAAAAGTAAGGTTCAACTCTGTTAGTTGAATGCAGAGAACAGAAAGAAGTTTCATACAATGCTTCTGTGTAGTTTATATTTGAACATATTCTTTTTTCCTCTATTACCCACTTAGCGCTACGAATGTCCAGTTGCATTTTCTACAGACAGAGTGTTTCAAAACTGCTCAATCAAAAGTATGGTTTAACTCTGTTAGCTGAATGCTCAGATCAGAAAGAAGTTTCACAGAATGCTTCTGTGTAGTTTATATTTGAATATATTTCTTTTTCCACTACTACGCTCTTAGCGCTCCAATTGTCCAGTTGCATTTTCTACAGAAAGAGTGTTCAGATCTGCTCAATCAAAAGTATGGTTTAACTCTGTTAGCTGAATGCACAGATCAGAAAGAAGTTTCACCGAATGATTCTGTGTAGTTTATATTTGAAGACATTCCATTTTCCACTATTACCCTCTTAGCGCTCCGAATCTCCACTTGCATTTTCTACAAAAAGAGTGTGTCATAACTGCTCAATCAAAAATATGTTTTATCTCTGTTAACTGAATTTACAGATCAGAAATAAGTTTCACAGAATGCATCTGTGTAGTTTTTATTTGAAGATATTCTTTTTCCCAATGTAGGCCTCTTAGCGCTTAGCATGTCCAATTGCAGTTTCTACAGAAAGAGTGTTTCAGAACGGCTCAATCAAAAGTAAGGTTCAACTCTGTTAGTTGAATGCACAGAACAGAAAGAATTTTCACAGAATGCTACTGTGTAGTTTATATTTGAATATATTCCTTTCTCCACTATTACCCTCTTAGCGCTCCGAATGTCCACTTGCATTTTCTACACAAAGAGTGTTCAGAACTGCGCAATCAAAAGTATGGTTTAACTCTGTTAGCTTAATGAACATATCAGAAATAAGTTTCACACAATGCTTCTGTGTAGTTTTTATTTGAAGATATTATTTTTCCCAATATAGGCCTCTTAGCGCTCAGAATGTCCAATTGCAGTTTCTACAGAAAGAGTGTTTCAGAAAGGCTCAATCAAAAGTAAGGTTCAACTCTGTTAGTTGAATGCACAGAACAGAAAGAAATTTCATACAATGCTTCTGTGTAGATTATATTTGAAGATATTCTTTTTTCCACTATTACCCACTTGGCGCTACGAATGTCCAGTTGCATTTTCTACAGACAGAGTGTTTCAAAACTGCTCAATCAAAAGTATGGTTTAACTCTGTTAGCTGAATGCTCAGATCAGAAAGAAGTTTCACAGAATGCTTCTGTGTAGTTTATATTTGAATATATTCCTTTTTCCACTACTACTCTCTTAGCGCTCCAAATGTCCAGTTGTATTTTCTACAGAAAGAGTGTTCAGATCTGCTCAATCAAAAGTATGGTTTAACTCTGTTAGCTGAATGCACAGATCAGAAAGAAGTTTCACAGAATGATTCTGTGTAGATTATATTTGGAGACATTCCTTTTTCCACTATTACCCTCTTAGCGCTCCGAATCTCCACTTGCATTTTCTACAGAAAGAGTGTTTCAGAACGGCTCAATCAAAAGTAAGGTTCAACTCTTTTAGTTGAACAAACAGAACAGAAAGAAGTTTCACACAATTCTTCTGTGTAGTTTTTATTTGTAGACATTCTTTTTCCCAATATAGGCCTCTTAGCGCTCAGAATGTCCAATTGCAGTTTCTACAGAAAGAGTGTTTCAGAACGGCTCAATCAAAAGTAAGGTTCAACTCTGTCAGTTGAATGCACAGAACAGAAAGAAGTTTCATACAATGCTTCTGTGTAGTTTATATTTGAACATATTCTTTTTTCCACTATTACCCACTTAGCGCTACGAATGTCCAGTTGCATTTTCTACAGACAGAGTGTTTCAAAACTGCTCAATCAAAAGTATGGTTTAACTCTGTTAGCTGTATGCTCAGATCAGAAAGAAGTTTCACAGAATGCTTCTGTGTAGTTTATATTTGAATATATTACTTTTTCCACTACTACGCTCTTAGCGCTCCAAATGTCCAGTTGCATTTTCAACAGAAAGAGTGTTCAGATCTGCTCAATAAAAAGAATGGTTTAACTCTGTTAGCTGAATGCACAGATCAGAAAGAAGTTTCACCGAATGATTCTGTGTAGTTTATATTTGAAGACATTCCTTTTTCCACTATTACCTTCTTAGCGCTCCGAATCTCCACTTGCATTTTCTACGAAAAGAGTGTTTCATAACTGCTCAATCAAAAATATGTTTTATCTCTGTTAACTGAATTTACAGATCAGAAATAAGTTTCACAGAATGCATCTGTATAGTTTTTATTTGAAGATATTCTTTTTCCCAATGTAGGCCTCTTAGCGCTTAGCATGTCCAATTGCAGTTTCTACAGAAAGAGTGTTTCAGAACGGCTCAATCAAAAGTAAGGTTCAACTCTGTTAGTTGAATGCACAGAACAGAAAGAATTTTCACAGAATGCTACTGTGTAGTTTATATTTGAATATATTCCTTTTTCCACTATTACCCTCTTAGCGCTCCGAATGTCCACTTGCATTTTCTACAGAAAGAGTGTTCAGAACTACGCAATCAAAAGTATGGTTTAACTCTGTTAGCTTAATGAACATATCAGAAATAAGTTTCACACAATGCTTCTGTGTAGTTTTTATTTGAAGATATTATTTTTCCCAATAGAGGCCTCTTAGCGCTCAGAATGTCCAATTGCAGTTTCTACAGAGAGAGTGTTTCAGAAAGGCTCAATCAAAAGTAAGGTTCAACTCTGTTAGTTGAATGCACAGAACAGAAAGAAGTTTCATACAATGCTTCTGTGTAGTTTATATTTGAACATATTCTTTTTTCCACTATTACCCACTTAGCGCTACGAATGTCCAGTTGCATTTTCTACAGACAGAGTGTTTCAAAACTGCTCAATCAAAAGTATGGTTTAACTCTGTTAGCTGAATGCTCAGATCAGAAAGAAGTTTCACAGAATGCTTCTGTGTAGTTTATATTTGAATATATTCCTTTTTCCAATACTATGCTCTTAGCGCTCCAAATGTCCAGTTGCATTTTCTACAGAAAGAGTGTTCAGATCTTCTCAATCAAAAGTATGGTTTAACTCTGTTAGCTGAATGCACAGATCAGAAAGAAGTTTCACCGAATGATTCTGTGTAGTTTATATTTGAAGACATTCCTTTTTCCACTATTACCTCTTAGCGCTCCGAATCTCCACTTGCATTTTCTACAAAAAGAGTGTTTCATAACTGCTCAATCAAAAATATGTTTTATCTCTGTTAACTGAATTTACAGATCAGAAATAAGTTTCACAGAATGCATCTGTGTAGTTTTTATTTGAAGATATTCTTTTTCCCAATGTAGGCCTCTTAGCGCTTAGCATGTCCAATTGCAGTTTCTACAGAAAGAGTGTTTCAGAACGGCTCAATCAAAAGTAAGGTTCAACTCTGTTAGTTGAATGCACAGAACAGAAAGAATTTTCACAGAATGCTACTGTGTAGTTTATATTTGAATATATTCCTTTCTCCACTATTTCCCTCTTAGCGCTCCGAATGTCCACTTGCATTTTCTACAGAAAGAGTGTTCAGAACTGCGCAATCAAAAGTATGGTTTAACTCTGTTAGCTTAATGAACATATCAGAAATAAGTTTCACACAATTCTTCTGTGTAGTTTTTATTTGAAGATATTATTTTTCCCAATATAGGCCTTTTAGCGCTCAGAATGTCCAATTGCAGTTTCTACAGAAATAGTGTTTCAGAAAGGCTCAATCAAAAGTAAGGTTCAACTCTGTTAGTTGAATGCGCAGAACAGAAAGAAATTTCATACAATGCTTCTGTGTAGTTTATATTTGAAGATATTCTTTTTTCCACTATTACCCACTTGGCGCTACGAATGTCCAGTTGCATTTTCTACAGACAGAGTGTCTCAAAACTGCTCAATCAAAAGTATGGTTTAACTCTGTTAGCTGAATGCTCAGATCAGAAAGAAGTTTCACAGAATGCTTCTGTGTAGTTTATATTTGAATATATTCCTTTTTCCACTACTACGCTCTTAGCGCTACAAATGTCCAGTTGCATTTTCTACAGAAAGAGTGTTCAGATCTGCTCAATCAAAAGTATGGTTTAACTCTGTTAGCTGAATGCACAGATCAGAAAGAAGTTTCACCGAATGATTCTGTGTAGTTTATATTTGAAGACATTCCTTTTTCCACTATTACCCTCTTAGCGCTCCGAATCTCCACTTGCATTTTCTACAAAAAGAGTGTTTCATAACTGCTCAATCAAAAATATGTTTTATCTCTGTTAACTGAATTTACAGATCAGAAATAAGTTTCACAGAATGCATCTGTGTAGTTTTTATTTGAAGATATTCTTTTTCCCAATGTAGGCCTCTTAGCGCTTAGCATGTCCAATTGCAGTTTCTACAGAAAGAGTGTTTCAGAACGGCTCAATCAAAAGTAAGGTTCAACTCTGTTAGTTGAATGCGCAGAACAGAAATAATTTTCACAGAATGCTACTGTGTAGTTTACATTTGAATATATTGCTTTCTCCACTATTACGCTCTTAGCGCTACGAATGTCCACTTGCATTTTCTACAGAAAGAGTGTTCAGAACTGCGCAATCAAAAGTATGGTTTAACTCTGTTAGCTTAATGAACATATCAGAAATAAGTTTCACACAATGCTTCTGTGTAGTTTTTATTTGAAGATATTATTTTTCCCAATATAGGCCTCTTAGCGCTCAGAATGTCCAATTGCAGTTTCTACAGAAAGAGTGTTTCAGAAAGGCTCAATCAAAACTAAGGTTCAACTCTGTTAGTTGAATGCACAGAACAGAAAGAAATTTCAAACAATGCTTCTGTGTAGTTTATATTTGAACATATTCTTTTTTCCACTATTACCCACTTGGCGCTACGAATGTCCAATTGCATTTTCTACAGAAAGAGTGTTCAGATGTGCTCAATCAAAAGTATGGTTTAACTCTGTTAGCTGCATGCACAGATCAGAAAGAAGTTTCACCGAATGATTCTGTGTAGTTTATATTTGAAGACATTCCTTTTTCCACTATTACCCTCTTAGCGCTCCGAATCTCCACTTGCATTTTCTACAAAAAGAGTGTTTCATAACTGCTCAATCAAAAATATGTTTTATCTCTGTTTACTGAATTTACAGATCAGAAATAAGTTTCACAGAATGCAGCTGTGTAGTTTTTATTTGAAGATAATCTTTTTCCCAATGTAGGCCTCTTAGCGCTTAGCATGTCCAGTTGCATTTTCTACAGAAAGAGTGTTTCAGAACGGCTCAATCAAAAGTAAGGTTCAACTCTGTTAGTTGAATGCACAGAACAGAAAGAATTTTCACAGAATGCTACTGTGTAGTTTATATTTGAATATATTCCTTTCTCCACTATTACCCTCTTACCGCTCCGAATGTCCACTTGCATTTTCTACAGAAAGAGTGTTCAGAACTGCGCAATCAAAAGTATGGTTTAACTCTGTTAGCTTAATGAACATATCAGAAATAAGTTTCACACAATGCTTCTGTGTAGTTTTTATTTGAAGATATTATTTTTCCCAATATAGGCCTCTTAGCGCTCAGAATGTCCAATTGCAGTTTCTACAGAAAGAGTGTTTCAGAAAGGCTCAATCAAAAGTAAGGTTCAACTCTGTTAGTTGAATGCACGGAACAGAAAGAAATTTCATACAATGCTTCTGTGTAGTTCATATTTGAATATATTCTTTTTTCCACTATTACCCACTTGGCGCTACGAATGTCCAGTTGCATTTTCTACAGACAGAGTGTTTCAAAACTGCTCAATCAAAAGTATGGTTTAACTCTGTTAGCTGAATGCTCAGATCAGAAAGAAGTTTCACAGAATGCTTCTGTGTAGTTTATATTTGAATATATTCCTTTTTCCACTACTACTCTCTTAGCGCTCCAAATGTCCAGTTGCATTTTCTACAGAAAGAGTGTTCAGATCTGCTCAATCAAAAGTATGGTTTAACTCTGTTAGCTGAATGCACGGATCAGAAAGAAGTTTCACAGAATGATTCTGTGTAGTTTATATTTGGAGACATTCCTTTTTCCACTATTACCCTCTTAGCGCTCCGAATCTCCACTTGCATTTTCTACAGAAAGAGTGTTTCAGAACGGCTCAATCAAAACTAAGGTTCAACTCTTTTAGTTGAACAAACAGAACAGAAAGAAGTTTCACACAATTTTTCTGTGTAGTTTTTATTTGTAGACATTCTTTTTCCCAATATAGGCCTCTTAGCGCTCAGAATGTCCAATTGCAATTTCTACAGAAAGAGGGTTTCAGAACGGCTCAATCAAAAGTAAGGTTCAACTCTGTTAGTTGAATGCACAGAACAGAAAGAAGTTTCATACAATGCTTCTGTGTAGTTTATATTTGAACATATTCTTTTTTCCTCTATTACCCACTTAGCGCTACGAATGTCCAGTTGCATTTTCTACAGACAGAGTGTTTCAAAACTGCTCAATCAAAAGTATGGTTTAACTCTGTTAGCTGAATGCTCAGATCAGAAAGAAGTTTCACAGAATGCTTCTGTGTAGTTTATATTTGAATATATTTCTTTTTCCACTACTACGCTCTTAGCGCTCCAATTGTCCAGTTGCATTTTCTACAGAAAGAGTGTTCAGATCTGCTCAATCAAAAGTATGGTTTAACTCTGTTAGCTGAATGCACAGATCAGAAAGAAGTTTCACCGAATGATTCTGTGTAGTTTATATTTGAAGACATTCCTTTTTCCACTATTACCCTCTTAGCGCTCCGAATCTCCACTTGCATTTTCTACAAAAAGAGTGTTTCATAACTGCTCAATCAAAAATATGTTTTATCTCTGTTAACTGAATTTACAGATCAGAAATAAGTTTCACAGAATGCATCTGTGTAGTTTTTATTTGAAGATATTCTTTTTCCCAATGTAGGCCTCTTAGCGCTTAGCATGTCCAATTGCAGTTTCTACAGAAAGAGTGTTTCAGAACGGCTCAATCAAAAGTAAGGTTCAACTCTGTTAGTTGAATGCACAGAACAGAAAGAATTTTCACAGAATGCTACTGTGTAGTTTATATTTGAATATATTCCTTTCTCCACTATTACCCTCTTAGCGCTCCGAATGTCCACTTGCATTTTCTACACAAAGAGTGTTCAGAACTGCGCAATCAAAAGTATGGTTTAACTCTGTTAGCTTAATGAACATATCAGAAATAAGTTTCACACAATGCTTCTGTGTAGTTTTTATTTGAAGATATTATTTTTCCCAATATAGGCCTCTTAGCGCTCAGAATGTCCAATTGCAGTTTCTACAGAAAGAGTGTTTCAGAGAGGCTCAATCAAAAGTAAGGTTCAACTCTGTTAGTTGAATGCACAGAACAGAAAGAAATTTCATACAATGCTTCTGTGTAGATTATATTTGAAGATATTCTTTTTTCCACTATTACCCACTTGGCGCTACGAATGTCCAGTTGCATTTTCTACAGACAGAGTGTTTCAAAACTGCTCAATCAAAAGTATGGTTTAACTCTGTTAGCTGAATGCTCAGATCAGAAAGAAGTTTCACAGAATGCTTCTGTGTAGTTTATATTTGAATATATTCCTTTTTCCACTACTACTCTCTTAGCGCTACAAATGTCCAGTTGCATTTTCTACAGAAAGAGTGTTCAGATCTGCTCAATCAAAAGTATGGTTTAACTCTGTTAGCTGAATGCACAGATCAGAAAGAAGTTTCACAGAATGATTCTGTGTAGATTATATTTGGAGACATTCCTTTTTCCACTATTACCCTCTTAGCGCTCCGAATCTCCACTTGCATTTTCTACAGAAAGAGTGTTTCAGAACGGCTCAATCAAAACTAAGGTTCAACTCTTTTAGTTGAACAAACAGAACAGAAAGAAGTTTCACACAATTCTTCTGTGTAGTTTTTATTTGTAGACATTCTTTTTCCCAATATAGGCCTCTTAGCGCTCAGAATGTCCAATTGCAGTTTCTACAGAAAGAGTGTTTCAGAACGGCTCAATCAAAAGTAAGGTTCAACTCTGTTAGTTGAATGCACAGAACAGAAAGAAGTTTCATACAATGCTTCTGTGTAGTTTATATTTGAACATATTCTTTTTTCCACTATTACCCACTTAGCGATACGAATGTCCAGTTGCATTTTCTACAGACAGAGTGTTTCAAAACTGCTCAATCAAAAGTATGGTTTAACTCTGTTAGCTGAATGCTCAGATCAGGAAGAAGTTTCACAGAATGCTTCTGTGTAGTTTATATTTGAATATATTCCTTTTTCCACTACTACGCTCTTAGCGCTCCAAATGTCCAGTTGCATTTTCTACAGAAAGAGTGTTCAGATGTGCTCAATCAAAAGTATGGTTTAACTCTGTTAGCTGCATGCACAGATCAGAAAGAAGTTTCACCGAATGATTCTGTGTAGTTTATATTTGAAGACATTCCTTTTTCCACTATTACCCTCTTAGCGCTCCGAATCTCCACTTGCATTTTCTACAAAAAGAGTGTTTCATAACTGCTCAATCAAAAATATGTTTTATCTCTGTTTACTGAATTTACAGATCAGAAATAAGTTTCACAGAATGCATCTGTGTAGTTTTTATTTGAAGATAATCTTTTTCCCAATGTAGGCCTCTTAGCGCTTAGCATGTCCAGTTGCATTTTCTACAGAAAGAGTGTTTCAGAACGGCTCAATCAAAAGTAAGGTTCAACTCTGTTAGTTGAATGCACAGAACAGAAAGAATTTTCACAGAATGCTACTGTGTAGTTTATATTTGAATATATTCCTTTCTCCACTATTACCCTCTTACCGCTCCGAATGTCCACTTGCATTTTCTACAGAAAGAGTGTTCAGAACTGCGCAATCAAAAGTATGGTTTAACTCTGTTAGCTTAATGAACATATCAGAAATATATTTCACACAATGCTTCTGTGTAGTTTTTATTTGAAGATATTATTTTTCCCAATATAGGCCTCTTAGCGCTCAGAATGTCCAATTGCAGTTTCTACAGAAAGAGTGTTTCAGAAAGGCTCAATCAAAAGTAAGGTTCAACTCTGTTAGTTGAATGCACGGAACAGAAAGAAATTTCATACAATTCTTCTGTGTAGTTCATATTTGAACATATTCATTTTTCCACTATTACCCACTTGGCGCTACGAATGTCCAGTTGCATTTTCTACAGACAGAGTGTTTCAAAACTGCTCAATCAAAAGTATGGTTTAACTCTGTTAGCTGAATGCTCAGATCAGAAAGAAGTTTCACAGAATGCTTCTGTGTAGTTTATATTTGAATATATTCCTTTTTCCACTACTACTCTCTTAGCGCTCCAAATGTCCAGTTGCATTTTCTACAGAAAGAGTGTTCAGATCTGCTCAATCAAAAGTATGGTTTAACTCTGTTAGCTGAATGCACGGATCAGAAAGAAGTTTCACAGAATGATTCTGTGTAGTTTATATTTGGAGACATTCCTTTTTCCACTATTACCCTCTTAGCGCTCCGAATCTCCACTTGCATTTTCTACAGAAAGAGTGTTTCAGAACGGCTCAATCAAAACTAAGGTTCAACTCTTTTAGTTGAACAAACAGAACAGAAAGAAGTTTCACACAATTTTTCTGTGTAGTTTTTATTTGTAGACATTCTTTTTCCCAATATAGGCCTCTTAGCGCTCAGAATGTCCAATTGCAATTTCTACAGAAAGAGTGTTTCAGAACGGCTCAATCAAAAGTAAGGTTCAACTCTGTTAGTTGAATGCACAGAACAGAAAGAAGTTTCATACAATGCTTCTGTGTAGTTTATATTTGAACATATTCTTTTTTCCTCTATTACCCACTTAGCGCTACGAATGTCCAGTTGCATTTTCTACAGACAGAGTGTTTCAAAACTGCTCAATCAAAAGTATGGTTTAACTCTGTTAGCTGAATGCTCAGATCAGAAAGAAGTTTCACAGAATGCTTCTGTGTAGTTTATATTTGAATATATTTCTTTTTCCACTACTACGCTCTTAGCGCTCCAATTGTCCAGTTGCATTTTCTACAGAAAGAGTGTTCAGATCTGCTCAATCAAAAGTATGGTTTAACTCTGTTAGCTGAATGCACAGATCAGAAAGAAGTTTCACCGAATGATTCTGTGTAGTTTATATTTGAAGACATTCCTTTTTCCACTATTACCCTCTTAGCGCTCCGAATCTCCACTTGCATTTTCTACAAAAAGAGTGTTTCATAACTGCTCAATCAAAAATATGTTTTATCTCTGTTAACTGAATTTACAGATCAGAAATAAGTTTCACAGAATGCATCTGTGTAGTTTTTATTTGAAGATATTCTTTTTCCCAATGTAGGCCTCTTAGCGCTTAGCATGTCCAATTGCAGTTTCTACAGAAAGAGTGTTTCAGAACGGCTCAATCAAAAGTAAGGTTCAACTCTGTTAGTTGAATGCACAGAACAGAAAGAATTTTCACAGAATGCTACTGTGTAGTTTATATTTGAATATATTCCTTTCTCCACTATTACCCTCTTAGCGCTCCGAATGTCCACTTGCATTTTCTACACAAAGAGTGTTCAGAACTGCGCAATCAAAAGTATGGTTTAACTCTGTTAGCTTAATGAACATATCAGAAATAAGTTTCACACAATGCTTCTGTGTAGTTTTTATTTGAAGATATTATTTTTCCCAATATAGTCCTCTTAGCGCTCAGAATGTCCAATTGCAGTTTCTACAGAAAGAGTGTTTCAGAAAGGCTCAATCAAAAGTAAGGTTCAACTCTGTTAGTTGAATGCACAGAACAGAAAGAAATTTCATACAATGCTTCTGTGTAGATTATATTTGAAGATATTCTTTTTTCCACTATTACCCACTTGGCGCTACGAATGTCCAGTTGCATTTTCTACAGACAGAGTGTTTCAAAACTGCTCAATCAAAAGTATGGTTTAACTCTGTTAGCTGAATGCTCAGATCAGAAAGAAGTTTCACAGAATGCTTCTGTGTAGTTTATATTTGAATATATTCCTTTTTCCACTACTACTCTCTTAGCGCTCCAAATGTCCAGTTGCATTTTCTACAGAAAGAGTGTTCAGATCTGCTCAATCAAAAGTATGGTTTAACTCTGTTAGCTGAATGCACAGATCAGAAAGAAGTTTCACAGAATGATTCTGTGTAGATTATATTTGGAGACATTCCTTTTTCCACTATTACCCTCTTAGCACTCCGAATCTCCACTTGCATTTTCTACAGAAAGAGTGTTTCAGAACGGCTCAATCAAAACTAAGGTTCAACTCTTTTAGTTGAACAAACAGAACAGAAAGAATTTTCACACAATTTTTCTGTGTAGTTTTTATTTGTAGACATTCTTTTTCCCAATATAGGCCTCTTAGCGCTCAGAATGTCCAATTGCAGTTTCTACAGAAAGAGTGTTTCAGAACGGCTCAATCAAAAGTAAGGTTCAACTCTGTTAGTTGAATGCACAGAACAGAAAGAAGTTTCATACAATGCTTCTGTGTAGTTTATATTTGAACATATTCTTTTTTCCACTATTACCCACTTAGCGCTACGAATGTCCAGTTGCATTTTCTACAGACAGAGTGTTTCAAAACTGCTCAATCAAAAGTATGGTTTAACTCTGTCAGCTGTATGCTCAGATCAGAAAGAAGTTTCACAGAATGCTTCTGTGTAGTTTATATTTGAATATATTACTTTTTCCACTACTACGCTCTTAGCGCTCCAAATGTCCAGTTGCATTTTCAACAGAAAGAGTGTTCAGATCTGCTCAATCAAAAGAATGGTTTAACTCTGTTAGCTGAATGCACAGATCAGAAAGAAGTTTCACCGAATGATTCTGTGTAGTTTATATTTGAAGACATTCCTTTTCCACTATTACCCTCTTAGCGCTCCGAATCTCCACTTGCATTTTCTACGAAAAGAGTGTTTCATAACTGCTCAATCAAAAATATGTTTTATCTCTGTTAACTGAATTTACAGATCAGAAATAAGTTTCACAGAATGCATCTGTATAGTTTTTATTTGAAGATATTCTTTTTCCCAATGTAGGCCTCTTAGCGCTTAGCATGTCCAATTGCAGTTTCTACAGAAAGAGTGTTTCAGAACGGCTCAGTCAAAACTAAGGTTCAACTCTGTTAGTTGAATGCACAGAACAGAAAGAATTTTCACAGAATGCTACTGTGTAGTTTATATTTGAATATATTCCTTTTTCCACTATTACCCTCTTAGCGCTCCGAATGTCCACTTGCATTTTCTACAGAAAGAGTGTTCAGAACTACGCAATCAAAAGTATGGTTTAACTCTGTTAGCTTAATGAACATATCAGAAATAAGTTTCACACAATGCTTCTGTGTAGTTTTTATTTGAAGATATTATTTTTCCCAATAGAGGCCTCTTAGCGCTCAGAATGTCCAATTGCAGTTTCTACAGAGAGAGTGTTTCAGAAAGGCTCAATCAAAAGTAAGGTTCAACTCTGTTAGTTGAATGCACAGAACAGAAAGAAGTTTCATACAATGCTTTTGTGTAGTTTATATTTGAACATATCCTTTTTTCCACTATTACCCACTTAGCGCTACGAATGTCCAGTTGCATTTTCTACAGACAGAGTGTTTCAAAACTGCTCAATCAAAAGTATGGTTTAACTCTGTTAGCTGAATGCTCAGATCAGAAAGAAGTTTCACAGAATGCTTCTGTGTAGTTTATATTTGAATATATTCCTTTTTCCACTAATACGCTCTTAGCGCTCCAAATGTCCAGTTGCATTTTCAACAGAAAGAGTGTTCAGATCTGCTAAATCAAAAGTATGGTTTACCTCTGTTAGCTGAATGCACAGATCAGAAAGAAGTTTCACCGAATGATTCTGTGTAGTTTATATTTGAAGACATTCCTTTTTCCACTATTACCCTCTTAGCGCTCCGAATCTCCACTTGCATTTTCTACAAAAAGAGTGTTTCATAACTGCTCAATCAAAAATAGGTTTTATCTCTGTTAACTGAATTTACAGATCAGAAATAAGTTTCAGAGAATGCATCTGTGTAGTTTTTATTTGAAGATATTCTTTTTCCCAATGTAGGCCTCTTAGCGCTTAGCATGTCCAATTGCAGTTTCTACAGAAAGAGTGTTCAGATCTGCTCAATCAAAAGTATGGTTTAACTCTGTTAGCTGAATGCACGGATCAGAAAGAAGTTTCACAGAATGATTCTGTGTAGTTTATATTTGGAGACATTCCTTTTTCCACTATTACCCTCTTAGCGCTCCGAATCTCCACTTGCATTTTCTACAGAAAGAGTGTTTCAGAACGGCTCAATCAAAACTAAGGTTCAACTCTTTTAGTTGAACAAACAGAACAGAAAGAAGTTTCACACAATTTTTCTGTGTAGTTTTTATTTGTAGACATTCTTTTTCCCAATATAGGCCTCTTAGCGCTCAGAATGTCCAATTGCAATTTCTACAGAAAGAGTGTTTCAGAACGGCTCAATCAAAAGTAAGGTTCAACTCTGTTAGTTGAATGCACAGAACAGAAAGAAGTTTCATACAATGCTTCTGTGTAGTTTATATTTGAACATATTATTTTTTCCTCTATTACCCACTTAGCGCTACGAATGTCCAGTTGCATTTTCTACAGACAGAGTGTTTCAAAACTGCTCAATCAAAAGTATGGTTTAACTCTGTTAGCTGAATGCTCAGATCAGAAAGAAGTTTCACAGAATGCTTCTGTGTAGTTTATATTTGAATATATTTCTTTTTCCACTACTACGCTCTTAGCGCTCCAATTGTCCAGTTGCATTTTCTACAGAAAGAGTGTTCAGATCTGCTCAATCAAAAGTATGGTTTAACTCTGTTAGCTGAATGCACAGATCAGAAAGAAGTTTCACCGAATGATTCTGTGTAGTTTATATTTGAAGACATTCCTTTTTCCACTATTACCCTCTTAGCGCTCCGAATCTCCACTTGCATTTTCTACAAAAAGAGTGTTTCATAACTGCTCAATCAAAAATATGTTTTATCTCTGTTAACTGAATTTACAGATCAGAAATAAGTTTCACAGAATGCATCTGTGTAGTTTTTATTTGAAGATATTCTTTTTCCCAATGTAGGCCTCTTAGCGCTTAGCATGTCCAATTGCACTTTCTACAGAAAGAGTGTTTCAGAACGGCTCAATCAAAAGTAAGGTTCAACTCTGTTAGTTGAATGCACAGAACAGAAAGAATTTTCACAGAATGCTACTGTGTAGTTTATATTTGAATATATTCCTTTCTCCACTATTACCCTCTTAGCGCTCCGAATGTCCACTTGCATTTTCTACACAAAGAGTGTTCAGAACTGCGCAATCAAAAGTATGGTTTAACTCTGTTAGCTTAATGAACATATCAGAAATAAGTTTCACACAATGCTTCTGTGTAGTTTTTATTTGAAGATATTATTTTTCCCAATATAGGCCTCTTAGCGCTCAGAATGTCCAATTGCAGTTTCTACAGAAAGAGTGTTTCAGAAAGGCTCAATCAAAAGTAAGGTTCAACTCTGTTAGTTGAATGCACAGAACAGAAAGAAATTTCATACAATGCTTCTGTGTAGATTATATTTGAAGATATTCTTTTTTCCACTATTACCCACTTGGCGCTACGAATGTCCAGTTGCATTTTCTACAGACAGAGTGTTTCAAAACTGCTCAATCAAAAGTATGGTTTAACTCTGTTAGCTGAATGCTCAGATCAGAAAGAAGTTTCACAGAATGCTTCTGTGTAGTTTATATTTGAATATATTCCTTTTTCCACTACTACTCTCTTAGCGCTCCAAATGTCCAGTTGCATTTTCTACAGAAAGAGTGTTCAGATCTGCTCAATCAAAAGTATGGTTTAACTCTGTTAGCTGAATGCACAGATCAGAAAGAAGTTTCACAGAATGATTCTGTGTAGATTATATTTGGAGACATTCCTTTTTCCACTATTACCCTCTTAGCACTCCGAATCTCCACTTGCATTTTCTACAGAAAGAGTGTTTCAGAACGGCTCAATCAAAACTAAGGTTCAACTCTTTTAGTTGAACAAACAGAACAGAAAGAAGTTTCACACAATTCTTCTGTGTAGTTTTTATTTGTAGACATTCTTTTTCCCAATATAGGCCTCTTAGCGCTCAGAATGTCCAATTGCAGTTTCTACAGAAAGAGTGTTTCAGAACGGCTCAATCAAAAGTAAGGTTCAACTCTGTTAGTTGAATGCACAGAACAGAAAGAAGTTTCATACAATGCTTCTGTGTAGTTTATATTTGAACATATTCTTTTTTCCACTATTACCCACTTAGCGCTACGAATGTCCAGTTGCATTTTCTACAGACAGAGTGTTTCAAAACTGCTCAATCAAAAGTATGGTTTAACTCTGTCAGCTGTATGCTCAGATCAGAAAGAAGTTTCACAGAATGCTTCTGTGTAGTTTATATTTGAATATATTACTTTTTCCACTACTACGCTCTTAGCGCTCCAAATGTCCAGTTGCATTTTCAACAGAAAGAGTGTTCAGATCTGCTCAATCAAAAGAATGGTTTAACTCTGTTAGCTGAATGCACAGATCAGAAAGAAGTTTCACCGAATGATTCTGTGTAGTTTATATTTGAAGACATTCCTTTTTCCACTATTACCCTCTTAGCGCTCCGAATCTCCACTTGCATTTTCTACGAAAAGAGTGTTTCATAACTGCTCAATCAAAAATATGTTTTATCTCTGTTAACTGAATTTACAGATCAGAAATAAGTTTCACAGAATGCATCTGTATAGTTTTTATTTGAAGATATTCTTTTTCCCAATGTAGGCCTCTTAGCGCTTAGCATGTCCAATTGCAGTTTCTACAGAAAGAGTGTTTCAGAACGGCTCAATCAAAACTAAGGTTCAACTCTGTTAGTTGAATGCACAGAACAGAAAGAATTTTCACAGAATGCTACTGTGTAGTTTATATTTGAATATATTCCTTTTTCCACTATTACACTCTTAGCGCTCCGAATGTCCACTTGCATTTTCTACAGAAAGAGTGTTCAGAACTACGCAATCAAAAGTATGGTTTAACTCTGTTAGCTTAATGAACATATCAGAAATAAGTTTCACACAATGCTTCTGTGTAGTTTTTATTTGAAGATATTATTTTTCCCAATAGAGGCCTCTTAGCGCTCAGAATGTCCAATTGCAGTTTCTACAGAGAGAGTGTTTCAGAACGGCTCAATCAAAAGTAAGGTTCAACTCTGTTAGTTGAATGCACAGAACAGAAAGTAGTTTCATACAATGCTTCTGTGTAGTTCATATTGAACATATTCTTTTTTCCACTATTACCCACTTAGCGCTACGAATGTCCAGTTGCATTTCCTACAGACAGAGTGTTTCAAAACTGCTCAATCAAAAGTATGGTTTAACTCTGTTAGCTGAATGCTCAGATCAGAAAGAAGTTTCACAGAATGCTTCTGTGTAGTTTATATTTGAATATATTCCTTTTTCCACTACTAATCTCTTAGCGCTCCAAATGTCCAGTTGCATTTTCTACAGAAAGAGTGTTCAGATCTGCTCAATCAAAAGTATGGTTTAACTCTGTTAGCTGAATGCACAGATCAGAAAGAAGTTTCACAGAATGATTCTGTGTAGTTTATATTTGGAGACATTCCTTTTTCCACTATTACCCTCTTAGCGCTCCGAATCTCCACTTGCATTTTCTACAGAAAGAGTGTTTCAGAACGGCTCAATCAAAACTAAGGTTCAACTCTTTTAGTGGAACAAACAGAACAGAAAGAAGTTTCACACAATTCTTCTGTGTAGTTTTTATTTGTAGACATTCTTTTTCCCAATATAGGCCCCTTAGCGCTCAGAATGTCCAATTGCAGTTTCTACAGAAAGAGTGTTTCAGAACGGCTCAATCAAAAGTAAGGTTCAACTCTGTTAGTTGAATGCACAGAACAGAAAGAAGTTTCATACAATGCTTCTGTGTAGTTTATATTTGAACATATTCTTTTTTCCACTATTACCCACTTAGCGCTACGAATGTCCAGTTGCATTTTCTACAGACAGAGTGTTTCAAAACTGCTCAATCAAAAGTATGGTTTAACTCTGTTAGCTGAATGCTCAGATCAGAAAGAAGTTTCACAGAATGCTTCTGTGTAGTTTATATTTGAATATATTCCTTTTTCCACTACTACTCTCTTAGCGCTCTAAATGTCCAGTTGCATTTTCTACAGAAAGAGTGTTCAGATCTGCTCAATCAAAAGTATGGTTTAACTCTGTTAGCTGAATGCACAGATCAGAAAGAAGTTTCACCGAATGATTCTGTGTAGTTTATATTTGAAGACATTCCTTTTTCCAATATTACCCTCTTAGCGCTCCGAATCTCCACTTGCATTTTCTACAAAAAGAGTGTTTCATAACTGCTCAATCAAAAATATGTTTTATCTCTGTTAACTGAATTTACAGATCAGAAATAAGTTTCACAGAATGCATCTGTTTAGTTTTTATTTGAAGATATTCTTTTTCCCAATGTAGGCCTCTTAGCCCTTAGCATGTCCAATTGCAGTTTCTACAGAAAGAGTGTTTCAGAACGGCTCAATCAAAAGTAAGGTTCAACTCTGTTAGTTGAATGCACAGAACAGAAAGAATTTTCACAGAATGCTACTGTGTAGTTTATATTTGAATATATTCCTTTTTCCACTATTACCCTCTTAGCGTTCCGAATGTCCACTTGCATTTTCTACAGAAAGAGTGTTCAGAACTGCACAATCAAGAGTATGGTTTAACTCTGTTAGCTTAATGAACATATCAGAAATAAGTTTGACACAATGCTTCTGTGTCGTTTTTATTTGAAGATATTATTTTTCCCAATAGAGGCCTCTTAGCGCTCAGAATGTCCAATTGCAGTTTCTACAGAAAGAGTGTTTCAGAAAGGCTCAATAAATATTAAGGTTCAACTCTGTTAGTTGAATGCACAGAACAGAAAGTAGTTTCCTACAATGCTTCTGTGTAGTTTATATTTGAACATATTCTTTTTTCCACTATTACCCACTTGGCGCTACGAATGTCCAGTTGCATTTTCTACAGACAGAGTGTTTCAAAACTGCTCAATCAAAAGTATGGTTTAACTCTGTTAGCTGAATGCTCAGATCAGAAAGAAGTTTCACAGAATGCTTCTGTGTAGTTTATATTTGAATATATTCCTTTTTCCACTACTACTCTCTTAGCGCTCCAAATGTCCAGTTGCATTTTCTACAGAAAGAGTGTTCAGATCTGCTCAATCAAAAGTATGGTTTAACTCTGTTAGCTGAATGCACAGATCGGAAAGAAGTTTCACAGAATGATTCTGTGTAGTTTATATTTGGAGACATTCCTTTTTCCACTATTACCCTCTTATCGCTCCGAATCTCCACTTGCATTTTCTACAGAAAGAGTGTTTCAGAACGGCTCAATCAAAACTAAGGTTCAACTCTTTTAGTTGAACAAACAGAACAGAAAGAAGTTTCACACAATTCTTCTGTGTAGTTTTTATTTGTAGACATTCTTTTTCCCAATATAGGCCTCTTAGCGCTCAGAATGTCCAATTGCAGTTTCTACAGAAAGAGTGTTTCAGAACGGCTCAATCAAAAGTAAGGTTCAACTCTGTTAGTTGAATGCACAGAACAGAAAGAAGTTTCATACAATGCTTCTGTGTAGTTTATATTTGAACATATTCTTTTTTCCACTATTACCCACTTAGCGCTACGAATGTCCAGTTGCATTTTCTACAGACAGAGTGTTTCAAAACTGCTCAATCAAAAGTATGGTTTAACTCTGTTAGTTGAATGCTCAGATCAGAAAGAAGTTTCACAGAATGCTTCTGTGTAGTTTATATTTGAATATATTCCTTTTTCCACTACTACTCTCTTAGCGCTCCAAATGTCCAGTTGCATTTTCTACAGAAAGAGTGTTCAGATCTGCTCAATCAAAAGTATGGTTTAACTCTGTTAGCTGAATGCACAGATCAGAAAGAAGTTTCACCGAATGATTCTGTGTAGTTTATATTTGAAGACATTCCTTTTTCCAATATTACCCTCTTAGCGCTCCGAATCTCCACTTGCATTTTCTACAAAAAGAGTGTTTCATAACTGCTCAATCAAAAATATGTTTTATCTCTGTTAACTGAATTTACAGATCAGAAATAAGTTTCACAGAATGCATCTGTGTAGTTTTTATTTGAAGATATTCTTTTTCCCAATGTATGCCTCTTAGCGCTTAGCATGTCCAATTGCAGTTTCTACAGAAAGAGTGTTTCAGAACGGCTCAATCAAAAGTAAGGTTCAACTCTGTTAGTTGAATGCACAGAACAGAAAGAATTTTCACAGAATGCTACTGTGTAGTTTATATTTGAATATATTCCTTTTTCCACTATTACCCTCTTAGCGTTCCGAATGTCCACTTGCATTTTCTACAGAAAGAGTGTTCAGAACTGCACAATCAAGAGTATGGTTTAACTCTGTTAGCTTAATGAACATATCAGAAATAAGTTTGACACAATGCTTCTGTGTCGTTTTTATTTGAAGATATTATTTTTCCCAATAGAGGCCTCTTAGCGCTCAGAATGTCCAATTGCAGTTTCTACAGAAAGAGTGTTTCAGAAAGGCTCAATAAATATTAAGGTTCAACTCTGTTAGTTGAATGCACAGAACAGAAAGAAGTTTCCTACAATGCTTCTGTGTAGTTTATATTTGAACATATTCTTTTTTCCACTATTACCCACTTGGCGCTACGAATGTCCAGTTGCATTTTCTACAGACAGAGTGTTTCAAAACTGCTCAATCAAAAGTATGGTTTAACTCTGTTAGCTGAATGCTCAGATCAGAAAGAAGTTTCACAGAATGCTTCTGTGTAGTTTATATTTGAATATATTCCTTTTTCCACTACTACTCTCTTAGCGCTCCAAATGTCCAGTTGCATTTTCTACAGAAAGAGTGTTCAGATCTGCTCAATCAAAAGTATGGTTTAACTCTGTTAGCTGAATGCACAGATCGGAAAGAAGTTTCACAGAATGATTCTGTGTAGTTTATATTTGGAGACATTCCTTTTTCCACTATTACCCTCTTATCGCTCCGAATCTCCACTTGCATTTTCTACAGAAAGAGTGTTTCAGAACGGCTCAATCAAAACTAAGGTTCAACTCTTTTAGTTGAACAAACAGAACAGAAAGAAGTTTCACACAATTCTTCTGTGTAGTTTTTATTTGTAGACATTCTTTTTCCCAATATAGGCCTCTTAGCGCTCAGAATGTCCAATTGCAGTTTCTACAGAAAGAGTGTTTCAGAACGGCTCAATCAAAAGTAAGGTTCAACTCTGTTAGTTGAATGCACAGAACAGAAAGAAGTTTCATACAATGCTTCTGTGTAGTTTATATTTGAACATATTCTTTTTTCCACTATTACCCACTTAGTGCTACGAATGTCCAGTTGCATTTTCTACAGACAGAGTGTTTCAAAACTGCTCAATCAAAAGTATGGTTTAACTCTGTTAGCTGAATGCTCAGATCAGAAAGAAGTTTCACAGAATGCTTCTGTGTAGTTTATATATGAATATATTCCTTTTTCCACTACTACGCTCTTAGCGCTCCAAATGTCCAGTTGCCTTTTCTACAGAAAGAGTGTTCAGATCTGCTCAATCAAAAGTATGGTTTAACTCTGTTAGCAGAATGCACATATCAGAAAGAAGTTTCACCGAATGATTCTGTGTAGTTTATATTTGAAGACATTCCTTTTTCCACTATTACCCTGTTAGCGCTCCGAATCTCCACTTGCATTTTCTACAAAAAGAGTGTTTCATAACTGCTCAATCAAAAATATGTTTTATCTCTGTTAACTGAATTTACAGATCAGAAATAAGTTTCACAGAATGCATCTGTGTAGTTTTTATTTGAAGATATTCTTTTTCCCAATGTAGGCCTCTTAGCGCTTAGCATGTCCACTTGCAGTTTCCACAGAAAGAGTGTTTCAGAACGGCTCAATCAAAAGTAAAGTTCAACTCTGTTAGTTGAATGCACAGAACAGAAAGAAGTTTCATACAATGCTTCTGTGTAGTTTATATTTGAACATATTCTTTTTTCCACTATTACCCACTTAGCGCTACGAATGTCCAGTTGCATTTTCTACAGACAGAGTGTTTCAAAACTGCTCAATCAAAAGTATGGTTTCACTCTGTTAGCTGAATGCTCAGATCAGAAAGAAGTTTCACAGAATGCTTCTGTGTAGTTTATATTTGAATATATTCCTTTTTCCACTACTATGCTCTTAGCGCTCCAAATGTCCAGTTGCATTTTCTACAGAAAGAGTGTTCAGATCTGCTCAATCAAAAGTATGGTTTAACTCTGTTAGCTGAATGCACAGATCAGAAAGATGTTTCACAGAATGATTCTGTGTAGTTTATATTTGGAGACATTCCTTTTTCCACTATTAACCTCTTAGCGCTCCGAATCTCCACTTGCATTTTCTACAGAAAGAGTGTTTCAGAACGGCTCAATCAAAACTAAGGTTCAACTCTTTTAGTTGAACAAACAGAACAGAAAGGAGTTTCACACAATTCTTCTGTGTAGTTTTTATTTGTAGACATTCTTTTTCCCAATATAGGCCCCTTAGCGCTCAGAATGTCCAATTGCAGTTTCTACAGAAAGAGTGTTTCAGAACGGCTCAATCAAAAGTAAGGTTCAATTCTGTTAGTTGAATGCACAGAACAGAAAGAAGTTTCATACAATGCTTCTGTGTAGTTTATATTTGAACATATTCTTTTTTCCACTATTACCCACTTAGCGCTACGAATGTCCAGTGGCATTTTCTACAGACAGAGTGTTTCAAAACTGCTCAATCAAAAGTATGGTTTAACTCAGTTAGCTGAATGCTCAGATCAGAAAGAAGTTTCACAGAATGCTTCTGTGTAGTTTATATTTGAATATATTCCTTTTTCCACTACTACTCTCTTAGCGCTCCAAATGTCCAGTTGCATTTTCTACAGAAAGAGTGTTCAGATCTGCTCAATCAAAAGTATGGTTTAACTCTGTTAGCTGAATGCACAGATCAGAAAGAAGTTTCACCGAATGATTCTGTGTAGTTTATATTTGAAGACATTCCTTTTTCCAATATTACCCTCTTAGCGCTCCGAATCTCCACTTGCATTTTCTACAAAAAGAGTGTTTCATAACTGCTCAATCAAAAATATGTTTTATCTCTGTTAACTGAATTTACAGATCAGAAATAAGTTTCACAGAATGCATCTGTGTAGTTTTTATTTGAAGATATTCTTTTTCCCAATGTAGGCCTCTTAGCGCTTAGCATGTCCAATTGCAGTTTCTACATAAAGAGTGTTTCAGAACGGCTCAATCAAAAGTAAGGTTCAACTCTGTTAGTTGAATGCACAGAACAGAAAGAATTTTCACAGAATGCTACTGTGTAGTTTATATTTGAATATATTCCTTTCTCCACTATTACCCTCTTAGCGCTCCGAATGTCCACTTGCATTTTCTACAGAAAGAGTGTTCAGAACTGCGCAATCAAAAGTATGGTTTAACTCTGTTAGCTTAATGAACATATCAGAAATAAGTTTCACACAATGCTTCTGTGTAGTTTTTATTTGAAGATATTATTTTTCCCAATATAGGCCTCTTAGCGCTCAGAATGTCCAATTGCAGTTTCTACAGAAAGAGTGTTTCAGAAAGGCTCAATCAAAAGTAAGGTTCAACTCTGTTAGTTGAATGCACAGAACAGAAAGAAATTTCATACAATGCTTCTGTGTAGTTTATATTTGAAGATATTCTTTTTTCCACTATTACCCACTTGGCGCTACGAATGTCCATTTGCATTTTCTACAGACAGAGTGTTTCAAAACTGCTCAATCAAAAGTATGGTTTAACTCTGTTAGCTGAATGCTCAGATCAGAAAGAAGTTTCACAGAATGCTTCTGTGTAGTTTATATTTGAATATATTCCTTTTTCCACTACTACTCACTTAGCGCTCCAAATGTCCAGTTGCATTTTCTACAGAAAGAGTGTTCAGATCTGCTCAATCAAAAGTATGGTTTAACTCTGTTAGCTGAATGCACAGATCAGAAAGAAGTTTCACAGAATGATTCTGAGTAGTTTATATTTGGAGACATTCCTTTTTCCACTATTATTCTCTTAGCGCTCCGAAACTCCACTTGCATTTTCTACAGAAAGAGTGTTTCAGAACGCCTCAATCAAAACTAAGGTTCAACTCTTTTAGTTGAACAAACAGAACAGAAAGAAGTTTCACACAATTCTTCTGTGTAGTTTTCATTTGTAGATATTCTTTTTCCCAATATAGGCCTCTTAGCGCTCAGAATGTCCAATTGCAGTTTCTACAGAAAGAGTGTTTCAGAACTGCTCAATCAAAAGTATGGTTCAACTCTGTTAGTTGAATGCACAGAACAGAAAGAAGTTTCATACAATGCTTCTGTGTAGTTTATATTTGAACATATTCTTTTTTCCACTATTACCCACTTAGCGCTACGAATGTCCAGTTGCATTTTCTACAGACAGAGTGTTTCAAAACTGCTCAATCAAAAGTATGGTTTAACTCTGTTAGCTGAATGCTCAGATCAGAAAGAAGTTTCACAGAATGCTTCTGTGTAGTTTATATTTGAATATATTCCTTTTTCCACTACTACGCTCTTAGCGCTCCAAATGTCCAGTTGCATTTTCTACAGAAAGAGTGTTCAGATCTGCTCAATCAAATGTATGGTTTAACTCTGTTAGCTGAATGCACAGAGCAGAAAGAAGTTTCACCGAATGATTCTGTGTAGTTTATATTTGAAGACATTCCTTTTTCCACTATTACCCTCTTAGCGCTCCGAATCTCCACTTGCATTTTCTACAAAAAGAGTGTTTCATAACTGCTCAATCAAAAATATGTTTTATCTCTGTTAACTGAATTTACAGATCAGAAATAAGTTTCACAGAATGCATCTGTGTAGTTTTTATTTGAAGATATTCTTTTTCCCAATGTAGGCCTCTTAGCGCTTAGCATGTCCAATTGCAGTTTCTACAGAAAGAGTGTTTCAGAACGGCTCAATCAAAAGTAAGGTTCAACTCTGTTAGTTGAATGCACAGAACAGAAAGAATTTTCACAGAATGCTACTGTGTAGTTTATATTTGAATATATTCCTTTTTCCACTATTACCCTTTTAGCGCTCCGAAGGTCCACTTGCATTTTCTACAGAAAGAGTGTTCAAAACTGCGCAATCAAAAGTATGGTTTAACTCTGTTAGCTTAATGAACATATCAGAAATAAGTTTCACACAATGCTTCTGTGTAGTTTTTATTTGTAGACATTCTTTTTCCCAATAGAGGCCCCTTAGCGCTCAGAATGTCCAATTGCAGTTTCTACAGAAAGAGTGTTTCAGAACGGCTCAATCAAAAGTAAGGTTCAATTCTGTTAGTTGAATGCACAGAACAGAAAGAAGTTTCATACAATGCTTCTGTGTAGTTTATATTTGAACATATTCTTTTTTCCACTATTACCCACTTAGCGCTACGAATGTCCAGTGGCATTTTCTACAGACAGAGTGTTTCAAAACTGCTCAATCAAAAGTATGGTTTAACTCTGTTAGCTGAATGCTCAGATCAGAAAGAAGTTTCACAGAATGCTTCTGTGTAGTTTATATTTGAATATATTCCTTTTTCCACTACTACTCTCTTAGCGCTCCAAATGTCCAGTTGCATTTTCTACAGAAAGAGTGTTCAGATCTGCTCAATCAAAAGTATGGTTTAACTCTGTTAGCTGAATGCACAGATCAGAAAGAAGTTTCACCGAATGATTCTGTGTAGTTTATATTTGAAGACATTCCTTTTTCCAATATTACCCTCTTAGCGCTCCGAATCTCCACTTGCATTTTCTACAAAAAGAGTGTTTCATAACTGCTCAATCAAAAATATGTTTTATCTCTGTTAACTGAATTTACAGATCAGAAATAAGTTTCACAGAATGCATCTGTGTAGTTTTTATTTGAAGATATTCTTTTTCCCAATGTAGGCCTCTTAGCGCTTAGCATGTCCAATTGCAGTTTCTACATAAAGAGTGTTTCAGAACGGCTCAATCAAAAGTAAGGTTCAACTCTGTTAGTTGAATGCACAGAACAGAAAGAATTTTCACAGAATGCTACTGTGTAGTTTATATTTGAATATATTCCTTTCTCCACTATTACCCTCTTAGCGCTCCGAATGTCCACTTGCATTTTCTACAGAAAGAGTGTTCAGAACTGCGCAATCAAAAGTATGGTTTAACTCTGTTAGCTTTATGAACATATCAGAAATAAGTTTCACACAATGCTTCTGTGTAGTTTTTATTTGAAGATATTATTTTTCCCAATATAGGCCTCTTAGCGCTCAGAATGTCCAATTGCAGTTTCTACAGAAAGAGTGTTTCAGAAAGGCTCAATCAAAAGTAAGGTTCAACTCTGTTAGTTGAATGCATAGAACAGAAAGAAATTTCATACAATGCTTCTGTGTAGTTTATATTTGAAGACATTCTTTTTTCCACTATTACCCACTTGGCGCTACGAATGTCCATTTGCATTTTCTACAGACAGAGTGTTTCAAAACTGCTCAATCAAAAGTATGGTTTAACTCTGTTAGCTGAATGCTCAGATCAGAAAGAAGTTGCACAGAATGCTTCTGTGTAGTTTATATTTGAATATATTCCTTTTTCCACTACTACTCTCTTAGCGCTCCAAATGTCCAGTTGCATTTTCTACAGAAAGAGTGTTCAGATCTGCTCAATCAAAAGTATGGTTTAACTCTGTTAGCTGAATGCACAGATCAGAAAGAAGTTTCACAGAATGATTCTGTGTAGTTTATATTTGGAGACATTCCTTTTTCCACTATTACCCTCTTAGCGCTCCGAAACTCCACTTGCATTTTCTACAGAAAGAGTGTTTCAGAATGCCTCAATCAAAACTAAGGTTCAACTCTTTTAGTTGAACAAACAGAACAGAAAGAAGTTTCACACAATTCTTCTGTGTAGTTTTCATTTGTAGATATTCTTTTTCCCAATATAGGCCTCTTAGCGCTCAGAATGTCCAATTGCAGTTTCTACAGAAAGAGTGTTTCAGAACTGCTCAATCAAAAGTATGGTTCAACTCTGTTAGTTGAATGCACAGAACAGAAAGAAGTTTCATACAATGCTTCTGTGTAGTTTATATTTGAACATATTCTTTTTTCCACTATTACCCACTTAGCGCTACGAATGTCCAGTTGCATTTTCTACAGACAGAGTGTTTCAAAACTGCTCAATCAAAAGTATGGTTTAACTCTGTTAGCTGAATGCTCAGATCAGAAAGAAGTTTCACAGAATGCTTCTGTGTAGTTTATATTTGAATATATTCCTTTTTCCACTACTACGCTCTTAGCGCTCCAAATGTCCAGTTGCATTTTCTACAGAAAGAGTGTTCAGATCTGCTCAATCAAATGTATGGTTTAACTCTGTTAGCTGAATGCACAGATCAGAAAGAAGTTTCACCGAATGATTCTGTGTAGTTTATATTTGAAGACATTCCTTTTTCCACTATTACCCACTTAGCGCTCCGAATCTCCACTTGCATTTTCTACAAAAAGAGTGTTTCATAACTGCTCAATCAAAAATATGTTTTATCTCTGTTAACTGAATTTACAGATCAGAAATAAGTTTCACAGAATGCATCTGTGTAGTTTTTATTTGAAGATATTCTTTTTCCCAATGTAGGCCTCTTAGCGCTTAGCATGTCCAATTGCAGTTTCTACAGAAAGAGTGTTTCAGAACGGCTCAATCAAAAGTAAGGTTCAACTCTGTTAGTTGAATGCACAGAACAGAAAGAATTTACACAGAATGCTACTGTGTAGTTTATATTGAATATATTCCTTTTTCCACTATTACCCTCTTAGCGCTCCGAAGGTCCACTTGCATTTTCTACAGAAAGAGTGTTCAAAACTGCGCAATCAAAAGTATGGTTTAACTCTGTTAGCTTAATGAACATATCAGAAATAAGTTTCACACAATGCTTCTGTGTAGTTTTTATTTGAAGATATTATTTTTCCCAATAGAGGCCTCTTAGCGCTCAGAATGTCCAATTGCAGTTTCAACAGAAAGAGTGTTTCAGAAAGGCTCAATCAAAAGTAAGGTTCAACTCTCTTAGTTGAATGCACAGAACAGAAAGGAGTTTCATACAATGCTTCTGTGTAGCTTATATTTGAACATATTCTTTATTCCACTATTACCCACTTAGCGCTACGAATGTCCAGTTGCATTTTCTACAGACAGAGTGTTTCAAAACTGCTCAATCAAAAGTATGGTTAAACTCTGTTAGCTGAATGCACAGATCAGAAAGAAGTTTCACAGAATGATTCTGTGTAGTTTATATTTGTAGACATTCCTTTTTCCACTATTACCCTCTTAGCGCTCCGAATCTCCACTTGCATTTTCTACAGAAAGAGTGTTTCAGAACGGCTCAATCAAAACTAAGGTTCAACTCTTTTAGTTGAACAAACAGAACAGAAAGAAGTTTCACACAATTCTTCTGTGTAGTTTTTATTTGTAGACATTCTTTTTCCCAATATAGGCCTCTTAGCGCTCAGAATGTCCAATTGCAGTTTCTACAGAAAGAATGTTTCAGAACGGCTCAATCAAAAGTAAGGTTCAACTCTGTTAGTTGAATGCACAGAACAGAAAGAAGTTTCATACAATGCTTCTGTGTAGTTTATATTTGAACATATTCTTTTTTCCTCTATTACCCAATTAGCGCTACGAATGTCCAGTTGCATTTCCTACAGACTGAGTGTTTCAAAACTGCTCAATCAAAAGTATGGTTTAACTCTGTTAGCTGAATGCTCAGCTCAGAAAGAAGTTTCACAGAATGCTTCTGTGTAGTTTATATTTGAATATATTCCTTTTTCCACTACCACGCTCTTAGCGCTCCAAATGTCCAGTTGCATTTTCTACAGAAAGAGTGTTCAGATCTGCTCAATCAAATGTATGGTTTAACTCTGTTAGCTGAATGCACAGATCAGAAAGAAGTTTCACCGAATGATTCTGTGTAGTTTATATTTGAAGACATTCCTTTTTCCACTATTACCCTCTTAGCGCTCCGAATCTCCACTTGCATTTTCTACAAAAAGAGTGTTTCATAACTGCTCAATCAAAAATATGTTTTATCTCTGTTAACTGAATTTACAGATCAGAAATAAGTTTCACAGAATGCATCTGTGTAGTTTTTATTTGAAGATATTCTTTTTCCCAATGTAGGCCTCTTAGCGCTTAGCATGTCCAATTGCAGTCTCTACAGAAAGAGTGTTTCAGAACGGCTCAATCAAAAGTAAGGTTCAACTCTGTTAGTTGAATGCACAGAACAGAAAGAATTTTCACAGAATGCTACTGTGTAGTTTATATTTGAATATATTCCTTTTTCCACTATTACCCTCTTAGCGTTCCGAATGTCCACTTGCATTTTCTACAGAAAGAGTGTTCAGAACTGCACAATCAAAAGTATGGTTTAACTCTGTTAGCTTAATGAACATATCAGAAATAAGTTTCACACAATGCTTCTGTGTAGTTTGTATTTGAAGATATTATTTTTCCCAATATAGGCCTCTTAGCGCTCAGAATGTCCAATTGCAGTTTCTACAGAAAGAGTGTTTCAGAAAGGCTCAATCAACAGTAAGGTTCAACTCTGTTAGTTGAATGCACAGAACAGAAAGAAGTTTCCTACAATGCTTCTGTGTAGTTTATATTTGAACATATTCTTTTTTCCACTATTTCCCACTTGGCGCTACGAATGTCCAGTTGCATTTTCTACAGACAGAGTGTTTCAAAACTGCTCAATCAAAAGTATGGTTTAACTCTGTTAGCTGAATGCTCAGATCAGAAAGAAGTTTCACAGAATGCTTCTGTGTAGTTTATATTTGAATATATTCCTTTTTCCACTACTACTCTCTTAGCGCTCCAAATGTCCAGTTGCATTTTCTACAGAAAGAGTGTTCAGATCTGCTCAATCAAAAGTATGGTTTAACTCTGTTAGCTGAATGCACAGATCAGAAAGAAGTTTCACAGAATGATTCTGTGTAGTTTATATTTGGAGACATTCCTTTTTCCACTATTACCCTCTTAGCGCTCCGAATCTCCACTTGCATTTTCTACAGAAAGAGTGTTTCAGAACGGCTCAATCAAAACTAAAGTTCAACTCTGTTAGTTGAACAAACAGAACAGAAAGAAGTTTCACACAATTCTTCTGTGTAGTTTTTATTTTTAGACATTCATTTTCCCAATATAGGCCTCTTAGCGCTCAGAATGTCCAATTGCAGTTTCTACAGAAAGAGTGTTTCAGAACGGCTCAATCAAAAGTAAGGTTCAACTCTGTTAGTTGAATGCACAGAACAGAAAGAAGTTTCATACAATTCTTCTGTGTAGTTTATATTTGAACATATTCTTTTTTCCTCTATTACCCACTTAGCTCTACGAATGTCCAGTTGCATTTTCTGCAGACAGAGTGTTTCAAAACTGCTCAATCAAAAGTATGGTTTAACTGTGTTAGCTGAATGCTGAGATCAGAAAGAAGTTTCACAGAATGCTTCTGTGTAGTTTATATTTGAATATATTCCTTTTTCCACTACTACGCTCTTAGCGCTCCAAATGTCCAGTTGCATTTTCTACAGAAAGAGTGTTCAGATCTGCTCAATCAAATGTATGGTTTAACTCTGTTAGCTGAATGCACAGATCAGAAAGAAGTTTCACCGAATGATTCTGTGTAGTTTATATTTGAAGACATTCCTTTTTCCACTATTACCCTCTTAGCGCTCCGAATCTCCACTTGCATTTTCTACAAAAAGAGTGTTTCATAACTGCTCAATCAAAAATATGTTTTATCTCTGTTAACTGAATTTACAGATCAGAAATAAGTTTCACAGAATGCATCTGTGTAGTTTTTATTTGAAGATATTCTTTTTCCCAATGTAGGCCTCTTAGCGCTTAGCATGTCCAATTGCAATTTCTACAGAAAGAGTGTTTCAGAACGGCTCAATCAAAAGTAAGGTTCAACTCTGTTAGTTGAATGCACAGAACAGAAAGAATTTACACAGAATGCTACTGTGTAGTTTATATTGAATATATTCCTTTTTCCACTATTACCCTCTTAGCGCTCCGAAGGTCCACTTGCATTTTCTACAGAAAGAGTGTTCAAAACTGCGCAATCAAAAGTATGGTTTAACTCTGTTAGCTTAATGAACATATCAGAAATAAGTTTCACACAATGCTTCTGTGTAGTTTTTATTTGAAGATATTATTTTTCCCAATAGAGGCCTCTTAGCGCTCAGAATGTCCAATTGCAGTTTCAACAGAAAGAGTGTTTCAGAAAGGCTCAATCAAAAGTAAGGTTCAACTCTCTTAGTTGAATGCACAGAACAGAAAGGAGTTTCATACAATGCTTCTGTGTAGCTTATATTTGAACATATTCTTTATTCCACTATTACCCACTTAGCGCTACGAATGTCCAGTTGCATTTTCTACAGACAGAGTGTTTCAAAACTGCTCAATCAAAAGTATGGTTAAACTCTGTTAGCTGAATGCACAGATCAGAAAGAAGTTTCACAGAATGATTCTGTGTAGTTTATATTTGTAGACATTCCTTTTTCCACTATTACCCTCTTAGCGCTCCGAATCTCCACTTGCATTTTCTACAGAAAGAGTGTTTCAGAACGGCTCAATCAAAACTAAGGTTCAACTCTTTTAGTTGAACAAACAGAACAGAAAGAAGTTTCACACAATTCTTCTGTGTAGTTTTTATTTGTAGACATTCTTTTTCCCAATATAGGCCTCTTAGCGCTCAGAATGTCCAATTGCAGTTTCTACAGAAAGAATGTTTCAGAACGGCTCAATCAAAAGTAAGGTTCAACTCTGTTAGTTGAATGCACAGAACAGAAAGAAGTTTCATACAATGCTTCTGTGTAGTTTATATTTGAACATATTCTTTTTTCCTCTATTACCCAATTAGCGCTACGAATGTCCAGTTGCATTTCCTACAGACAGAGTGTTTCAAAACTGCTCAATCAAAAGTATGGTTTAACTCTGTTAGCTGAATGCTCAGCTCAGAAAGAAGTTTCACAGAATGCTTCTGTGTAGTTTATATTTGAATATATTCCTTTTTCCACTACCACGCTCTTAGCGCTCCAAATGTCCAGTTGCATTTTCTACAGAAAGAGTGTTCAGATCTGCTCAATCAAATGTATGGTTTAACTCTGTTAGCTGAATGCGCAGATCAGAAAGAAGTTTCACCGAATGATTCTGTGTAGTTTATATTTGAAGACATTCCTTTTTCCACTATTACCCTCTTAGCGCTCCGAATCTCCACTTGCATTTTCTACAAAAAGAGTGTTTCATAACTGCTCAATCAAAAATATGTTTTATCTCTGTTAACTGAATTTACAGATCAGAAATATGTTTCACAGAATGCATCTGTGTAGTTTTTATTTGAAGATATTCTTTTTCCCAATGTAGGCCTCTTAGCGCTTAGCATGTCCAATTGCAGTCTCTACAGAAAGAGTGTTTCAGAACGGCTCAATCAAAAGTAAGGTTCAACTCTGTTAGTTGAATGCACAGAACAGAAAGAATTTTCACAGAATGCTACTGTGTAGTTTATATTTGAATATATTCCTTTTTCCACTATTACCCTCTTAGCGTTCCGAATGTCCACTTGCATTTTCTACAGAAAGAGTGTTCAGAACTGCACAATCAAAAGTATGGTTTAACTCTGTTAGCTTAATGAACATATCAGAAATAAGTTTCACACAATGCTTCTGTGTAGTTTTTATTTGAAGATATTATTTTTCCCAATATAGGCCTCTTAGCGCTCAGAATGTCCAATTGCAGTTTCTACAGAAAGAGTGTTTCAGAAAGGCTCAATCAACAGTAAGGTTCAACTCTGTTAGTTGAATGCACAGAACAGAAAGAAGTTTCCTACAATGCTTCTGTGTAGTTTATATTTGAACATATTCTTTTTTCCACTATTTCCCACTTGGCGCTACGAATGTCCAGTTGCATTTTCTACAGACAGAGTGTTTCAAAACTGCTCAATCAAAAGTATGGTTTAACTCTGTTAGCTGAATGCTCAGATCAGAAAGAAGTTTCACAGAATGCTTCTGTGTAGTTTATATTTGAATATATTCCTTTTTCCACTACTACTCTCTTAGCGCTCCAAATGTCCAGTTGCATTTTCTACAGAAAGAGTGTTCAGATCTGCTCAATCAAAAGTATGGTTTAACTCTGTTAGCTGAATGCACAGATCAGAAAGAAGTTTCACAGAATGATTCTGTGTAGTTTATATTTGGAGACATTCCTTTTTCCACTATTACCCTATTAGCGCTCCGAATCTCCACTTGCATTTTCTACAGAAAGAGTGTTTCAGAACGGCTCAATCAAAACTAAAGTTCAACTCTGTTAGTTGAACAAACAGAACAGAAAGAAGTTTCACACAATTCTTCTGTGTAGTTTTTATTTTTAGACATTCATTTTCCCAATATAGGCCTCTTAGCGCTCAGAATGTCCAATTGCAGTTTCTACAGAAAGAGTGTTTCAGAACGGCTCAATCAAAAGTAAGGTTCAACTCTGTTAGTTGAATGCACAGAACAGAAAGAAGTTTCATACAATTCTTCTGTGTAGTTTATATTTGAACATATTCTTTTTTCCTCTATTACCCACTTAGCTCTACGAATGTCCAGTTGCATTTTCTGCAGACAGAGTGTTTCAAAACTGCTCAATCAAAAGTATGGTTTAACTGTGTTAGCTGAATGCTGAGATCAGAAAGAAGTTTCACAGAATGCTTCTGTGTAGTTTATATTTGAATATATTCCTTTTTCCACTACTACGCTCTTAGCGCTCCAAATGTCCAGTTGCATTTTCTACAGAAAGAGTGTTCAGATCTGCTCAATCAAATGTATGGTTTAACTCTGTTAGCTGAATGCACAGATCAGAAAGAAGTTTCACCGAATGATTCTGTGTAGTTTATATTTGAAGACATTCCTTTTTCCACTATTACCCTCTTAGCGCTCCGAATCTCCACTTGCATTTTCTACAAAAAGAGTGTTTCATAACTGCTCAATCAAAAATATGTTTTATCTCTGTTAACTGAATTTACAGATCAGAAATAAGTTTCACAGAATGCATCTGTGTAGTTTTTATTTGAAGATATTCTTTTTCCCAATGTAGGCCTCTTAGCGCTTAGCATGTCCAATTGCAATTTCTACAGAAAGAGTGTTTCAGAACGGCTCAATCAAAAGTAAGGTTCAACTCTGTTAGTTGAATGCACAGAACAGAAAGAATTTACACAGAATGCTACTGTGTAGTTTATATTGAATATATTCCTTTTTCCACTATTACCCTCTTAGCGCTCCGAAGGTCCACTTGCATTTTCTACAGAAAGAGTGTTCAAAACTGCGCAATCAAAAGTATGGTTTAACTCTGTTAGCTTAATGAACATATCAGAAATAAGTTTCACACAATGCTTCTGTGTAGTTTTTATTTGAAGATATTATTTTTCCCAATAGAGGCCTCTTAGCGCTCAGAATGTCCAATTGCAGTTTCAACAGAAAGAGTGTTTCAGAAAGGCTCAATCAAAAGTAAGGTTCAACTCTCTTAGTTGAATGCACAGAACAGAAAGAAGTTTCATACAATGCTTCTGTGTAGCTTATATTTGAACATATTCTTTATTCCACTATTACCCACTTAGCGCTACGAATGTCCAGTTGCATTTTCTACAGACAGAGTGTTTCAAAACTGCTCAATCAAAAGTATGGTTAAACTCTGTTAGCTGAATGCACAGATCAGAAAGAAGTTTCACAGAATGATTCTGTGTAGTTTATATTTGTAGACATTCCTTTTTCCACTATTACCCTCTTAGCGCTCCGAATCTCCACTTGCATTTTCTACAGAAAGAGTGTTTCAGAACGGCTCAATCAAAACTAAGGTTCAACTCTTTTAGTTGAACAAACAGAACAGAAAGAAGTTTCACACAATTCTTCTGTGTAGTTTTTATTTGTAGACATTCTTTTTCCCAATATAGGCCTCTTAGCGCTCAGAATGTCCAATTGCAGTTTCTACAGAAAGAATGTTTCAGAACGGCTCAATCAAAAGTAAGGTTCAACTCTGTTAGTTGAATGCACAGAACAGAAAGAAGTTTCATACAATGCTTCTGTGTAGTTTATATTTGAACATATTCTTTTTTCCTCTATTACCCAATTAGCGCTACGAATGTCCAGTTGCATTTCCTACAGACAGAGTGTTTCAAAACTGCTCAATCAAAAGTATGGTTTAACTCTGTTAGCTGAATGCTCAGCTCAGAAAGAAGTTTCACAGAATGCTTCTGTGTAGTTTATATTTGAATATATTCCTTTTTCCACTACCACGCTCTTAGCGCTCCAAATGTCCAGTTGCATTTTCTACAGAAAGAGTGTTCAGATCTGCTCAATCAAATGTATGGTTTAACTCTGTTAGCTGAATGCACAGATCAGAAAGAAGTTTCACCGAATGATTCTGTGTAGTTTATATTTGAAGACATTACTTTTTCCACTATTACCCTCTTAGCGCTCCGAATCTCCACTTGCATTTTCTACAAAAAGAGTGTTTCATAACTGCTCAATCAAAAATATGTTTTATCTCTGTTTACTGAATTTACAGATCAGAAATAAGTTTCACAGAATGCATCTGTGTAGTTTTTATTTGAAGATATTCTTTTTCCCAATGTAGGCCTCTTAGCGCTTAGCATGTCCAATTGCAGTTTCTACAGAAAGAGTGTTTCAGAACGGCTCAATCAAAAGTAAGGTTCAACTCTGTTAGTTGAATGCACAGAACAGAAAGAATTTTCACAGAATGCTACTGTGTAGTTTATATTTGAATATATTCCTTTTTCCACTATTACCCTCTTAGCGCTCCGAATGTCCACCTGCATTTTCTACAGAAAGAGGGTTCAGCATTGCGCAATCAAAAGTATGGTTTAACTCTGTTAGCTTAATGAACATATCAGAAATAAGTTTCACACAATGCTTCTGTGTAGTTTTTATTTGAAGATATTATTTTTCCCAATAGAGGCCTCTTAGCGCTCAGAATGTCCAATTGCAATTTCTACAGAAAGAGTGTTTAAGAAAGGCTCAATCAAAAGTAAGGTTCAACTCTGTTAGTTGAATGCACAGAACAGAAAGAAGTTTCATACAATGCTTCTGTGTAGTTTATATTTGAACATATTCTTTTTTCCACTATTACCCACTTAGCACTAAGAATGTCCAGTTGCATTTTCTACAGACAGAGTGTTTCAAAACTGATCAATCAAAAGTATGGTTTAACTCTGTTAGCTGAATGCTCAGATCAGAAAGAAGTTTCACAGAATGCTTCTGTGTAGTTTATATTTGAATATATTCCTTTTTCCACTACTACTCTCTTAGCGCTCCAAATGTCCAGTTCCATTTTCTACAGAAAGAGTGTTCAGATCTGCTCAATCAAAAGTATGGTTTAACTCTGTTAGCTGAATGCACAGATCAGAAAGAAGTTTCACAGAATGATTCTGTGTAGTTTATATTTGGAGACATTCCTTTTTCCACTATTACCCTCTTAGCGCTCCGAATCTCCACTTGCATTTTCTACAGAAAGAGTGTTTCAGAACGGCTCAATCAAAACTAAGGTTCAACTCTTTTAGTTGAACAAACAGAACAGAAAGAAGTTTCACACAATTCTTCTGTGTAGTTTTTATTTGTAGACATTCTTTTTCCCAATATAGGCCTCTTAGCGCTCAGAATGTCCAATTGCAGTTTCTACAGAAAGAGTGTTTCAGAACGGCTCAATCAAAAGTAAGGTTCAACTCTGTTAGTTGAATGCACAGAACAGAAAGAAGTTTCATACAATGCTTCTGTGTAGTTTATATTTGAACATATTCTTTTTTCCACTATTACCCACTTAGTGCTACGAATGTCCAGTTGCATTTTCTACAGACAGAGTGTTTCAAAACTGCTCAATCAAAAGTATGGTTTAACTCTGTTAGCTGAATGCTCAGATTAGAAAGAAGTTTCACAGAATGCTTCTGTGTAGTTTATATATGAATATATTCCTTTTTCCACTACTACGCTCTTAGTGCTCCAAATGTCCAGTTGCCTTTTCTACAGAAAGAGTGTTCAGATCTGCTGAATCAAAAGTATGGTTTAACTCTGTTAGCAGAATGCACATATCAGAAAGAAGTTTCACCGAATGATTCTGTGTAGTTTATATTTGAAGACATTCCTTTTTCCACTATTATCCTGTTAGCGCTCCGAATCTCCACTTGCATTTTCTACAAAAAGAGTGTTTCATAACTGCTCAATCAAAAATATGTTTTATCTCTGTTAACTGAATTTACAGATCAGAAATAAGTTTCACAGAATGCATCTGTGTAGTTTTTATTTGAAGATATTCTTTTTCCCAATGTAGGCCTCTTAGCGCTTAGCATGTCCACTTGCAGTTTCTACAGAAAGAGTGTTTCAGAACGGCTCAATCAAAAGTAAAGTTCAACTCTGTTAGTTGAATGCACAGAACAGAAAGAAGTTTCATACAATGCTTCTGTGTAGTTTATATTTGAACATATTCTTTTTTCCACTATTACCCACTTAGCGCTACGAATGTCCAGTTGCATTTTCTACAGACAGAGTGTTTCAAAACTGCTCAATCAAAAGTATGGTTTCACTCTGTTAGCTGAATGCTCAGATCAGAAAGAAGTTTCACAGAATGCTTCTGTGTAGTTGATATTTGAATATATTCCTTTTTCCACTACTATGCTCTTAGCGCTCCAAATGTCCAGTTGCATTTTCTACAGAAAGAGTGTTCAGATCTGCGCAATCAAAAGTATGGTTTAACTCTGTTAGCTGAATGCACAGATCAGAAAGAAGTTTCACAGAATGATTCTGTGTAGTTTATATTTGGAGACATTCCTTTTTCCACTATTACCCTCTTAGCGCTCCGAATCTCCACTTGCCTTTTCTACAGAAAGAGTGTTTCAGAACGGCTCAATCAAAACTAAGGTTCAACTCTTTTAGTTGAACAAAGAGAACAGAAAGAAGTTTCACACAATTCTTCTGTGTAGTTTTTATTTGTAGACATTCTTTTTCCCAATATAGGCCCCTTAGCGCTCAGAATGTCCAATTGCAGTTTCTACAGAAAGAGTGTTTCAGAACGGCTCAATCAAATGTAAGGTTCAACTCTGTTAGTTGAATGCACAGAACAGAAAGAAGTTTCATACAATGCTTCTGTGTAGTTTATATTTGAACATATTCTTTTTTCCACTATTACCCACTTAGCGCTACGAATGTCCAGTTGCATTTTCTACAGACAGAGTGTTTCAAAACTGCTCAATCAAAAGTATGGTTTAACTCTGTTAGCTGAATGCTCAGATCAGAAAGAAGTTTCACAGAATGCTTCTGTGTAGTTTATATTTGAATATATTCCTTTTTCCACTTCTAGTCTCTTAGCGCTCCAAATGTCCAGTTGCATTTTCTACAGAAAGAGTGTTCAGATCTGCTCAATCAAAAGTATGGTTTAACTCTGTTAGCTGAATGCACAGATCAGAAAGAAGTTTCACCGAATGATTCTGTGTAGTTTATATTTGAAGACATTCCTTTTTCCAATATTACCCTCTTAGCGCTCCGAATCTCCACTTGCATTTTCTACAAAAAGAGTGTTTCATAACTGCTCAATCAAAAATATGTTTTATCTCTGTTAACTGAATTTACAGATCAGAAATAAGTTTCACAGAATGCATCTGTGTAGTTTTTATTTGAAGATATTCTTTTTCCCAATGTAGGCCTCTTAGCGCTTAGCATGTCCAATTGCAGTTTCTACATAAATAGTGTTTCAGAACGGCTCAATCAAAAGTAAGGTTCAACTCTGTTAGTTGAATGCACAGAACAGAACGAATTTTCACAGAATGCTACTGTGTAGTTTATATTTGAATATATTCCTTTCTCCACTATTACCCTCTTAGCGCTCCGAATGTCCACTTGCATTTTCTACAGAAAGAGTGTTCAGAACTGCGCAATCAAAAGTATGGTTTAACTCTGTTAGCTTAATGAACATATCAGAAATAAGTTTCACACAATGCTTCTGTGTAGTTTTTATTTGAAGATATTATTTTTCCCAATATAGGCCTCTTAGCGCTCAGAATGTCCAATTGCAGTTACTACAGAAAGAGTGTTTCAGAAAGGCTCAATCAAAAGTAAGGTTCAACTCTGTTAGTTGAATGCGCAGAACAGAAAGAAATTTCATACAATGCTTCTGTGTAGTTTATATTTGAAGATATTCTTTTTTCCACTATTACCCACTTGGCGCTACGAATGTCCATTTGCATTTTCTACAGACAGAGTGTTTCAAAACTGCTCAATCAAAAGTATGGTTTAACTCTGTTAGCTGAATGCTCAGATCAGAAAGAAGTTTCACAGAATGCTTCTGTGTAGTTTATATTTGAATATATTCCTTTTTCCACTACTACTCTCTTAGCGCTCCAAATGTCCAGTTGCATTTTCTACAGAAAGAGTGTTCAGATCTGCTCAATCAAAAGTATGGTTTAACTCTGTTAGCTGAATGCACAGATCAGAAAGAAGTTTCACAGAATGATTCTGTGTAGTTTATATTTGGAGACATTCCTTTTTCCACTATTACCCTCTTAGCGCTCCGAATCTCCACTTGCATTTTCTACAGAAAGAGTGTTTCAGAACGGCTCAATCAAAACTAAGGTTCAACTCTTTTAGTTGAACAAACAGAACAGAAAGAAGTTTCACACAATTCTTCTGTGTAGTTTTTATTTGTAGACATTCTTTTTCCCAATATAGGCCTCTTAGCGCTCAGAATGTCCAATTGCAGTTTCTACAGAAAGAGTGTTTCAGAACGGCTCAATCAAAAGTAAGGTTCAACTCTGTTAGTTGAATGCACAGAACAGAAAGAAGTTTCATACAATGCTTCTGTGTAGTTTATATTTGAACATATTCTTTTTTCCACTATTACCCACTTAGTGCTACGAATGTCCAGTTGCATTTTCTACAGACAGAGTGTTTCAAAACTGCTCAATCAAAAGTATGGTTTAACTCTGTTAGCTGAATGCTCAGATCAGAAAGAAGTTTCACAGAATGCTTCTGTGTAGTTTATATATGAATATATTCCTTTTTCCACTACTACGCTCTTAGTGCTCCAAATGTCCAGTTGCCTTTTCTACAGAAAGAGTGTTCAGATCTGCTGAATCAAAAGTATGGTTTAACTCTGTTAGCAGAATGCACATATCAGAAAGAAGTTTCACCGAATGATTCTGTGTAGTTTATATTTGAAGACATTCCTTTTTCCACTATTACCCTGTTAGCGCTCCGAATCTCCACTTGCATTTTCTACAAAAAGAGTGTTTCATAACTGCTCAATCAAAAATATGTTTTATCTCTGTTAACTGAATTTACAGATCAGAAATAAGTTTCACAGAATGCATCTGTGTAGTTTTTATTTGAAGATATTCTTTTTCCCAATGTAGGCCTCTTAGCGCTTAGCATGTCCACTTGCAGTTTCTACAGAAAGAGTGTTTCAGAACGGCTCAATCAAAAGTAAAGTTCAACTCTGTTAGTTGAATGCACAGAACAGAAAGAAGTTTCATACAATGCTTCTGTGTAGTTTATATTTGAACATATTCTTTTTTCCACTATTACCCACTTAGCGCTACGAATGTCCAGTTGCATTTTCTACAGACAGAGTGTTTCAAAACTGCTCAATCAAAAGTATGGTTTCACTCTGTTAGCTGAATGCTCAGATCAGAAAGAAGTTTCACAGAATGCTTCTGTGTAGTTGATATTTGAATATATTCCTTTTTCCACTACTATGCTCTTAGCGCTCCAAATGTCCAGTTGCATTTTCTACAGAAAGAGTGTTCAGATCTGCGCAATCAAAAGTATGGTTTAACTCTGTTAGCTGAATGCACAGATCAGAAAGAAGTTTCACAGAATGATTCTGTGTAGTTTATATTTGGAGACATTCCTTTTTCCACTATTACCCTCTTAGCGCTCCGAATCTCCACTTGCATTTTCTACAGAAAGAGTGTTTCAGAACGGCTCAATCAAAACTAAGGTTCAACTCTTTTAGTTGAACAAAGAGAACAGAAAGTAGTTTCACACAATTCTTCTGTGTAGTTTTTATTTGTAGACATTCTTTTTCCCAATATAGGCCCCTTAGCGCTCAGAATGTCCAATTGCAGTTTCTACAGAAAGAGTGTTTCAGAACGGCTCAATCAAATGTAAGGTTCAACTCTGTTAGTTGAATGCACAGAACAGAAAGAAGTTTCATACAATGCTTCTGTGTAGTTTATATTTGAACATATTCTTTTTTCCACTATTACCCACTTAGCGCTACGAATGTCCAGTTGCATTTTCTACAGACAGAGTGTTTCAAAACTGCTCAATCAAAAGTATGGTTTAACTCTGTTAGCTGAATGCTCAGATCAGAAAGAAGTTTCACAGAATGCTTCTGTGTAGTTTATATTTGAATATATTCCTTTTTCCACTTCTAGTCTCTTAGCGCTCCAAATGTCCAGTTGCATTTTCTACAGAAAGAGTGTTCAGATCTGCTCAATCAAAAGTATGGTTTAACTCTGTTAGCTGAATGCACAGATCAGAAAGAAGTTTCACCGAATGATTCTGTGTAGTTTATATTTGAAGACATTCCTTTTTCCAATATTACCCTCTTAGCGCTCCGAATCTCCACTTGCATTTTCTACAAAAAGAGTGTTTCATAACTGCTCAATCAAAAATATGTTTTATCTCTGTTAACTGAATTTACAGATCAGAAATAAGTTTCACAGAATGCATCTGTGTAGTTTTTATTTGAAGATATTCTTTTTCCCAATGTAGGCCTCTTAGCGCTTAGCATGTCCAATTGCAGTTTCTACATAAAGAGTGTTTCAGAACGGCTCAATCAAAAGTAAGGTTCAACTCTGTTAGTTGAATGCACAGAACAGAACGAATTTTCACAGAATGCTACTGTGTAGTTTATATTTGAATATATTCCTTTCTCCACTATTACCCTCTTAGCGCTCCGAATGTCCACTTGCATTTTCTACAGAAAGAGTGTTCAGAACTGCGCAATCAAAAGTATGGTTTAACTCTGTTAGCTTAATGAACATACCAGAAATAAGTTTCACACAATGCTTCTGTGTAGTTTTTATTTGAAGATATTATTTTTCCCAATATAGGCCTCTTAGCGCTCAGAATGTCCAATTGCAGTTTCTACAGAAAGAGTGTTTCAGAAAGGCTCAATCAAAAGTAAGGTTCAACTCTGTTAGTTGAATGCGCAGAACAGAAAGAAATTTCATACAATGCTTCTGTGTAGTTTATATTTGAAGATATTCTTTTTTCCACTATTACCCACTTGGCGCTACGAATGTCCATTTGCATTTTCTACAGACAGAGTGTTTCAAAACTGCTCAATCAAAAGTATGGTTTAACTCTGTTAGCTGAATGCTCAGATCAGAAAGAAGTTTCACAGAATGCTTCTGTGTAGTTTATATTTGAATATATTCCTTTTTCCACTACTACTCTCTTAGCGCTCCAAATGTCCAGTTGCATTTTCTACAGAAAGAGTGTTCAGATCTGCTCAATCAAAAGTATGGTTTAACTCTGTTAGCTGAATGCACAGATCAGAAAGAAGTTTCACAGAATGATTCTGTGTAGTTTATATTTGGAGACATTCCTTTTTCCACTATTACCCTCTTAGCGCTCCGAAACACCACTTGCATTTTCTACAGAAAGAGTGTTTCAGAACGGCTCAATCAAAACTAAGGTTCAACTCTTTTAGTTGAACAAACAGAACAGAAAGAAGTTTCACACAATTCTTCTGTGTAGTTTTCATTTGTAGATATTCTTTTTCCCAATATAGGCCTCTTAGCGCTCAGAATGTCCAATTGCAGTTTCTACAGAAAGAGTGTTTCAGAACGGCTCAATCAAAAGTAAGGTTCAACTCTGTTAGTTGAATGCACAGAACAGAAAGAAGTTTCATACAATGCTCCTGTGTAGTTTATATTTGAACATATTCTTTTTTCCACTATTACCCACTTAGCGCTACGAATGTCCAGTTGCATTTTCTACAGACAGAGTGTTTCAAAACTGCTCAATCAAAAGTATGGTTTAACTCTGTTAGCTGAATGCTCAGATCAGAAAGAAGTTTCACAGAATGCTTCTGTGTAGTTTATATTTGAATATATTCCTTTTTCCACTACTACGCTCTTAGCGCTCCAAATGTCCAGTTGCATTTTCTACAGAAAGAGTGTTCAGATCTGCACAATCAAAAGTATGGTTTAACTCTGTTAGCTGAATGCACAGATCAGAAAGAAGTTTCACCGAATGATTCTGTGTAGTTTATATTTGAAGACATTCCTTTTTCCACTATTACCCTCTTAGTGCTCCGAATCTCCACTTGCATTTTCTACAAAAAGAGTGTTTCATAACTGCTCAATCAAAAATATGTTTTATCTCTGTTAACTGAATTTACAGATCAGAAATAAGTTTCACAGAATGCATCTGTGTAGTTTTTATTTGAAGATATTCTTTTTCCCAATGTAGGCCTCTTAGCGCTTAGCATGTCCAATTGCAGTTTCTACAGAAAGAGTGTTTCAGAACGGCTCAATCAAAAGTAAGGTTCAACTCTGTTAGTTGAATGCACAGAACAGAAAGAATTTTCACAGAATGCTACTGTGTAGTTTATATTTGAATATATTCCTTTTTCCACTATTACCCTCTTAGCGTTCCGAATGTCCACTTGCATTTTCTACAGAAAGAGTGTTCAGAACTGCACAATCAAAAGTATGGTTTAACTCTGTTAGCTTAATGAACATATCAGAAATAAGTTTCACACAATGCTTCTGTGTAGTTTTTATTTGAAGATATTATTTTTCCCAATAGAGGCCTCTTAGCGCTCAGAATGTCCAATTGCAGTTTCTACAGAAAGAGTGTTTCAGAAAGGCTCAATCAAAAGTAAGGTTCAACTCTGTTAGTTGAATGCACAGAACAGAAAGAAGTTTCCTACAATGCTTCTGTGTAGTTTATATTTGAACATATTCTTTTTTCCACTATTTCCCACTTGGCGCTACGAATGTCCTGTTGCATTTTCTACAGACAGAGTGTTTCAAAACTGCTCAATCAAAAGTATGGTTTAACTCTGTTAGCTGAATGCTCAGATCAGAAAGAAGTTTCACAGAATGCTTCTGTGTAGTTTATATTTGAATATATTCCTTTTTCCACTACTACTCTCTTAGCGCTCCAAATGTCCAGTTGCATTTTCTACAGAAAGAGTGTTCAGATCTGCTCAATCAAAAGTATGGTTTAACTCTGTTAGCTGAATGCACAGATCAGAAAGAAGTTTCACAGAATGATTCTGTGTAGTTTATATTTGGAGACATTCCTTTTTCCACTATTACCCTCTTAGCGCTCCGAATCTCCACTTGCATTTTCTACAGAAAGAGTGTTTCTGAACGGCTCAATCAAAACTAAAGTTCAACTCTTTTAGTTGAACAAACAGAACAGAAAGAAGTTTCACACAATTCTTCTGTGTAGTTTTTATTTGTAGACATTCTTTTTCCCAATATAGGCCTCTTAGCGCTCAGAATGTCCAATTGCAGTTTCTACAGAAAGAGTGTTTCAGAACGGCTCAATCAAAAGTAAGGTTCAACTCTGTTAGTTGAATGCACAGAACAGAAAGAAGTTTCATACAATTCTTCTGTGTAGTTTATATTTGAACATATTCTTTTTTCCTCTATTACCCACTTAGCGCTACGAATGTCCAGTTGCATTTTCTACAGACAGAGTGTTTCAAAACTGCTCAATCAAAAGTATGGTTTAACTCTGTTAGCTGAATGCTGAGATCAGAAAGAAGTTTCACAGAATGCTTCTGTGTAGTTTATATTTGAATATATTCCTTTTTCCACTACTACGCTCTTAGCGCTCCAAATGTCCAGTTGCATTTTCTACAGAAAGAGTGTTCAGATCTGCTCAATCAAATGTATGGTTTAACTCTGTTAGCTGAATGCACAGATCAGAAAGAAGTTTCACCGAATGATTCTGTGTAGTTTATATTTGAAGACATTCCTTTTTCCACTATTACCCTCTTAGCGCTCCGAATCTCCACTTGCATTTTCTACAAAAAGAGTGTTTCATAACTGCTCAATCAAAAATATGTTTTATCTCTGTTAACTGAATTTACAGATCAGAAATAAGTTTCACAGAATGCATCTGTGTAGTTTTTATTTGAAGATATTCTTTTTCCCAATGTAGGCCTCTTAGCGCTTAGCATGTCCAATTGCAGTTTCTACAGAAAGAGTGTTTCAGAACGGCTCAATCAAAAGTAAGGTTCAACTCTGTTAGTTGAATGCACAGAACAGAAAGAATTTTCACAGAATGCTACTGTGTAGTTTATATTTGAATATATTCCTTTTTCCACTATTACCCTCTTAGCGCTCCGAAGGTCCACTTGCATTTTCTACAGAAAGAGTGTTCAGAACTGCGCAATCAAAAGTATGGTTTAACTCTGTTAGCTTAATGAACATATCAGAAATAAGTTTCACACAATGCTTCTGTGTAGTTTTTATTTGAAGATATTATTTTTCCCAATAGAGGCCTCTTAGCGCTCAGAATGTCCAATTGCAGTTTCAACAGAAAGAGTGTTTCAGAAAGGCTCAATCAAAAGTAAGGTTCAACTCTGTTAGTTGAATGCACAGAACAGAAAGAAGTTTCATACAATGCTTCTGTGTAGCTTATATTTGAACATATTCTTTATTCCACTATTACCCACTTAGCGCTACGAATGTCCAGTTGCATTTTCTACAGACAGAGTGTTTCAAAACTGCTCAATCAAAAGTATGGTTAAACTCTGTTACCTGAATGCACAGATCAGAAAGAAGTTTCACAGAATGATTCTGTGTAGTTTATATTTGTAGACATTCCTTTTTCCACTATTACCCTCTTAGTGCTCCGAATCTCCACTTGCATTTTCTACAGAAAGAGTGTTTCAGAACGGCTCAATCAAAACTAAGGTTCAACTCTTTTAGTTGAACAAACAGAACAGAAAGAAGTTTCACACAATTCTTCTGTGTAGTTTTTATTTGTAGACATTCTTTTTCCCAATATAGGCCTCTTAGCGCTCAGAATGTCCAATTGCAGTTTCTACAGAAAGAATGTTTCAGAACGGCTCAATCAAAAGTAAGGTTCAACTCTGTTAGTTGAATGCACAGAACAGAAAGAAGTTTCATACAATGCTTCTGTGTAGTTTATATTTGAACATATTCTTTTTTCCTCTATTACCCAATTAGCGCTACGAATGTCCAGTTGCATTTCCTACAGACAGAGTGTTTCAAAACTGCTCAATCAAAAGTATGGTTTAACTCTGTTAGCTGAATGCTCAGATCAGAAAGAAGTTTCACAGAATGCTTCTGTGCAGTTTATATTTGAATATATTCCTTTTTCCACTACCACGCTCTTAGCGCTCCAAATGTCCAGTTGCATTTTCTACAGAAAGAGTGTTCAGATCTGCTCAATCAAAAGTATGGTTTAACTCTGTTAGCTGAATGCACAGATCAGAAAGAAGTTTCACCGAATGATTCTGTGTAGTTTATATTTGAAGACATTCCTTTTTCCACTATTACCCTCTTAGCGCTCCGAATCTCCACTTGCATTTTCTACAAAAAGAGTGTTTCATAACTGCTCAATCAAAAATATGTTTTATCTCTGTTAACTGAATTTACAGATCAGAAATAAGTTTCACAGAATGCATCTGTGTAGTTTTTATTTGAAGATATTCTTTTTCCCAATGTAGGCCTCTTAGCGCTTAGCATGTCCAATTGCAGTTTCTACAGAAAGAGTGTTTCAGAACGGCTCAATCAAAAGTAAGGTTCAACTCTGTTAGTTGAATGCACAGAACAGAAAGAATTTTCACAGAATGCAACTGTGTAGTTTATATTTGAATATATTCCTTTTTCCACTATTACCCTCTTAGCGCTCCGAATGTCCACTTGCATTTTCTACAGAAAGAGGGTTCAGCATTGCGCAATCAAAAGTATGGTTTAACTCTGTTAGCTTAATGAACATATCAGAAATAAGTTTCACACAATGCTTCTGTGTAGTTTTTATTTGAAGATATTATTTTTCCCAATAGAGGCCTCTTAGCGCTCAGAATGTCCAATTGCAGTTTCTACAGAAAGAGTGTTTCAGAAAGGCTCAATCAAAAGTAAGGTTCAACTCTGTTAGTTGAATGCACAGAACAGAAAGTAGTTTCATACAATGCTTCTGTGTAGTTTATATTTGAACATATTCTTTTTTCCACTATTACCCACTTAGCACTAAGAATGTCCAGTTGCATTTTCTACAGACAGAGTGTTTCAAAACTGCTCAATCAAAAGTATGGTTTAACTCTGTTAGCTGAATGCTCAGATCAGAAAGAAGTTTCACAGAATGCTTCTGTGTAGTTTATATTTGAATATATTCCTTTTTCCACTACTACTCTCTTAGCGCTCCAAATGTCCAGTTGCATTTTCTACAGAAAGAGTGTTCAGATCTGCTCAATCAAAAGTATGGTTTAACTCTGTTAGCTGAATGCACAGATCAGAAAGAAGTTTCACAGAATGATTCTGTGTAGTTTATATTTGGAGACATTCCTTTTTCCACTATTACCCTCTTAGCGCTCCGAATCTCCACTTGCATTTTCTTTTTTTTTTTTTTTTTTTTTTTTTTTTTTTTTTTTTTTTTTTTATTATACTTTAGGGTTTTAGGGTACATGTGCACAATGTGCAGTTTTGTTACATATGTATCCATGTGCCATGTTGATTTCCTGCACCCATTAACTCGTCATTTAGCATTAGGTGTATCTCCTAATGCTGTCCCTCCCCCCTCCCCCCACCCCACAACAGTCCCCGGAGTGTGATGTTCCCCTTCCTGTGTCCATGAGTTCTCATTGTTCAATTCCCACCTATGAGTGAGAACATGCGGTGTTTGGTTTTTTGTCCTTGCGATAATTTACTGAGAATGATGTTTTCCAGTTTCATCCATGTCCCTACAAAGGACACGAACTCATCATTTTTTATGGCTGCATAGTATTCCATGGTGTATATGTGCCACATTTTCTTAATCCAGTCTATCGTTGTTGGACATTTGGGTTGGTTCCAACTCTTTGCTATTGTGAATAGTGCCGCAATAAACATACGTGTGCATGTGTCTTTATAGCAGCATGATTTATAGTCCTTTGGGTATATACCCAGTAATGGGATGGCTGGGTCAAATGGTATTTCTAGTTCGAGATCCCTGAGGAATCGCCACACTGACTTCCACAATGGTTGAACTAGTTTAGAGTCCCACCAACAGTGTAAAAGTGTTCCTATTTCTCCACATCCTCTCCAGCACCTGTTGTTTCCTTATTTTTTAATGATGGCCATTCTAACTGGTGTGAGATGGTATCTCACTGTGGTTTTGATTTGCATTTCTCTGATGGCCAGTGATGAGGAGCATTTCTTCATGTGTTTTGAATGGATAACTAGAATAACCAATGGAGAGAAGGGCTCCACTTGCATTTTCTACAGAAAGAGTGTTTCAGAACGGCTCAATCAAAACTAAGGTTCAACTTTTTTAGTTGAACAAACAGAACAGAAAGAAGTTTCACACAATTCTTCTGTGTAGTTTTTATTTGTAGACATTCTTTTTCCCAATATAGGCCTCTTTGCGCTCAGAATGTCCAATTGCAGTTTCTACAGAAAGAGTGTTTCAGAACGGCTCAATCAAAAGTAAGGTTCAACTCTGTTAGTTGAATGCACAGAACAGAAAGAAGTTTCATACAATGCTTCTGTGTAGTTTATATTTGAACATATTCTTTTTTCCACTATTACCCACTTAGCGCTACGAATGTCCAGTTGCATTTTCTACAGACAGAGTGTTTCAAAACTGCTCAATCAAAAGTATGGTTTAACTCTGTTAGCTGAATGCTCAGATCAGAAATAAGTTTCACAGAATGCTTCTGTGTAGTTTATATTTGAATATATTCCTTTTTCCACTACTACGCTCTTAGCGCTCCAAATGTCCAGTTGCATTTTCTACAGAAAGAGTTTTCAGATCTGCTCAATCAAAAGTATGGTTTAACTCTGTTAGCTGAATGCACAGATCAGAAAGAAGTTTCACCGAATGATTCTGTGTAGTTTATATTTGAAGACATTCCTTTTTCCAATATTACCCTCTTAGCGCTCCGAATCTCCACTTGCATTTTCTACAAAAAGAGTGTTTCATAACTGCTCAATCAAAAATATGTTTTATCTCTGTTAACTGAATTTACAGATCAGAAATAAGTTTCACAGAATGCATCTGTGTAGTTTTTATTTGAAGATATTCTTTTTCCCAATGTAGGCCTCTTAGCGCTTAGCATGTCCAATTGCAGTTTCTACATAAAGAGTGTTTCAGAACGGCTCAATCAAAAGTAAGGTTCAACTCTGTTAGTTGAATGCACAGAACAGAAAGAATTTTCACAGAATGCTACTGTGTAGTTTATATTTGAATATATTCCTTTCTCCACTATTACCCTCTTAGCGCTCCGAATGTCCACTTGCATTTTCTACAGAAAGAGTGTTCAGAACTGCGCAATCAAAAGTATGGTTTAACTCTGTTAGCTTAATGAACATATCAGAAATAAGTTTCACACAATGCTTCTGTGTAGTTTTTATTTGAAGATATTATTTTTCCCAATATAGGCCTCTTAGCGCTCAGAATGTCCAATTGCAGTTTCTACAGAAAGAGTGTTTCAGAAAGGCTCAATCAAAAGTAAGGTTCAACTCTGTTAGTTGAATGCACAGAACAGAAAGAAATTTCATACAATGCTTCTGTGTAGTTTATATTTGAAGATATTCTTTTTTCCACTATTACCCACTTGGCGCTACGAATGTCCATTTGCATTTTCTACAGACAGAGTGTTTCAAAACTGCTCAATCAAAAGTATGGTTTAACTCTGTTAGCTGAATGCTCAGATCAGAAAGAAGTTTCACAGAATGCTTCTGTGTAGTTTATATTTGAATATATTCCTTTTTCCACTACTACTCTCTTAGCGCTCCAAATGTCCAGTTGCATTTTCTACAGAAAGAGTGTTCAGATCTGCTCAATCCAAAGTATGGTTTAACTCTGTTAGCTGAATGCACAGATCAGAAAGAAGTTTCACAGAATGATTCTGTGTAGTTTATATTTGGAGACATTCCTTTTTCCACTATTACCCTCTTAGCGCTCCGAAACTCCACTTGCATTTTCTACAGAAAGAGTGTTTCAGAACGGCTCAATCAAAACTAAGGTTCAACTCTTTTAGTTGAACAAACAGAACAGAAAGAAGTTTCACACAATTCTTCTGTGTAGTTTTCATTTGTAGATATACTTTTTCCCAATATAGGCCTCTTAGCGCTCAGAATGTCCAATTGCAGTTTCTACAGAAAGAGTGTTTCAGAACGGCTCAATCAAAAGTATGGTTCAACTCTGTTAGTTGAATGCACAGAACAGAAAGAAGTTTCATACAATGCTTCTGTGTAGTTTATATTTGAACATATTCTTTTTTCCACTATTACCCACTTAGCGCTACGAATGTCCAGTTGCATTTTCTACAGACAGAGTGTTTCAAAACTGCTCAATCAAAAGTATGGTTTAACTCTGTTAGCTGAATGCTCAGATCAGAAAGAAGTTTCACAGAATGCTTCTGTGTAGTTTATATTTGAATATATTCCTTTTTCCACTACTACGCTCTTAGCGCTCCAAATGTCCAGTTGCATTTTCTACAGAAAGAGTGTTCAGATCTGCACAATCAAAAGTATGGTTTAACCCTGTTAGCTGAATGCACAGATCAGAAAGAAGTTTCACCGAATGATTCTGTGTAGTTTATATTTGAAGACATTCCTTTTTCCACTATTACCCTCTTAGCGCTCCGAATCTCCACTTGCATTTTCTACAAAAAGAGTGTTTCATAACTGCTCAATCAAAAATATGTTTTATCTCTGTTAACTGAATTTACAGATCAGAAATAAGTTTCACAGAATGCATCTGTGTAGTTTTTATTTGAAGATATTCTTTTTCCCAATGTAGGCCTCTTAGCGCTTAGCATGTCCAATTGCAGTTTCTACAGAAAGAGTGTTTCAGAACGGCTCAATCAAAAGTAAGGTTCAACTCTGTTAGTTGAATGCACAGAACAGAAAGAATTTTCACAGAATGCTACTGTGTAGTTTATATTTGAATATATTCCTTTTTCCACTATTACACTCTTAGCGCTCCGAAGGTCCACTTGCATTTTCTACAGAAAGAGTGTTCAGAACTGCGCAATCAAAAGTATGGTTTAACTCTGTTAGCTTAATGAACATATCAGAAATAAGTTTCACACAATGCTTCTGTGTAGTTTTTATTTGAAGATATTATTTTTCCCAATAGAGGCCTCATAGCGCTCAGAATGTCCAATTGCAGTTTCAACAGAAAGAGTGTTTCAGAAAGGCTCAATCAAAAGTAAGGTTCAACTCTGTTAGTTGAATGCACAGAACAGAAAGAAGTTTCATACAATGATTCTGTGTAGCTTATATTTGAACATATTCTTTATTCCACTATTACCCACTTAGCGCTACGAATGTCCAGTTGCATTTTCTACAGACAGAGTGTTTCAAAACTGCTCAATCAAAAGTATGGTTAAACTCTGTTAGCTGAATGCACAGATCAGAAAGAAGTTTCACAGAATGATTCTGTGTAGTTTATATTTGTAGACATTCCTTTTTCCACTATTACCCTCTTAGCGCTCCGAATCTCCACTTGCATTTTCTACAGAAAGAGTGTTTCAGAACGGCTCAATCAAAACTAAGGTTCAACACTTTTAGTTGAACAAACAGAACAGAAAGAAGTTTCACACAATTCTTCTGTGTAGTTTTTATTTGTAGACATTCTTTTTCCCAATATAGGCCTCTTAGCGCTCAGAATGTCCAATTGCAGTTTCTACAGAAAGAATGTTTCAGAACGGCTCAATCAAAAGTAAGGTTCAACTCTGTTAGTTGAATGCACAGAACAGAAAGAAGTTTCATACAATGCTTCTGTGTAGTTTATATTTGAACATATTCTTTTTTCCTCTATTACCCAATTAGCGCTACGAATGTCCAGTTGCATTTTCTACAGACAGAGTGTTTCAAAACTGCTCAATCAAAAGTATGGTTTAACTCTGTTAGCTGAATGCTCAGATCAGAAAGAAGTTTCACAGAATGCTTCTGTGTAGTTTATATTTGAATATATTCCTTTTTCCACTACCACGCTCTTAGCGCTCCAAATGTCCAGTTGCATTTTCTACAGAAAGAGTGTTCAGATCTGCTCAATCAAAAGTATGGTTTAACTCTGTTAGCTGAATGCACAGATCAGAAAGAAGTTTCACCGAATGATTCTGTGTAGTTTATATTTGAAGACATTCCTTTTTCCACTATTACCCTCTTAGCGCTCCGAATCTCCACTTGCATTTTCTACAAAAAGAGTGTTTCATAACTGCTCAATCAAAAATATGTTTTATCTCTGTTAACTGAATTTACAGATCAGAAATAAGTTTCACAGAATGCATCTGTGTAGTTTTTATTTGAAGATATTCTTTTTCCCAATGTAGGCCTCTTAGCGCTTAGCATGTCCAATTGCAGTTTCTACAGAAAGAGTGTTTCAGAACGGCTCAATCAAAAGTAAGGTTCAACTCTGTTAGTTGAATGCACAGAACAGAAAGAATTTTCACAGAATGCTACTGTGTAGTTTATATTTGAATATATTCCTTTTTCCACTATTACCCTCTTAGCGCTCCGAATGTCCACTTGCATTTTCTACAGAAAGAGGGTTCAGCATTGCGCAATCAAAAGTATGGTTTAACTCTGTTAGCTTAATGAACATATCAGAAATAAGTTTCACACAATGCTTCTGTGTAGTTTTTATTTGAAGATATTATTTTTCCCAATAGAGGCCCTTAGCGCTCAGAATGTCCAATTGCAGTTTCTACAGAAAGAGTGTTTCAGAACGGCTCAATCAAAAGTAAGGTTCAACTCTGTTAGTTGAATGCACAGAACAGAAAGAAGTTTCATACAATGCTTCTGTGTAGTTTATATTTGAACATATTCTTTTTTCCACTATTACCCACTTAGCACTAAGAATGTCCAGTTGCATTTTCTACAGACAGAGTGTTTCAAAACTGCTCAATCAAAAGTATGGTTTAACTCTGTTAGCTGAATGCTCAGATCAGAAAGAAGTTTCACAGAATGCTTCTGTGTAGTTTATATTTGAATATATTCCTTTTTCCACTACTACTCTCTTAGCGCTCCAAATGTCCAGTTGCATTTTCTACAGAAAGAGTGTTCAGATCTGCTCAATCAAAAGTATGGTTTAACTCTGTTAGCTGAATGCACAGATCAGAAAGAAGTTTCACAGAATGATTCTGTGTAGTTTATATTTGGAGACATTCCTTTTTCCACTATTACCCTCTTAGCGCTCCGAATCTCCACTTGCATTTTCTACAGAAAGAGTGTTTCAGAACGGCTCAATCAAAACTAAGGTTCAACTTTTTTAGTTGAACAAACAGAACAGAAAGAAGTTTCACACAATTCTTCTGTGTAGTTTTTATTTGTAGACATTCTTTTTCCCAAAATAGGCCTCTTTGCGCTCAGAATGTCCAATTGCAGTTTCTACAGAAAGAGTGTTTCAGAACGGCTCAATCAAAAGTAAGGTTCAACTCTGTTAGTTGAATGCACAGAACAGAAAGAAGTTTCATACAATGCTTCTGTGTAGTTTATATTTGAACATATTCTTTTTTCCACTATTACCCACTTAGCGCTACGAATGTCCAGTTGCATTTTCTACAGACAGAGTGTTTCAAAACTGCTCAATCAAAAGTATGGTTTAACTCTGTTAGCTGAATGCTCAGATCAGAAAGAAGTTTCACAGAATGCTTCTGTGTAGTTTATATTTGAATATATTCCTTTTTCCACTACTACTCTCTTAGCGCTCCAAATGTCCAGTTGCATTTTCTACAGAAAGAGTTTTCAGATCTGCTCAATCAAAAGTATGGTTTAACTCTGTTAGCTGAATGCACAGATCAGAAAAATGTTTCACCGAATGATTCTGTGTAGTTTATATTTGAAGACATTCTTTTTCCACTATTACCCTCTTAGCGCTCCGAATCTCCACTTGCATTTTCTACAAAAAGAGTGTTTCATAGCTGCTCAATCAAAAATATGTTTTATCTCTGTTAACTGAATTTACAGATCAGAAATAAGTTTCACAGAATGCATCTGTGTAGTTTTTATTTGAAGATATTCTTTTTCCCAATGTAGGCCTCTTAGCGCTTAGCATGTCCAATTGCAGTTTCTACAGAAAGAGTGTTTCAGAACGGCTCAATCAAAAGTATGGTTCAACTCTGTTAGTTGAATGCACAGAACAGAAAGAATTTTCACAGAATGCTACTGTGTAGTTTATATTTGAATATATTCCTTTTTCCACTATTACCCTCTTAGCGCTCCGAATGTCCACTTGCATTTTCTACAGAAAGAGTGTTCAGAACTGCGCAATCAAAAGTATGGTTTAACTCTGTTAGCTTAATGAACATATCAGAAATAAGTTTCACACAATGCTTCTGTGTAGTTTTTATTTGAAGATATTATTTTTCCCAATAGGGGCCTCTTAGCGCTCAGAATGTCCAATTGCAGTTTCTACAGAAAGAGTGTTTCAGAAAGGCTCAATCAAAAGTAAGGTTCAACTCTGTTAGTTGAAGGCACAGAACAGAAAGAAGTTTCATACAATGCTTCTGTGTAGTTTATATTTGAACATATTCTTTTTTCCACTATTTCCCACTTAGCACTACGAATGTCCAGTTGCATTTTCTACAGACAGAGTGTTTCAAAACTGCTCAATCAAAAGTATAGTTTAACTCTGTTAGCTGAATGCTCAGATCAGAAAGAAGTTTCACAGAATGCTTCTGTGTAGTTTATATTTGAATATATTCCTTTTTCCACTACTACTCTCTTAGCGCTCCAAATGTCCAGTTGCATTTTCTACAGAAAGAGTGTTCAGATCTGCTCAATCAAAAGTATGGTTTAACTCTGTTAGCTGAATGCACAGATCAGAAAGAAGTTTCACAGAATGATTCTGTGTAGTTTATATTTGGAGACATTCCTTTTTCCACTATTACCCTCTTAGCGGTCCGAATCTCCACTTGCATTTTCTACAGAAAGAGTGTTTCAGTACGGCTCAATCAAAACTAAGGTTCAAATCTTTTAGTTGAACAAACAGAACAGAAAGAAGTTTCACAAAATTCTTCTGTGTAGTTTTTATTTGTAGACATTCTTTTTCCCAATATAGGCCTCTTAGCGCTCAGAATGTCCAATTGCAGTTTCTACAGAAAGAGTGTTTCAGAACGGCTCAATCCAAGGTAAGGTTGAACTCTGTTAGTTGAATGCACAGAACAGAAAGAAGTTTCATACAATGCTTCTGTGTAGTTTATATTTGAACATATTCTTTTTTCCACTATTACCCACTTAGCGCTACGAATGTCCAGTTGCATTTTCTACAGACAGAGTGTTTCAAAACTGCTCAATCAAAAGTATGGTTTAACTCTGTTAGCTGAATGCTCAGATCAGAAAGAAGTTTCACAGAATGCTTCTGTGTAGTTTATATTTGAATATATTCCTTTTTCCACTACTACGCTCTTAGCGCTCCAAATGTCCAGTTGCATTTTCTACAGAAAGAGTGTTCAGATCTGCTCAATCAAAAGTATGGTTTAACTCTGTTAGCTGAATGCACAGATCAGAAAGAAGTTTCACCGAATGATTCTGTGTAGTTTATATTTGAAGACATTCCTTTTTCCACTATTACCCTCTTAGCGCTCCGAATCTCCACTTGCATTTTCTACAAAAAGAGTGTTTCATAACTGCTCAATCAAAAATATGTTTTATCTCTGTTAACTGAATTTACAGATCAGAAATAAGTTTCACAGAATTCATCTGTGTAATTTTTATTTGAAGATATTCTTTTTCCCAATGTAGGCCTCTTAGCTCTTAGCGTGTCCAATTGCAGTTTCTACAGAAAGAGTGTTTCAGTACGGCTCAATCAAAAGTAAGGTTCAACTCTGTTAGTTGAATGCACAGAACAGAAAGAATTTTCACAGAATGCTACTGTGTAGTTTATATTTGAATATATTCCTTTTTCCACTATTACCCTCTTAGCGCTCCGAATGTCCACTTGCATTTTCTACAGAAAGAGTGTTCAGAACTGCGCAATCAAAAGTATGGTTTAACTCTGTTAGCTTAATGAACATATCAGAAATAAGTTTCACACAATGCTTCTGTGTAGTTTTTATTTGAAGATATTATTTTTCCCAATAGAGGCCTCTTAGCGCTCAGAATGTCCAATTGCAGTTTCTACAGAAAGAGTGTTTCAGAAAGGCTCAATCAAAAGTAAGGTTCAACTCTGTTAGTTGAATGCACACAACAGAAAGAAGTTTCATACAATGCTTCTGTGTAGTTTATATTTGAACATATTCTTTTTTCCACTATTACCCACTTAGCGCTACGAATGTCCAGTTGCATTTTCTACAGACAGAGTGTTTCAAAACTGCTCAATCAAAAGTATGGTTTAATTCTGTTAGCTGAATGCTCAGATCAGAAAGAAGTTTAACAGAATGCTTCTGTGTAGTTTATATTTGAATATATTCCTTTTTCCACTACTACGCTCTTAGCGCTCCAAATGTCCAGTTGCATTTTCTACAGAAAGAGTGTTCAGATCTGCTCAATCAAAAGTATGGTTTAACACTGTTAGCTGAATGCACAGATCAGAAAGAAGTTTCACCGAATGATTCTGTGTAGTTTATATTTGAAGACATTCCTTTTTCCACTATTACCCTCTTAGCGCTCCGAATCTCCACTTGCATTTTCTACAAAAAGAGTGTTTCATAACTGCTCAATCAAAAACATGTTTTATCTCTGTTAACTGAATTTACAGATCAGAAATAAGTTTCACAGAATGCATCTGTGTAGTTTTTATTTGAAGATATTCTTTTTCCCAATGTAGGCTTCTTAGCGCTTAGCATGTCCAATTGCAGTTTCTACAGAAAGAGCGTTTCAGAACGGCTCAATCAAAAGTAAGGTTCAACTCTGTTAGTTGAATGCACAGAACAGAAAGAAGTTTCATACAATGCTTCTGTGTAGTTTATATTTGAACATATTCTTTTTTCCACTATTACCCACTTAGCGCTACGAATGTCCAGTTGCATTTTCTACAGACAGAGTGTTTCAAAACTGCTCAATCAAAAGTATGGTTTAACTCTGTTAGCTGAATGCTCAGATCAGAAAGAAGTTTCACAGAATGCTTCTGTGTAGTTTATATTTGAATATATTCCTTTTTCCACTACTACGCTCTTAGCGCTCCAAATGTCCAGTTGCATTTTCTACAGAAAGAGTGTTCAGATCTGCTCAATCAAAAGTATGGTTTAACTCTGTTAGCTGAATGCACAGATCAGAAAGAAGTTTCACCGAATGATTCTGTGTAGTTTATATTTGAAGACATTCCTTTTTCCACTATTACCCTCTTAGCGCTCCGAATCTCCACTTGCATTTTCTACAAAAAGAGTGTTTCATAACTGCTCAATCAAAAATATGTTTTATCTCTGTTAACTGAATTTACAGATCAGAAATAAGTTTCACAGAATGCATCTGTGTAGTTTATATTTGAAGATATTCTTTTTCCCAATGTAGGCCTCTTAGCGCTTAGCATGTCCAATTGCAGTTTCTACAGAAAGAGTGTTTCAGAACGGCTCAATCAAAAGTAAGGTTCAACTCTGTTAGTTGAATGCACAGAACAGAAAGAATTTTCACAGAATGCTACTGTGTAGTTTATATTTGAATATATTCCTTTTTCCACTATTACCCTCTTAGCGCTCGGAATGTCCACTTGCATTTTCTACAGAAAGAGTGTTCAGAACTGCGCAATCAAAAGTATGGTTTAACTCTGTTAGCTTAATAAACATATCAGAAATAAGTTTCACGCAATGCTTCTGTGTAGTTTTTATTTGAAGATATTATTTTTCCCAATAGAGGCCTCTTAGCGCTCAGAATGTCCAATTGCAGTTTCTACAGAAAGAGTGTTTCAGAAAGGCTCAATCAAAAGTAAGGTTCAACTCTGTTAGTTGAATGCACACAACAGAAAGAAGTTTCATACAATGCTTCTGTGTAGTTTATATTTGAACATATTCTTTTTTCCACTATTACCCACTTAGCGCTACGAATGTCCAGTTGCATTTTCTACAGACAGAGTGTTTCAAAACTGCTCAATCAAAAGTATGGTTTAATTCTGTTAGCTGAATGCTCAGATCAGAAAGAAGTTTAACAGAATGCTTCTGTGTAGTTTATATTTGAATATATTCCTTTTTCCACTACTACGCTCTTAGCGCTCCAAATGTCCAGTTGCATTTTCTACAGAAAGAGTGTTCAGATCTGCTCAATCAAAAGTATGGTTTAACTCTGTTAGCTGAATGCACAGATCAGAAAGAAGTTTCACCGAATGATTCTGTGTAGTTTATATTTGAAGACATTCCTTTTTCCACTATTACCCTCTTAGCGCTCCGAATCTCCACTTGCATTTTCTACAAAAAGAGTGTTTCATAACTGCTCAATCAAAAACATGTTTTATCTCTGTTAACTGAATTTACAGATCAGAAATAAGTTTCACAGAATGCATCTGTGTAGTTTTTATTTGAAGATATTCTTTTTCCCAATGTAGGCTTCTTAGCGCTTAGCATGTCCAATTGCAGTTTCTACAGAAAGAGCGTTTCAGAACGGCTCAATCAAAAGTAAGGTTCAACTCTGTTAGTTGAATGCACAGAACAGAAAGAAGTTTCATACAATGCTTCTGTGTAGTTTATATTTGAACATATTCTTTTTTCCACTATTACCCACTTAGCGCTACGAATGTCCAGTTGCATTTTCTACAGACAGAGTGTTTCAAAACTGCTCAATCAAAAGTATGGTTTAACTCTGTTAGCTGAATGCTCAGATCAGAAAGAAGTTTCACAGAATGCTTCTGTGTAGTTTATATTTGAATATATTCCTTTTTCCACTACTACGCTCTTAGCGCTCCAAATGTCCAGTTGCATTTTCTACAGAAAGAGTGTTCAGATCTGCTCAATCAAAAGTATGGTTTAACTCTGTTAGCTGAATGCACAGATCAGAAAGAAGTTTCACCGAATGATTCTGTGTAGTTTATATTTGAAGACATTCCTTTTTCCACTATTACCCTCTTAGCGCTCCGAATCTCCACTTGCATTTTCTCCAAAAAGAGTGTTTCATAACTGCTCAATCAAAAATATGTTTTATCTCTGTTAACTGAATTTACAGATCAGAAATAAGTTTCACAGAATGCATCTGTGTAGTTTATATTTGAAGATATTCTTTTTCCCAATGTAGGCCTCTTAGCGCTTAGCATGTCCAATTGCAGTTTCTACAGAAAGAGTGTTTCAGAACGGCTCAATCAAAAGTAAGGTTCAACTCTGTTAGTTGAATGCACAGAACAGAAAGAATTTTCACAGAATGCTACTGTGTAGTTTATATTTGAATATATTCCTTTTTCCACTATTACCCTCTTAGCGCTCCGAATGTCCACTTGCATTTTCTACAGAAAGAGTGTTCAGAACTGCGCAATCAAAAGTATGGTTTAACTCTGTTAGCTTAATGAACATATCAGAAATAAGTTTCACACAATGCTTCTGTGTAGTTTTTATTTGAAGATATTATTTTTCCCAATAGAGGCCTCTTAGCGCTCAGAATGTCCAATTGCAGTTTCTACAGAAAGAGTGTTTCAGAAAGGCTCAATCAAAAGTAAGGTTCAACTCTGTTAGTTGAATGCACACAACAGAAAGAAGTTTCATACAATGCTTCTGTGTAGTTTATATTTGAACATATTCTTTTTTCCACTATTACCCACTTAGCGCTACGAATGTCCAGTTGCATTTTCTACAGACAGAGTGTTTCAAAACTGCTCAATCAAAATTATGGTTTAATTCTGTTAGCTGAATGCTCAGATCAGAAAGAAGTTTCACAGAATGCTTCTGTGTAGTTTATATTTGAATATATTCCTTTTTCCACTACTACGCTCTTAGCGCTCCAAATGTCCAGTTGCATTTTCTACAGAAAGAGTGTTCAGATCTGCTCAATCAAAAGTATGGTTTAACTCTGTTAGCTGAATGCACAGATCAGAAAGAAGTTTCACCGAATGATTCTGTGTAGTTTATATTTGAAGACATTCCTTTTTCCACTATTACCCTCTTAGCGCTCCGAATCTCCACTTGCATTTTCTACAAAAAGAGTGTTTCATAACTGCTCAATCAAAAACATGTTTTATCTCTGTTAACTGAATTTACAGATCAGAAATAAGTTTCACAGAATGCATCTGTGTAGTTTTTATTTGAAGATATTCTTTTTCCCAATGTAGGCTTCTTAGCGCTTAGCATGTCCAATTGCAGTTTCTACAGAAAGAGCGTTTCAGAACGGCTCAATCAAAAGTAAGGTTCAACTCTGTTAGTTGAATGCACAGAACAGAAAGAAGTTTCATACAATGCTTCTGTGTAGTTTATATTTGAACATATTCTTTTTTCCACTATTACCCACTTAGCGCTACGAATGTCCAGTTGCATTTTCTACAGACAGAGTGTTTCAAAACTGCTCAATTAAAAGTATGGTTTAACTCTGTTAGCTGAATGCTCAGATCAGAAAGAAGTTTCACAGAATGCTTCTGTGTAGTTTATATTTGAATATATTCCTTTTTCCACTACTACGCTCTTAGCGCTCCAAATGTCCAGTTGCATTTTCTACAGAAAGAGTGTTCAGATCTGCTCAATCAAAAGTATGGTTTAACTCTGTTAGCTGAATGCACAGATCAGAAAGAAGTTTCACCGAATGATTCTGTGTAGTTTATATTTGAAGACATTTCTTTTTCCACTATTACCCTCTTAGCGCTCCGAATCTCCACTTGCATTTTCTACAAAAAGAGTGTTTCATAACTGCTCAATCAAAAATATGTTTTATCTCTGTTAACTGAATTTACAGATCAGAAATAAGTTTCACAGAATGCATCTGTGTAGTTTATATTTGAAGATATTCTTTTTCCCAATGTAGGCCTCTTAGCGCTTAGCATGTCCAATTGCAGTTTCTACAGAAAGAGTGTTTCAGAACGGCTCAATCAAAAGTAAGGTTCAACTCTGTTAGTTGAATGCACAGAACAGAAAGAATTTTCACAGAATGCTACTGTGTAGTTTATATTTGAATATATTCCTTTTTCCACTATTACCCTCTTAGCGCTCCGAATGTCCACTTGCATTTTCTACAGAAAGAGTGTTCAGAACTGCGCAATCAAAAGTATGGTTTAACTCTGTTAGCTTAATGAACATATCAGAAATAAGTTTCACACAATGCTTCTGTGTAGTTTTTATTTGAAGATATTATTTTTCCCAATATAGGCCTCTTAGCGCTCAGAATGTCCAATTGCAGTTTCAACAGTAAGAGTGTTTCAGAAAGGCTCAATCAAAAGTAAGGTTCAACTCTGCTAGTTGAATGCACAGAACAGAAAGATGTTTCATACAATGCTTCTGTGTAGTTTATATTTGAACATATTCTTTTTTCCACTATAACCCACTTAGCGCTACGAATGTCCAGTTGCATTTTCTACAGACAGAGTGTTTCAAAACTGCTCAATCAAAAGTATGGTTTAACTCTGTTAGCTGAATGCTCAGATCAGAAAGAAGTTTCACAGAATGCTTCTGTGTAGTTTATATTTGAATATATTCCTTTTTCCCCTACTATCCTCTTAGCGCTAAAAATGTCCAGTTGCATTTTCTACAGAAAGAGTGTTCAGATCTGCTCAATCAAAAGTATGGTTTAACTTTGTTAGCTGAATGCACAGATCAGAAAGAAGTTTCACAGAATGATTCTGTGTAGTTTATATATGGAGACATTCCTTTTTCCACTATTACCCTCTTAGCGCTCCGAATCTCCACTTGCATTTTCTACAGAAAGAGTGTTTCAGAACGGCTCAATCAAAACTAAGGTTCAACTCTTTTAGTTGAACAAACAGAACAGAAAGAAGTTTCACACAATTCTTCTGTGTAGTTTTTATTTGTAGACATTCTTTTTCCCAATATAGGCCTCTTTGCGCTCAGAATGTCCAATTGCAGTTTCTACAGAAAGAGTGTTTCAGAACGGCTCAATCAAAAGTAAGTTTCAACTCTGTTAGTTGAATGCACAGAACAGAAATAAGTTTCATACAATGCTTCTGTGTAGTTTATATTTGAACATATTCTTTTTTCCACTATTACCCACTTAGCGCTACGAATGTCCAGTTGCATTTTCTACAGACAGAGTGTTTCAAAACTGCTCAATAAAAAGTATGGTTTAACTCTGTTAGCTGAATGCTCAGATCAGAAAGAAGTTTAACAGAATGCTTCTTTGTAGTTTATATTTGAATATATTACTTTTTCCACTACTACGCTCTTAGCGCTCCAAATGTCCAGTTGCATTTTCTACAGAAAGAGTGTTCAGATCTGCTCAATCAAAAGTATGGTTTAACTCTGTTAGCTGAATGCACAGATCAGAAAGAAGTTTCACCGAATTATTCTGTGTAGTTTATATTTGAAGACATTCCTTTTTATACTATTACCCTCTTAGCGCTCCGAATCTCCACTTGCATTTTCTACAAAAAGAGTGTTTCATAACTGCTCAATCAAAAACATGTTTTATCTCTGTTAACTGAATTTACAGATCAGAAATAAGTTTCACAGAATGCATCTGTGTAGTTTTTATTTGAAGATATTCTTTTTCCCAATGTAGGCCTCTTAGCGCTTAGCATGTCCAATTGCAGTTTCTACAGAAAGAGTGTTTCAGAACGGCTCAATCAAAAGTAAGGTTCAACTCTGTTAGTTGAATGCACAGAACAGAAAGAATTTTCACAGAATGCTACTGGGTAGTTTATATTTGAATATATTCCTTTTTCCACAATTACCCTCTTAGTGCTCCGAATGTCCACTTGCATTTTCTACAGAAAGAGGGTTCAGCACTGCGCAATCAAAAGTATGGTTTAACTCTGTTAGCTTAATGAACATATCAGAAATAAGTTTCACACAATGCTTCTGTGTAGTTTTTATTTGAAGATATTATTTTTCCCAATAGAAGCCTCTTAGCGCTCAGAATGTCCAATTGCAGTTTCTACAGAAAGAGAGTTTCAGAAAGGCTCAATCAAAAGTAAGGTTCAACTCTGTTAGTTGAATGCACAGAACAGAAAGAAGTTTCATACAATGCTTCTGTGTAGTTTATATTTGAACATATTCTTTTTTCCACTATTACCCACTTAGCGCTACGAATGTCCAGTTGCATTTTCTACAGACAGAGTGTTTCAAAACTGCTCAATCAAAAGTATGGTTTAACTCTGTTAGCTGAATGCTCAGATCAGAAAGTAGTTTCACAGAATGCTTCTGTGTAGTTTATATTTGAATATATTCCTTTTTCCACTACTACTCTCTTAGCGCTCCAAATGTCCAGTTGCATTTTCTACAGAAAGAGTGTTCAGATCTGCTCAATCAAAAGTATGGTTTAACTCTGTTAGCTGAATGCACAGATAAGAAAGAAGTTTCACAGAATGATTCTGTGTAGTTTATATTTGGAGACATTCCTTTTTCCACTATTACCCTCTTAGCGCTCCGAATCTCCGCTTGCATTTTCTACAGAAACAGTGATTCAGAACGGCTCAATCAAAACTAAGGTTCAACTCTTTTAGTTGAACAAACAGAACAGAAAGAAGTTTCACACAATTCTTCTGTGTAGTTTTTATTTGTAGACATTCTTTTTCCCAATATAGGCCTCTTAGCGCTCAGAATGTCCAATTGCAGTTTCTACAGAAAGAGTGTTTCAGAACGGCTCAATCAAAAGTAAGGTTCAACTCTGTTAGTTGAATGCACAGAACAGAAAGAAGTTTCATACAATGCTTCTGTGTAGTTTATATTTGAACATATTCTTTTTTCCACTATTACCCACTTAGCGCTACGAATGTCCAGTTGCATTTTCTACAGACAGAGTGTTTCAAAACTGCTCAATCAAAAGTATGGTTTAACTCTGTTAGCTGAATGCTCAGATCAGAAAGAAGTTTCACAGAATGCTTCTGTGTAGTTTATATTTGAATATATTCCTTTTTCCACTACTACGCTCTTAGCGCTCCAAATGTCCAGTTGCATTTTCTACAGAAAGAGTGTTCAGATCTGCTCAATCAAAAGTATGGTTTAACTCTGTTAGCTGAATGCACAGATCAGAAAGAAGTTTCACTGAATGATTCTGTGTAGTTTATATTTGAAGACATTCCTTTTTCCACTATTAACCTCTTAGCGCTCCGAATCTCCACTTGCATTTTCTACAAAAAGAGTGTTTCATAACTGCTCAATCAAAAATATGTTTTATCTCTGTTAACTGAATTTACAGATCAGAAATAAGTTTCACAGAATGCATCTGTGTAGTTTTTATTTGAAGATATTCTTTTTCCCAATGTAGGCCTCTTAGCGCTTAGCATGTCCAATTGCAGTTTCTACAGAAAGAGTGTTTCAGAACGGCTCAATCAAAAGTAAGGTTCAACTCTGTTAGTTGAATGCACAGAACAGAAAGAAGTTTCATACAATGCTTCTGTGTAGTTTATATTTGAACATATTCTTTTTTCCACTATTACCCACTTAGCGCTACGAATGTCCAGTTGCATTTTCTACAGACAGAGTGTTTCAAAACTGCTCAATCAAAAGTATGGTTTAACTCTGTTAGCTGAATGCTCAGATCAGAAAGAAGTTTCACAGAATGCTTCTGTGTAGTTTATATTTGAATATATTCCTTTTTCCACTACTACGCTCTTAGCGCTCCAAATGTCCAGTTGCATTTTCTACAGAAAGAGTGTTCAGATCTGCTCAATCAAAAGTATGGTTTAACTCTGTTAGCTGAATGCACAGATCAGAAAGAAGTTTCACCGAATGATTCTGTGTAGTTTATATTTGAAGACATTCCTTTTTCCACTATTACCCTCTTAGCGCTCCGAATCTCCACTTGCATTTTCTACAAAAAGAGTGTTTCATAACTGCTCAATCAAAAATATGTTTTATCTCTGTTAACTGAATTTACAGATCAGAAATAAGTTTCACAGAATGCATCTGTGTAGTTTATATTTGAAGATATTCTTTTTCCCAATGTAGGCCTCTTAGCGCTTAGCATGTCCAATTGCAGTTTCTACAGAAAGAGTGTTTCAGAACGGCTCAATCAAAAGTAAGGTTCAACTCTGTTAGTTGAATGCACAGAACAGAAAGAATTTTCACAGAATGCTACTGTGTAGTTTATATTTGAATATATTCCTTTTTCCACTATTACCCTCTTAGCGCTCCGAATGTCCACTTGCATTTTCTACAGAAAGAGTGTTCAGAACTGCGCAATCAAAAGTATGGTTTAACTCTGTTAGCTTAATGAACATATCAGAAATAAGTTTCACAAAATGCTTCTGTGTAGTTTTTATTTGAAGATATTATTTTTCCCAATATAGGCCTCTTAGCGCTCAGAATGTCCAATTGCAGTTTCAACAGTAAGAGTGTTTCAGAAAGGCTCAATCAAAAGTAAGGTTCAACTCTGCTAGTTGAATGCACAGAACAGAAAGATGTTTCATACAATGCTTCTGTGTAGTTTATATTTGAACATATTCTTTTTTCCACTATAACCCACTTAGCGCTACGAATGTCCAGTTGCATTTTCTACAGACAGAGTGTTTCAAAACTGCTCAATCAAAAGTATGGTTTAACTCTGTTAGCTGAATGCTCAGATCACAAAGAAGTTTCACAGAATGCTTCTGTGTAGTTTATATTTGAATATATTCCTTTTTCCCCTACTATCCTCTTAGCGCTAAAAATGTCCAGTTGCATTTTCTACAGAAAGAGTGTTCAGATCTGCTCAATCAAAAGTATGGTTTAACTTTGTTAGCTGAATGCACAGATCAGAAAGAAGTTTCACAGAATGATTCTGTGTAGTTTATATATGGAGACATTCCTTTTTCCACTATTACCCTCTTAGCGCTCCGAATCTCCACTTGCATTTTCTACAGAAAGAGTGTTTCAGAACGGCTCAATCAAAACTAAGGTTCAACTCTTTTAGTTGAACAAACAGAACAGAAAGAAGTTTCACACAATTCTTCTGTGTAGTTTTTATTTGTAGACATTCTTTTTCCCAATATAGGCCTCTTTGCGCTCAGAATGTCCAATTGCAGTTTCTACAGAAAGAGTGTTTCAGAACGGCTCAATCAAAAGTAAGTTTCAACTCTGTTAGTTGAATGCACAGAACAGAAATAAGTTTCATACAATGCTTCTGTGTAGTTTATATTTGAACATATTCTTTTTTCCACTATTACCCACTTAGCGCTACGAATGTCCAGTTGCATTTTCTACAGACAGAGTGTTTCAAAACTGCTCAATAAAAAGTATGGTTTAACTCTGTTAGCTGAATGCTCAGATCAGAAAGAAGTTTCACAGAATGCTTCTGTGTAGTTTATATTTGAATATATTCCTTTTTCCACTACTACGCTCTTAGCGCTCCAAATGTCCAGTTGCATTTTCTACAGAAAGAGTGTTCAGATCTGCTCAATCAAAAGTATGGTTTAACTCTGTTAGCTGAATGCACAGATCAGAAAGAAGTTTCACCGAATGATTCTGTGTAGTTTATATTTGAAGACATTCCTTTTTCCACTATTACCCTCTTAGCGCTCCGAATCTCCACTTGCATTTTCTACAAAAAGAGTGTTTCATAACTGCTCAATCAAAAATATGTTTTATCTCTGTTAACTGAATTTACAGATCAGAAATAAGTTTCACAGAATGCATCTGTGTAGTTTATATTTGAAGATATTCTTTTTCCCAATGTAGGCCTCTTAGCGCTTAGCATGTCCAATTGCAGTTTCTACAGAAAGAGTGTTTCAGAACGGCTCAATCAAAAGTAAGGTTCAACTCTGTTAGTTGAATGCACAGAACAGAAAGAATTTTCACAGAATGCTACTGTGTAGTTTATATTTGAATATATTCCTTTTTCCACTATTACCCTCTTAGCGCTCCGAATGTCCACTTGCATTTTCTACAGAAAGAGTGTTCAGAACTGCGCAATCAAAAGTATGGTTTAACTCTGTTAGCTTAATGAACATATCAGAAATAAGTTTCACACAATGCTTCTGTGTAGTTTTTATTTGAAGATATTATTTTTCCCAATATAGGCCTCTTAGCGCTCAGAATGTCCAATTGCAGTTTCAACAGTAAGAGTGTTTCAGAAAGGCTCAATCAAAAGTAAGGTTCAACTCTGCTAGTTGAATGCACAGAACAGAAAGAAGTTTCATACAATGCTTCTGTGTAGTTTATATTTGAACATATTCTTTTTTCCACTATAACCCACTTAGCGCTACGAATGTCCAGTTGCATTTTCTACAGACAGAGTGTTTCAAAACTGCTCAATCAAAAGTATGGTTTAACTCTGTTAGCTGAATGCTCAGATCAGAAAGAAGTTTCACAGAATGCTTCTGTGTAGTTTATATTTGAATATATTCCTTTTTCCCCTACTATCCTCTTAGCGCTAAAAATGTCCAGTTGCATTTTCTACAGAAAGAGTGTTCAGATCTGCTCAATCAAAAGTATGGTTTAACTTTGTTAGCTGAATGCACAGATCAGAAAGAAGTTTCACAGAATGATTCTGTGTAGTTTATATATGGAGACATTCCTTTTTCCACTATTACCCTCTTAGCGCTCCGAATCTCCACTTGCATTTTCTACAGAAAGAGTGTTTCAGAACGGCTCAATCAAAACTAAGGTTCAACTCTTTTAGTTGAACAAACAGAACAGAAAGAAGTTTCACACAATTCTTCTGTGTAGTTTTTATTTGTAGACATTCTTTTTCCCAATATAGGCCTCTTTGCGCTCAGAATGTCCAATTGCAGTTTCTACAGAAAGAGTGTTTCAGAACGGCTCAATCAAAAGTAAGTTTCAACTCTGTTAGTTGAATGCACAGAACAGAAATAAGTTTCATACAATGCTTCTGTGTAGTTTATATTTGAACATATTCTTTTTTCCACTATTACCCACTTAGCGCTACGAATGTCCAGTTGCATTTTCTACAGACAGAGTGTTTCAAAACTGCTCAATAAAAAGTATGGTTTAACTCTGTTAGCTGAATGCTCAGATCAGAAAGAAGTTTAACAGAATGCTTCTTTGTAGTTTATATTTGAATATATTACTTTTTCCACTACTACGCTCTTAGCGCTCCAAATGTCCAGTTGCATTTTCTACAGAAAGAGTGTTCAGATCTGCTCAATCAAAAGTATGGTTTAACTCTGTTAGCTGAATGCACAGATCAGAAAGAAGTTTCACCGAATTATTCTGTGTAGTTTATATTTGAAGACATTCCTTTTTATACTATTACCCTCTTAGCGCTCCGAATCTCCACTTGCATTTTCTACAAAAAGAGTGTTTCATAACTGCTCAATCAAAAACATGTTTTATCTCTGTTAACTGAATTTACAGATCAGAAATAAGTTTCACAGAATGCATCTGTGTAGTTTTTATTTGAAGATATTCTTTTTCCCAATGTAGGCCTCTTAGCGCTTAGCATGTCCAATTGCAGTTTCTACAGAAAGAGTGTTTCAGAACGGCTCAATCAAAAGTAAGGTTCAACTCTGTTAGTTGAATGCACAGAACAGAAAGAATTTTCACAGAATGCTACTGGGTAGTTTATATTTGAATATATTCCTTTTTCCACAATTACCCTCTTAGTGCTCCGAATGTCCACTTGCATTTTCTACAGAAAGAGGGTTCAGCACTGCGCAATCAAAAGTATGGTTTAACTCTGTTAGCTTAATGAACATATCAGAAATAAGTTTCACACAATGCTTCTGTGTAGTTTTTATTTGAAGATATTATTTTTCCCAATAGAAGCCTCTTAGCGCTCAGAATGTCCAATTGCAGTTTCTACAGAAAGAGAGTTTCAGAAAGGCTCAATCAAAAGTAAGGTTCAACTCTGTTAGTTGAATGCACAGAACAGAAAGAAGTTTCATACAATGCTTCTGTGTAGTTTATATTTGAACATATTCTTTTTTCCACTATTACCCACTTAGCGCTACGAATGTCCAGTTGCATTTTCTACAGACAGAGTGTTTCAAAACTGCTCAATCAAAAGTATGGTTTAACTCTGTTAGCTGAATGCTCAGATCAGAAAGTAGTTTCACAGAATGCTTCTGTGTAGTTTATATTTGAATATATTCCTTTTTCCACTACTACTCTCTTAGCGCTCCAAATGTCCAGTTGCATTTTCTACAGAAAGAGTGTTCAGATCTGCTCAATCAAAAGTATGGTTTAACTCTGTTAGCTGAATGCACAGATAAGAAAGAAGTTTCACAGAATGATTCTGTGTAGTTTATATTTGGAGACATTCCTTTTTCCACTATTACCCTCTTAGCGCTCCGAATCTCCGCTTGCATTTTCTACAGAAACAGTGATTCAGAACGGCTCAATCAAAACTAAGGTTCAACTCTTTTAGTTGAACAAACAGAACAGAAAGAAGTTTCACACAATTCTTCTGTGTAGTTTTTATTTGTAGACATTCTTTTTCCCAATATAGGCCTCTTAGCGCTCAGAATGTCCAATTGCAGTTTCTACAGAAAGAGTGTTTCAGAACGGCTCAATCAAAAGTAAGGTTCAACTCTGTTAGTTGAATGCACAGAACAGAAAGAAGTTTCATACAATGCTTCTGTGTAGTTTATATTTGAACATATTCTTTTTTCCACTATTACCCACTTAGCGCTACGAATGTCCAGTTGCATTTTCTACAGACAGAGTGTTTCAAAACTGCTCAATCAAAAGTATGGTTTAACTCTGTTAGCTGAATGCTCAGATCAGAAAGAAGTTTCACAGAATGCTTCTGTGTAGTTTATATTTGAATATATTCCTTTTTCCACTACTACGCTCTTAGCGCTCCAAATGTCCAGTTGCATTTTCTACAGAAAGAGTGTTCAGATCTGCTCAATCAAAAGTATGGTTTAACTCTGTTAGCTGAATGCACAGATCAGAAAGAAGTTTCACTGAATGATTCTGTGTAGTTTATATTTGAAGACATTCCTTTTTCCACTATTAACCTCTTAGCGCTCCGAATCTCCACTTGCATTTTCTACAAAAAGAGTGTTTCATAACTGCTCAATCAAAAATATGTTTTATCTCTGTTAACTGAATTTACAGATCAGAAATAAGTTTCACAGAATGCATCTGTGTAGTTTTTATTTGAAGATATTCTTTTTCCCAATGTAGGCCTCTTAGCGCTTAGCATGTCCAATTGCAGTTTCTACAGAAAGAGTGTTTCAGAACGGCTCAATCAAAAGTAAGGTTCAACTCTGTTAGTTGAATGCACAGAACAGAAAGAAGTTTCATACAATGCTTCTGTGTAGTTTATATTTGAACATATTCTTTTTTCCACTATTACCCACTTAGCGCTACGAATGTCCAGTTGCATTTTCTACAGACAGAGTGTTTCAAAACTGCTCAATCAAAAGTATGGTTTAACTCTGTTAGCTGAATGCTCAGATCAGAAAGAAGTTTCACAGAATGCTTCTGTGTAGTTTATATTTGAATATATTCCTTTTTCCACTACTACGCTCTTAGCGCTCCAAATGTCCAGTTGCATTTTCTACAGAAAGAGTGTTCAGATCTGCTCAATCAAAAGTATGGTTTAACTCTGTTAGCTGAATGCACAGATCAGAAAGAAGTTTCACCGAATGATTCTGTGTAGTTTATATTTGAAGACATTCCTTTTTCCACTATTACCCTCTTAGCGCTCCGAATCTCCACTTGCATTTTCTACAAAAAGAGTGTTTCATAACTGCTCAATCAAAAATATGTTTTATCTCTGTTAACTGAATTTACAGATCAGAAATAAGTTTCACAGAATGCATCTGTGTAGTTTATATTTGAAGATATTCTTTTTCCCAATGTAGGCCTCTTAGCGCTTAGCATGTCCAATTGCAGTTTCTACAGAAAGAGTGTTTCAGAACGGCTCAATCAAAAGTAAGGTTCAACTCTGTTAGTTGAATGCACAGAACAGAAAGAATTTTCACAGAATGCTACTGTGTAGTTTATATTTGAATATATTCCTTTTTCCACTATTACCCTCTTAGCGCTCCGAATGTCCACTTGCATTTTCTACAGAAAGAGTGTTCAGAACTGCGCAATCAAAAGTATGGTTTAACTCTGTTAGCTTAATGAACATATCAGAAATAAGTTTCACAAAATGCTTCTGTGTAGTTTTTATTTGAAGATATTATTTTTCCCAATATAGGCCTCTTAGCGCTCAGAATGTCCAATTGCAGTTTCAACAGTAAGAGTGTTTCAGAAAGGCTCAATCAAAAGTAAGGTTCAACTCTGCTAGTTGAATGCACAGAACAGAAAGATGTTTCATACAATGCTTCTGTGTAGTTTATATTTGAACATATTCTTTTTTCCACTATAACCCACTTAGCGCTACGAATGTCCAGTTGCATTTTCTACAGACAGAGTGTTTCAAAACTGCTCAATCAAAAGTATGGTTTAACTCTGTTAGCTGAATGCTCAGATCACAAAGAAGTTTCACAGAATGCTTCTGTGTAGTTTATATTTGAATATATTCCTTTTTCCCCTACTATCCTCTTAGCGCTAAAAATGTCCAGTTGCATTTTCTACAGAAAGAGTGTTCAGATCTGCTCAATCAAAAGTATGGTTTAACTTTGTTAGCTGAATGCACAGATCAGAAATAAGTTTCACAGAATGATTCTGTGTAGTTTATATATGGAGACATTCCTTTTTCCACTATTACCCTCTTAGCGCTCCGAATCTCCACTTGCATTTTCTACAGAAAGAGTGTTTCAGAACGGCTCAATCAAAACTAAGGTTCAACTCTTTTAGTTGAACAAACAGAACAGAAAGAAGTTTCACACAATTCTTCTGTGTAGTTTTTATTTGTAGACATTCTTTTTCCCAATATAGGCCTCTTTGCGCTCAGAATGTCCAATTGCAGTTTCTACAGAAAGAGTGTTTCAGAACGGCTCAATCAAAAGTAAGTTTCAACTCTGTTAGTTGAATGCACAGAACAGAAATAAGTTTCATACAATGCTTCTGTGTAGTTTATATTTGAACATATTCTTTTTTCCACTATTACCCACTTAGCGCTACGAATGTCCAGTTGCATTTTCTACAGACAGAGTGTTTCAAAACTGCTCAATAAAAAGTATGGTTTAACTCTGTTAGCTGAATGCTCAGATCAGAAAGAAGTTTCACAGAATGCTTCTGTGTAGTTTATATTTGAATATATTCCTTTTTCCACTACTACGCTCTTAGCGCTCCAAATGTCCAGTTGCATTTTCTACAGAAAGAGTGTTCAGATCTGCTCAATCAAAAGTATGGTTTAACTCTGTTAGCTGAATGCACAGATCAGAAAGAAGTTTCACCGAATGATTCTGTGTAGTTTATATTTGAAGACATTCCTTTTTCCACTATTACCCTCTTAGCGCTCCGAATCTCCACTTGCATTTTCTACAAAAAGAGTGTTTCATAACTGCTCAATCAAAAATATGTTTTATCTCTGTTAACTGAATTTACAGATCAGAAATAAGTTTCACAGAATGCATCTGTGTAGTTTATATTTGAAGATATTCTTTTTCCCAATGTAGGCCTCTTAGCGCTTAGCATGTCCAATTGCAGTTTCTACAGAAAGAGTGTTTCAGAACGGCTCAATCAAAAGTAAGGTTCAACTCTGTTAGTTGAATGCACAGAACAGAAAGAATTTTCACAGAATGCTACTGTGTAGTTTATATTTGAATATATTCCTTTTTCCACTATTACCCTCTTAGCGCTCCGAATGTCCACTTGCATTTTCTACAGAAAGAGTGTTCAGAACTGCGCAATCAAAAGTATGGTTTAACTCTGTTAGCTTAATGAACATATCAGAAATAAGTTTCACAAAATGCTTCTGTGTAGTTTTTATTTGAAGATATTATTTTTCCCAATATAGGCCTCTTAGCGCTCAGAATGTCCAATTGCAGTTTCAACAGTAAGAGTGTTTCAGAAAGGCTCAATCAAAAGTAAGGTTCAACTCTGCTAGTTGAATGCACAGAACAGAAAGAAGTTTCATACAATGCTTCTGTGTAGTTTATATTTGAACATATTCTTTTTTCCACTATAACCCACTTAGCGCTACGAATGTCCAGTTGCATTTTCTACAGACAGAGTGTTTCAAAACTGCTCAATCAAAAGTATGGTTTAACTCTGTTAGCTGAATGCTCAGATCAGAAAGAAGTTTCACAGAATGCTTCTGTGTAGTTTATATTTGAATATATTCCTTTTTCCCCTACTATCCTCTTAGCGCTAAAAATGTCCAGTTGCATTTTCTACAGAAAGAGTGTTCAGATCTGCTCAATCAAAAGTATGGTTTAACTTTGTTAGCTGAATGCACAGATCAGAAAGAAGTTTCACAGAATGATTCTGTGTAGTTTATATATGGAGACATTCCTTTTTCCACTATTACCCTCTTAGCGCTCCGAATCTCCACTTGCATTTTCTACAGAAAGAGTGTTTCAGAACGGCTCAATCAAAACTAAGGTTCAACTCTTTTAGTTGAACAAACAGAACAGAAAGAAGTTTCACACAATTCTTCTGTGTAGTTTTTATTTGTAGACATTCTTTTTCCCAATATAGGCCTCTTTGCGCTCAGAATGTCCAATTGCAGTTTCTACAGAAAGAGTGTTTCAGAACGGCTCAATCAAAAGTAAGTTTCAACTCTGTTAGTTGAATGCACAGAACAGAAATAAGTTTCATACAATGCTTCTGTGTAGTTTATATTTGAACATATTCTTTTTTCCACTATTACCCACTTAGCGCTACGAATGTCCAGTTGCATTTTCTACAGACAGAGTGTTTCAAAACTGCTCAATAAAAAGTATGGTTTAACTCTGTTAGCTGAATGCTCAGATCAGAAAGAAGTTTAACAGAATGCTTCTTTGTAGTTTATATTTGAATATATTACTTTTTCCACTACTACGCTCTTAGCGCTCCAAATGTCCAGTTGCATTTTCTACAGAAAGAGTGTTCAGATCTGCTCAATCAAAAGTATGGTTTAACTCTGTTAGCTGAATGCACAGATCAGAAAGAAGTTTCACCGAATTATTCTGTGTAGTTTATATTTGAAGACATTCCTTTTTATACTATTACCCTCTTAGCGCTCCGAATCTCCACTTGCATTTTCTACAAAAAGAGTGTTTCATAACTGCTCAATCAAAAACATGTTTTATCTCTGTTAACTGAATTTACAGATCAGAAATAAGTTTCACAGAATGCATCTGTGTAGTTTTTATTTGAAGATATTCTTTTTCCCAATGTAGGCCTCTTAGCGCTTAGCATGTCCAATTGCAGTTTCTACAGAAAGAGTGTTTCAGAACGGCTCAATCAAAAGTAAGGTTCAACTCTGTTAGTTGAATGCACAGAACAGAAAGAATTTTCACAGAATGCTACTGGGTAGTTTATATTTGAATATATTCCTTTTTCCACAATTACCCTCTTAGTGCTCCGAATGTCCACTTGCATTTTCTACAGAAAGAGGGTTCAGCACTGCGCAATCAAAAGTATGGTTTAACTCTGTTAGCTTAATGAACATATCAGAAATAAGTTTCACACAATGCTTCTGTGTAGTTTTTATTTGAAGATATTATTTTTCCCAATAGAAGCCTCTTAGCGCTCAGAATGTCCAATTGCAGTTTCTACAGAAAGAGAGTTTCAGAAAGGCTCAATCAAAAGTAAGGTTCAACTCTGTTAGTTGAATGCACAGAACAGAAAGAAGTTTCATACAATGCTTCTGTGTAGTTTATATTTGAACATATTCTTTTTTCCACTATTACCCACTTAGCGCTACGAATGTCCAGTTGCATTTTCTACAGACAGAGTGTTTCAAAACTGCTCAATCAAAAGTATGGTTTAACTCTGTTAGCTGAATGCTCAGATCAGAAAGTAGTTTCACAGAATGCTTCTGTGTAGTTTATATTTGAATATATTCCTTTTTCCACTACTACTCTCTTAGCGCTCCAAATGTCCAGTTGCATTTTCTACAGAAAGAGTGTTCAGATCTGCTCAATCAAAAGTATGGTTTAACTCTGTTAGCTGAATGCACAGATAAGAAAGAAGTTTCACAGAATGATTCTGTGTAGTTTATATTTGGAGACATTCCTTTTTCCACTATTACCCTCTTAGCGCTCCGAATCTCCGCTTGCATTTTCTACAGAAACAGTGATTCAGAACGGCTCAATCAAAACTAAGGTTCAACTCTTTTAGTTGAACAAACAGAACAGAAAGAAGTTTCACACAATTCTTCTGTGTAGTTTTTATTTGTAGACATTCTTTTTCCCAATATAGGCCTCTTAGCGTTCAGAATGTCCAATTGCAGTTTCTACAGAAAGAGTGTTTCAGAACGGCTCAATCAAAAGTAAGGTTCAACTCTGTTAGTTGAATGCACAGAACAGAAAGAAGTTTCATACAATGCTTCTGTGTAGTTTATATTTGAACATATTCTTTTTTCCACTATTACCCACTTAGCGCTACGAATGTCCAGTTGCATTTTCTACAGACAGAGTGTTTCAAAACTGCTCAATCAAAAGTATGGTTTAACTCTGTTAGCTGAATGCTCAGATCAGAAAGAAGTTTCACAGAATGCTTCTGTGTAGTTTATATTTGAATATATTCCTTTTTCCACTACTACGCTCTTAGCGCTCCAAATGTCCAGTTGCATTTTCTACAGAAAGAGTGTTCAGATCTGCTCAATCAAAAGTATGGTTTAACTCTGTTAGCTGAATGCACAGATCAGAAAGAAGTTTCACTGAATGATTCTGTGTAGTTTATATTTGAAGACATTCCTTTTTCCACTATTAACCTCTTAGCGCTCCGAATCTCCACTTGCATTTTCTACAAAAAGAGTGTTTCATAACTGCTCAATCAAAAATATGTTTTATCTCTGTTAACTGAATTTACAGATCAGAAATAAGTTTCACAGAATGCATCTGTGTAGTTTTTATTTGAAGATATTCTTTTTCCCAATGTAGGCCTCTTAGCGCTTAGCATGTCCAATTGCAGTTTCTACAGAAAGAGTGTTTCAGAACGGCTCAATCAAAAGTAAGGTTCAACTCTGTTAGTTGAATGCACAGAACAGAAAGAAGTTTCATACAATGCTTCTGTGTAGTTTATATTTGAACATATTCTTTTTTCCACTATTACCCACTTAGCGCTACGAATGTCCAGTTGCATTTTCTACAGACAGAGTGTTTCAAAACTGCTCAATCAAAAGTATGGTTTAACTCTGTTAGCTGAATGCTCAGATCAGAAAGAAGTTTCACAGAATGCTTCTGTGTAGTTTATATTTGAATATATTCCTTTTTCCACTACTACGCTCTTAGCGCTCCAAATGTCCAGTTGCATTTTCTACAGAAAGAGTGTTCAGATCTGCTCAATCAAAAGTATGGTTTAACTCTGTTAGCTGAATGCACAGATCAGAAAGAAGTTTCACCGAATGATTCTGTGTAGTTTATATTTGAAGACATTCCTTTTTCCACTATTACCCTCTTAGCGCTCCGAATCTCCACTTGCATTTTCTACAAAAAGAGTGTTTCATAACTGCTCAATCAAAAATATGTTTTATCTCTGTTAACTGAATTTACAGATCAGAAATAAGTTTCACAGAATGCATCTGTGTAGTTTATATTTGAAGATATTCTTTTTCCCAATGTAGGCCTCTTAGCGCTTAGCATGTCCAATTGCAGTTTCTACAGAAAGAGTGTTTCAGAACGGCTCAATCAAAAGTAAGGTTCAACTCTGTTAGTTGAATGCACAGAACAGAAAGAATTTTCACAGAATGCTACTGTGTAGTTTATATTTGAATATATTCCTTTTTCCACTATTACCCTCTTAGCGCTCCGAATGTCCACTTGCATTTTCTACAGAAAGAGTGTTCAGAACTGCGCAATCAAAAGTATGGTTTAACTCTGTTAGCTTAATGAACATATCAGAAATAAGTTTCACACAATGCTTCTGTGTAGTTTTTATTTGAAGATATTATTTTTCCCAATATAGGCCTCTTAGCGCTCAGAATGTCCAATTGCAGTTTCAACAGTAAGAGTGTTTCAGAAAGGCTCAATCAAAAGTAAGGTTCAACTCTGCTAGTTGAATGCACAGAACAGAAAGATGTTTCATACAATGCTTCTGTGTAGTTTATATTTGAACATATTCTTTTTCCACTATAACCCACTTAGCGCTACGAATGTCCAGTTGCATTTTCTACAGACAGAGTGTTTCAAAACTGCTCAATCAAAAGTATGGTTTAACTCTGTTAGCTGAATGCTCAGATCAGAAAGAAGTTTCACAGAATGCTTCTGTGTAGTTTATATTTGAATATATTCCTTTTTCCCCTACTATCCTCTTAGCGCTAAAAATGTCCAGTTGCATTTTCTACAGAAAGAGTGTTCAGATCTGCTCAATCAAAAGTATGGTTTAACTTTGTTAGCTGAATGCACAGATCAGAAAGAAGTTTCACAGAATGATTCTGTGTAGTTTATATATGGAGACATTCCTTTTTCCACTATTACCCTCTTAGCGCTCCGAATCTCCACTTGCATTTTCTACAGAAAGAGTGTTTCAGAACGGCTCAATCAAAACTAAGGTTCAACTCTTTTAGTTGAACAAACAGAACAGAAAGAAGTTTCACACAATTCTTCTGTGTAGTTTTTATTTGTAGACATTCTTTTTCCCAATATAGGCCTCTTTGCGCTCAGAATGTCCAATTGCAGTTTCTACAGAAAGAGTGTTTCAGAACGGCTCAATCAAAAGTAACTTTCAACTCTGTTAGTTGAATGCACAGAACAGAAATAAGTTTCATACAATGCTTCTGTGTAGTTTATATTTGAACCTATTCTTTTTTCCACTATTACCCACTTAGCGCTACGAATGTCCAGTTGCATTTTCTACAGACAGAGTGTTTCAAAACTGCTCAATAAAAAGTATGGTTTAACTCTGTTAGCTGAATGCTCAGATCAGAAAGAAGTTTAACAGAATGCTTCTTTGTAGTTTATATTTGAATATATTACTTTTTCCACTACTACGCTCTTAGCGCTCCAAATGTCCAGTTGCATTTTCTACAGAAAGAGTGTTCAGATCTGCTCAATCAAAAGTATGGTTTAACTCTGTTAGCTGAATGCACAGATCAGAAAGAAGTTTCACCGAATTATTCTGTGTAGTTTATATTTGAAGACATTCCTTTTTATACTATTACCCTCTTAGCGCTCCGAATCTCCACTTGCATTTTCTACAAAAAGAGTGTTTCATAACTGCTCAATCAAAAACATGTTTTATCTCTGTTAACTGAATTTACAGATCAGAAATAAGTTTCACAGAATGCATCTGTGTAGTTTTTATTTGAAGATATTCTTTTTCCCAATGTAGGCCTCTTAGCGCTTAGCATGTCCAATTGCAGTTTCTACAGAAAGAGTGTTTCAGAACGGCTCAATCAAAAGTAAGGTTCAACTCTGTTAGTTGAATGCACAGAACAGAAAGAATTTTCACAGAATGCTACTGGGTAGTTTATATTTGAATATATTCCTTTTTCCACAATTACCCTCTTAGTGCTCCGAATGTCCACTTGCATTTTCTACAGAAAGAGGGTTCAGCACTGCGCAATCAAAAGTATGGTTTAACTCTGTTAGCTTAATGAACATATCAGAAATAAGTTTCACACAATGCTTCTGTGTAGTTTTTATTTGAAGATATTATTTTTCCCAATAGAAGCCTCTTAGCGCTCAGAATGTCCAATTGCAGTTTCTACAGAAAGAGAGTTTCAGAAAGGCTCAATCAAAAGTAAGGTTCAACTCTGTTAGTTGAATGCACAGGACAGAAAGAAGTTTCATACAATGCTTCTGTGTAGTTTATATTTGAACATATTCTTTTTTCCACTATTACCCACTTAGCGCTACGAATGTCCAGTTGCATTTTCTACAGACAGAGTGTTTCAAAACTGCTCAATCAAAAGTATGGTTTAACTCTGTTAGCTGAATGCTCAGATCAGAAAGTAGTTTCACAGAATGCTTCTGTGTAGTTTATATTTGAATATATTCCTTTTTCCACTACTACTCTCTTAGCGCTCCAAATGTCCAGTTGCATTTTCTACAGAAAGAGTGTTCAGATCTGCTCAATCAAAAGTATGGTTTAACTCTGTTAGCTGAATGCACAGATAAGAAAGAAGTTTCACAGAATGATTCTGTGTAGTTTATATTTGGAGACATTCCTTTTTCCACTATTACCCTCTTAGCGCTCCGAATCTCCGCTTGCATTTTCTACAGAAACAGTGATTCAGAACGGCTCAATCAAAACTAAGGTTCAACTCTTTTAGTTGAACAAACAGAACAGAAAGAAGTTTCACACAATTCTTCTGTGTAGTTTTTATTTGTAGACATTCTTTTTCCCAATATAGGCCTCTTAGCGCTCAGAATGTCCAATTGCAGTTTCTACAGAAAGAGTGTTTCAGAACGGCTCAATCAAAAGTAAGGTTCAACTCTGTTAGTTGAATGCACAGAACAGAAAGAAGTTTCATACAATGCTTCTGTGTAGTTTATATTTGAACATATTCTTTTTTCCACTATTACCCACTTAGCGCTACGAATGTCCAGTTGCATTTTCTACAGACAGAGTGTTTCAAAACTGCTCAATCAAAAGTATGGTTTAACTCTGTTAGCTGAATGCTCAGATCAGAAAGAAGTTTCACAGAATGCTTCTGTGTAGTTTATATTTGAATATATTCCTTTTTCCACTACTACGCTCTTAGCGCTCCAAATGTCCAGTTGCATTTTCTACAGAAAGAGTGTTCAGATCTGCTCAATCAAAAGTATGGTTTAACTCTGTTAGCTGAATGCACAGATCAGAAAGAAGTTTCACTGAATGATTCTGTGTAGTTTATATTTGAAGACATTCCTTTTTCCACTATTAACCTCTTAGCGCTCCGAATCTCCACTTGCATTTTCTACAAAAAGAGTGTTTCATAACTGCTCAATCAAAAATATGTTTTATCTCTGTTAACTGAATTTACAGATCAGAAATAAGTTTCACAGAATGCATCTGTGTAGTTTTTATTTGAAGATATTCTTTTTCCCAATGTAGGCCTCTTAGCGCTTAGCATGTCCAATTGCAGTTTCTACAGAAAGAGTGTTTCAGAACGGCTCAATCAAAAGTAAGGTTCAACTCTGTTAGTTGAATGCACAGAACAGAAAGAAGTTTCATACAATGCTTCTGTGTAGTTTATATTTGAACATATTCTTTTTTCCACTATTACCCACTTAGCGCTACGAATGTCCAGTTGCATTTTCTACAGACAGAGTGTTTCAAAACTGCTCAATCAAAAGTATGGTTTAACTCTGTTAGCTGAATGCTCAGATCAGAAAGAAGTTTCACAGAATGCTTCTGTGTAGTTTATATTTGAATATATTCCTTTTTCCACTACTACGCTCTTAGCGCTCCAAATGTCCAGTTGCATTTTCTACAGAAAGAGTGTTCAGATCTGCTCAATAAAAGTATGGTTTAACTCTGTTAGCTGAATGCACAGATCAGAAAGAAGTTTCACCGAATGATTCTGTGTAGTTTATATTTGAAGACATTCCTTTTTCCACTATTACCCCCTTAGCGCTCCGAAACTCCACTTGCATTTTCTACAAAAAGAGTGTTTCATAACTGCTCAATCAAAAACATGTTTTATCTCTGTTAACTGAATTTACAGATCAGAAATAAGTTTCACAGAATGCATCTGTGTAGTTTTTATTTGAAGATATTCTTTTTCCCAATGTAGGCTTCTTAGCGCTTAGCATGTCCAATTGCAGTTTCTACAGAAAGAGCGTTTCAGAACGGCTCAATCAAAAGTAAGGTTCAACTCTGTTAGTTGAATGCACAGAACAGAAAGAAGTTTCATACAATGCTTCTGTGTAGTTTATATTTGAACATATTCTTTTTTCCACTATTACCCACTTAGCGCTACGAATGTCCAGTTGCATTTTCTACAGACAGAGTGTTTCAAAACTGCTCAATCAAAAGTATGGTTTAACTCTGTTAGCTGAATGCTCAGATCAGAAAGAAGTTTCACAGAATGCTTCTGTGTAGTTTATATTTGAATATATTCCTTTTTCCACTACTACGCTCTTAGCGCTCCAAATGTCCAGTTGCATTTTCTACAGAAAGAGTGTTCAGATCTGCTCAATCAAAAGTATGGTTTAACTCTGTTAGCTGAATGCACAGATCAGAAAGAAGTTTCACCGAATGATTCTGTGTAGTTTATATTTGAAGACATTCCTTTTTCCACTATTACCCTCTTAGCGCTCCGAATCTCCACTTGCATTTTCTACAAAAAGAGTGTTTCATAACTGCTCAATCAAAAATATGTTTTATCTCTGTTAACTGAATTTACAGATCAGAAATAAGTTTCACAGAATGCATCTGTGTAGTTTATATTTGAAGATATTCTTTTTCCCAATCTAGGCCTCTTAGCGCTTAGCATGTCCAATTGCAGTTTCTACAGAAAGAGTGTTTCAGAACGGCTCAATCAAAAGTAAGGTTCAACTCTGTTAGTTGAATGCACAGAACAGAAAGAATTTTCACAGAATGCTACTGTGTAGTTTATATTTGAATATATTCCTTTTTCCACTATTACCCTCTTAGCGCTCCGAATGTCCACTTGCATTTTCTACAGAAAGAGTGTTCAGAACTGCGCAATCAAAAGTATGGTTTAACTCTGTTAGCTTAATGAACATATCAGAAATAAGTTTCACACAATGCTTCTGTGTAGTTTTTATTTGAAGATATTATTTTTCCCAATATAGGCCTCTTAGCGCTCAGAATGTCCAATTGCAGTTTCAACAGTAAGAGTGTTTCAGAAAGGCTCAATCAAAAGTAAGGTTCAACTCTGCTAGTTGAATGCACAGAACAGAAAGAAGTTTCATACAATGCTTCTGTGTAGTTTATATTTGAACATATTCTTTTTTCCACTATAACCCACTTAGCGCTACGAATGTCCAGTTGCATTTTCTACAGACAGAGTGTTTCAAAACTGCTCAATCAAAAGTATGGTTTAACTCTGTTAGCTGAATGCTCAGATCAGAAAGAAGTTTCACAGAATGCTTCTGTGTAGTTTATATTTGAATATATTCCTTTTTCCCCTACTATTCTCTTAGCGCTAAAAATGTCCAGTTGCATTTTCTACAGAAAGAGTGTTCAGATCTGCTCAATCAAAAGTATGGTTTAACTTTGTTAGCTGAATGCACAGATCAGAAAGAAGTTTCACAGAATGATTCTGTGTAGTTTATATTTGGAGACATTCGTTTTTCCACTATTACCCTCTTAGCGCTCCGAATCTCCACTTGCATTTTCTACAGAAAGAGTGTTTCAGAACGGCTCAATCAAAACTAAGGTTCAACTCTTTTAGTTGAACAAACAGAAGAGAAAGAATTTTCACACAATTCTTCTGTGTAGTTTTTATTTGTAGAGATTGTTTTTCCCAATATAGGCCTCTTAGCGCTCAGAATGTCCAATTGCAGTTTCTACAGAAAGAGTGTTTCAGAACGGCTCAATCAAAAGTAAGGTTGATCTCTGTTAGTTGAATGCACAGAACAGAAAGAAGTTTCATACAATGCTTCTGTGTAGTTTATATTTGAACATATTCTTATTTCCACTATTACCCACTTAGCGCTACGAATGTCCAGTTGCATTTTCTACAGACAGAGTGTTTCAAAACTGCTCAATCAAAAGTATGGTTTAACTCCGTTAGCTGAATGCTCAGATCAGAAAGAAGTTTCACAGAATGCTTCTGTGTAGTTTATATTTGAATATATTCCTTTTTCCACTACTACGCTCTTAGCGCTCCAAATGTCCAGTTGCATTTTCTACAGAAAGAGTGTTCAGATCTGCTCAATCAAAAGTATGGTTTAACTCTGTTAGCTGAATGCACAGATCAGAAAGAAGTTTCACCGAATGATTCTGTGTAGTTTATATTTGAAGACATTCCTTTTTCCACTATTACCCTCTTAGCGCTCCGAATCTCCACTTGCATTTTCTACAAAAAGAGTGTTTCATAACTGCTCAATCAAAAATATGTTTTATCTCTGTTAAGTGAATTTACAGATCAGAAATAAGTTTCACAGAATGCATCTGTGTAGTTTTTATTTGAAGATATTCTTTTTCCCAATGTAGGCCTCTTAGCGCTTAGCATGTCCAATTGCAGTTTCTACAGAAAGAGTGTTTCAGAACGGCTCAATCTAAAGTAAGGTTCAACTCTGTTAGTTAAATGCACAGAACAGAAAGTATTTTCACAGAATGCTACTGTGTAGTTTATATTTGAATATATTCCTTTTCCACTATTACCCTCTTAGCGCTCCGAATGTCCACTTGCATTTTCTACAGAAAGAGTGTTCAGAACTGCGCAATCAAAAGTATGGTTTAACTCTGTTAGCTTAATGAACATATCAGAAATAAGTTTCACACAATGCTTCTGTGTAGTTTTTATTTGAAGATATTATTTTTCCCAATAGAGGCCTCTTAGCGCTCAGAATGTCCAATTGCAGTTTCTACAGAAAGAGTGTATCAGAAAGGCTCAATCAAAAGTAAGGTTCAACTCTGTTAGTTGAATGCACACAACAGAAAGAAGTTTCATACAATGCTTCTGTGTAGTTTATATTTGAACATATTCTTTTTTCCACTATTACCCACTTAGCGCTACGAATGTCCAGTTGCATTTTCTACAGACAGAGTGTTTCAAAACTGCTCAATCAAAAGTATGGTTTAACTCTGTTAGCTGAATGCTCAGATCAGATAGAAGTTTCACAGAATGCTTCTGTGTAGTTTATATTTGAATATATTCCTTTTTCCATTACTACGCTCTTAGCGCTCCAAATGTCCAGTTGCATTTTCTACAGAAAGAGTGTTCAGATCTGCTCAATCAAAAGTATGGTTTAACTCTGTTAGCTGAATGCACAGATCAGAAAGAAGTTTCACCGAATGATTCTGTGTAGTTTATATTTGAAGACATTCCTTTTTCCACTATTACCCTCTTAGCGCTCCGAATCTCCACTTGCATTTGCTACAAAAAGAGTGTTTCATAACTGCTTAATCAAAAATATGTTTTATCTCTGTTAACTGAATTTACAGATCAGAAATAAGTTTCACAGAATGCATCTGTGTAGTTTTTATTTGAAGATATTCTTTTTCCCAATGTAGGCCTCTTAGTGCTTAGCATGTCCAATTGCAGTTTCTACAGAAAGAGTGTTTCAGAACGGCTCAATCAAAAGTAAGGTTCAACTCTGTTAGTTGAATGCACAGAACAGAAAGAATTTTCACAGAATGCTACTGTGTAGTTTATATTTGAATATATTCCTTTTTCCACTATTACCCTCTTAGCGCTCCGAATGTCCACTTGCATTTTCTACAGAAAGAGTGTTCAGAACTGCGCAATCAAAAGTATGGTTTAACTCTGTTAGCTTAATGAACATATCAGAAATAAGTTTCACAAAATGCTTCTGTGTAGTTTTTATTTGAAGATATTATTTTTCCCAATAGAGGCCTCTTAGCGCTCAGAATGTCCAATTGCAGTTTCTGCAGAAAGAGTGTTTCAGAAAGGCTCAATCAAAAGTAAGGTTCAACTCTGTTAGTTGAATGCACAGAACAGAAAGAAGTTTCATACAATGCTTCTGTGTAGTTTATATTTGAACATATTCTTTTTTCCACTATTACCCACTTAGCGCTACGAATGTCCAGTTGCATTTTCTACAGACAGAGTGTTTCAAAACTGCTCAATCAAAAGTATGGTTTAACTCTGTTAGCTGAATGCTCAGATCAGAAAGAAGTTTCACAGAATGCTTCTGTGTAGTTTATATTTGAATATATTCCTTTTTCCACTACTACGCTCTTAGCGCTCCAAATGTCCAGTTGCATTTTCTACAGAAAGAGTGTTCAGATCTGCTCAATCAAAAGTATGGTTTAACTCTGTTAGCTGAATGCACAGATCAGAGAGAAGTTTCACAGAATGATTCTGTGTAGTTTATATTTGAAGACATTCCTTTTTCCACTATTACCCTGTTAGCGCTCCGAATCTCCACTTGCATTTTCTACAAAAAGAGTGTTTCATAACTGCTCAATCAAAAATATGTTTTATCTCTGTTAACTGAATTTACAGATCAGAAATAAGTTTCACAGAATGCATCTGTGTAGTTTTTATTTGAAGATATTCTTTTTCCCAATGTAGGCCTCTTAGCGCTTAGCATGTCCAATTGCAGTTTCTACAGAAAGAGTGTTTCAGAACGGCTCAATCAAAAGTAAGGTTCAACTCTGTTAGTTGAATGCACAGAACAGAAAGAATTTTCACAGAATGCTACTGTGTAGTTTATATTTGAATATATTCCTTTTTCCACTATTACCCTCTTAGCGCTCCGAATGTCCACTTGCATTTTCTACAGAAAGAGTGTTCAGAACTGCGCAATCAAAAGTATGGTTTAACTCTGTTAGCTTAATGAACATATCAGAAGGAAGTTTCACACAATGCTTCTGTGTAGTTTTTATTTGAAGATATTATTTTTCCCAATAGAGGCCTCTTAGCGCTCAGAATGTCCAATTGCAGTTTCTACAGAAAGAGTGTTTCAGAAAGGCTCAATCAAAAGTAAGTTTCAACTCTGTTAGTTGAATGCACAGAACAGAAAGAAGTTTCATACAATGCTTCTGTGTAGTTTATATTTGAACATATTCTTTTTTCCACTATTACCCACTTAGCGCTACGAATGTCCAGTTGCATTTTCTACAGACAGAGTGTTTCAAAACTGCTCAATCAAAAGTATGGTTTATCTCTGTTAGCTGAATGCTCAGATCAGAAAGAAGTTTCACAGAATGCTTCTGTGTAGTTTATATTTGAATATATTCCTTTTTCCACTACTACTCTCTTAGCGCTCCAAATGTCCAGTTGCATTTTCTACAGAAAGAGGGTTCAGATCTGCTCAATCAAAAGTATGGTTTAACTCTGTTAGCTGAATGCACAGATCAGAAAGAAGTTTCACAGAATGATTCTGTGTAGTTTATATTTGGAGACATTCCTTTTTCCACTATTACCCTCTTAGCGCTCCGAATCTCCACTTGCATTTTCTACAGAAAGAGTGTTTCAGAACGGCTCAATCAAAACTAAGGTTCAACTCTTTTAGTTGAACAAACAGAACAGAAAGAAGTTTCACACAATTCTTCTGTGTAGTTTTTATTTGTAGACATTCTTTTTCCCAATATAGGCCTCTTTGCGCTCAGAATGTCCAATTGCAGTTTGTACAGAAAGAGTGTTTCAGAACGGCTCAATCAAAAGTAAGGTTCAACTCTGTTAGTTGAATGCACAGAATAGAAAGAAGTTTCATACAATGCTTCTGTGTAGTTTATATTTGAACATATTCTTTTTTCCACTATTACCCACTTAGCGCTACGAATGTCCAGTTGCATTTTCTACAGACAGAGTGTTTCAAAACTGCTCAATCAAAAGTATGGTTTAACTCTGTTAGCTGAATGTTCAGATCAGAAAGAAGTTTCACAGAATGCTTCTGTGTAGTTTATATTTGAATATATTCCTTTTTCCACTACTACTCTCTTAGCGCTCCAAATGTCCAGTTGCATTTTCTACAGAAAGAGTGTTCAGATCTGCTCAATCAAAAGTATGGTTTAACTCTGTTAGCTGAATGCACAGATCAGAAAGAAGTTTCACAGAATGATTCTGTGTAGTTTATATTTGGAGACATTCGTTTTTCCACTATTACCCTCTTAGCGCTCCGAATCTCCACTTGCATTTTCTACAGAAAGAGTGTTTCAGAACGGCTCAATCAAAACTAAGGTTCAACTCTTTTAGTTGAACAAACAGAACAGAAAGAATTTTCACACAATTCTTCTGTGTAGTTTTTATTTGTAGAGATTGTTTTTCCCAATATAGGCCTCTTAGCGCTCAGAATGTCCAATTGCAGTTTCTACAGAAAGAGTGTTTCAGAACGGCTCAATCAAAAGTAAGGTTGAACTCTGTTAGTTGAATGCACAGAACAGAAAGAAGTTTCATACAATGCTTCTGTGTAGTTTATATTTGAACATATTCTTATTTCCACTATTACCCACTTAGCGCTACGAATGTCCAGTTGCATTTTCTACAGACAGAGTGTTTCAAAACTGCTCAATCAAAAGTATGGTTTAACTCCGTTAGCTGAATGCTCAGATCAGAAAGAAGTTTCACAGAATGCTTCTGTGTAGTTTATATTTGAATATATTCCTTTTTCCACTACTACGCTCTTAGCGCTCCAAATGTCCAGTTGCATTTTCTACAGAAAGAGTGTTCAGATCTGCTCAATCAAAAGTATGGTTTAACTCTGTTAGCTGAATGCACAGATCAGAAAGAAGTTTCACCGAATGATTCTGTGTAGTTTATATTTGAAGACATTCCTTTTTCCACTATTACCCTCTTAGCGCTCCGAATCTCCACTTGCATTTTCTACAAAAAGAGTGTTTCATAACTGCTCAATCAAACATATGTTTTATCTCTGTTAAGTGAATTTACAGATCAGAAATAAGTTTCACAGAATGCATCTGTGTAGTTTTTATTTGAAGATATTCTTTTTCGCAATGTAGGCCTCTTAGCGCTTAGCATGTCCAATTGCAGTTTCTACAGAAAGAGTGTTTCAGAACGGCTCAATCTAAAGTAAGGTTCAACTCTGTTAGTTAAATGCACAGAACAGAAAGTATTTTCACAGAATGCTACTGTGTAGTTTATATTTGAATATATTCCTTTTCCACTATTACCCTCTTAGCGCTCCGAATGTCCACTTGCATTTTCTACAGAAAGAGTGTTCAGAACTGCGCAATCAAAAGTATGGTTTAACTCTGTTAGCTTAATGAACATATCAGAAATAAGTTTCACACAATGCTTCTGTGTAGTTTTTATTTGAAGATATTATTTTTCCCAATAGAGGCCTCTTAGCGCTCAGAATGTCCAATTGCAGTTTCTACAGAAAGAGTGTATCAGAAAGGCTCAATCAAAAGTAAGGTTCAACTCTGTTAGTTGAATGCACACCACAGAAAGAAGTTTCATACAATGCTTCTGTGTAGTTTATATTTGAACATATTCTTTTTTCCACTATTACCCACTTAGCGCTACGAATGTCCAGTTGCATTTTCTACAGACAGAGTGTTTCAAAACTGCTCAATCAAAAGTATGGTTTAACTCTGTTAGCTGAATGCTCAGATCAGATAGAAGTTTCACAGAATGCTTCTGTGTAGTTTATATTTGAATATATTCCTTTTTCCACTACTACGCTCTTAGCGCTCCAAATGTCCAGTTGCATTTTCTACAGAAAGAGTGTTCAGATCTGCTCAATCAAAAGTATGGTTTAACTCTGTTAGCTGAATGCACAGATCAGAAAGAAGTTTCACCGAATGATTCTGTGTAGTTTATATTTGAAGACATTCCTTTTTCCACTATTACCCTCTTAGCGCTCCGAATCTCCACTTGCATTTGCTACAAAAAGAGTGTTTCATAACTGCTTAATCAAAAATATGTTTTATCTCTGTTAACTGAATTTACAGATCAGAAATAAGTTTCACAGAATGCATCTGTGTAGTTTTTATTTGAAGATATTCTTTTTCCCAATGTAGGCCTCTTAGTGCTTAGCATGTCCAATTGCAGTTTCTACAGAAAGAGTGTTTCAGAACGGCTCAATCAAAAGTAAGGTTCAACTCTGTTAGTTGAATGCACAGAACAGAAAGAATTTTCACAGAATGCTACTGTGTAGTTTATATTTGAATATATTCCTTTTTCCACTATTACCCTCTTAGCGCTCCGAATGTCCACTTGCATTTTCTACAGAAAGAGTGTTCAGAACTGCGCAATCAAAAGTATGGTTTAACTCTGTTAGCTTAATGAACATATCAGAAATAAGTTTCACAAAATTCTTCTGTGTAGTTTTTATTTGAAGATATTATTTTTCCCAATAGAGGCCTCTTAGCGCTCAGAATGTCCAATTGCAGTTTCTGCAGAAAGAGTGTTTCAGAAAGGCTCAATCAAAAGTAAGGTTCAACTCTGTTAGTTGAATGCACAGAACAGAAAGAAGTTTCATACAATGCTTCTGTGTAGTTTATATTTGAACATATTCTTTTTTCCACTATTACCCACTTAGCGCTACGAATGTCCAGTTGCATTTTCTACAGACAGAGAGTTTCAAAACTGCTCAATCAAAAGTATGGTTTAACTCTGTTAGCTGAATGCTCAGATCAGAAAGAAGTTTCACAGAATGCTTCTGTGTAGTTTATATTTGAATATATTCCTTTTTCCACTACTACGCTCTTAGCGCTCCGAATGTCCAGTTGCATTTTCTACAGAAAGAGTGTTCAGATCTGCTCAATCAAAAGTATGGTTTAACTCTGTTAGCTGAATGCACAGATCAGAGAGAAGTTTCACAGAATGATTCTGTGTAGTTTATATTTGAAGACATTCCTTTCTCCACTATTACCCTCTTAGCGCTCCGAATCTCCACTTGCATTTTCTACAAAAAGAGTGTTTCATAACTGCTCAATCAAAAACATGTTTTATCTCTGTTAACTGAATTTACAGATCAGAAATAAGTTTCACAGAATGCATCTGTGTAGTTTTTATTTGAAGATATTCTTTTTCCCAATGTAGGCCTCTTAGCGCTTAGCATGTCCAATTGCAGTTTCTACAGAAAGAGTGTTTCAGAACGGCTCAATCAAAAGTAAGGTTCAACTCTGTTAGTTGAATGCACAGAACAGAAAGAATTTTCACAGAATGCTACTGTGTAGTTTATATTTGAATATATTCCTTTTTCCACTATTACCCTCTTAGCGCTCCGAATGTCCACTTGCATTTTCTACAGAAAGAGTGTTCAGAACTGCGCAATCAAAAGTATGGTTTAACACTGTTAGCTTAATGAACATATCAGAAATAAGTTTCACACAATGCTTCTGTGTAGTTTTTATTTGAAGATATTATTTTTCCCAATAGAGGCCTCTTAGCGCTCAGAATGTCCAATTGCAGTTTCTACAGAAAGAGTGTTTCAGAAAGGCTCAATCAAAAGTAAGGTTCAACTCTGTTAGTTGAATGCACAGAACAGAAAGAAGTTTCATACAATGCTTCTGTGTAGTTTATATTTGAACATATTCTTTTTTCCACTATTACCCACTTAGCGCTACGAATGTCCAGTTGCATTTTCTACAGACAGAGTGTTTCAAAACTGCTCAATCAAAAGTATGGTTTATCTCTGTTAGCTGAATGCTCAGATCAGAAAGAAGTTTCACAGAATGCTTCTGTGTAGTTTATATTTGAATATATTCCTTTTTCCACTACTACTCTCTTAGCGCTCCAAATGTCCAGTTGCATTTTCTACAGAAAGAGTGTTCAGATCTGCTCAATCAAAAGTATGGTTTAACTCTGTTAGCTGAATGCACAGATCAGAAAGAAGTTTCACAGAATGATTCTGTGTAGTTTATATTTGGAGTCATTCCTTTTTCCACTATTACACTCTTAGCGCTCCGAATCTCCACTTGCATTTTCTACAGAAAGAGTGTTTCAGAACGGCTCAATCAAAACTAAGTTTCAACTCTTTTAGTTGAACAAACAGAACAGAAAGAAGTTTCACACAATTCTTCTGTGTAGTTTTTATTTGTAGACATTCTTTTTCCCAATATAGGCCTCTTTGCGCTCAGAATGTCCAATTGCAGATTCTACAGAAAGAGTGTTTCAGAACGGCTCAATCAAAAGTAAGGTTCAACTCTGTTAGTTGAATGCACAGAATAGAAAGTAGTTTCATACAATGCTTCTGTGTAGTTTATATTTGAACATATTCTTTTTTCCACTATTACCCACTTAGCGCTACGAATGTCCAGTTGCATTTTCTACAGACAGAGTGTTTCAAAACTGCTCAATCAAAAGTATGGTTTAACTCTGTTAGCTGAATGCTCAGATCAGAAAGAAGTTTCACAGAATGCTTCTGTGTAGTTTATATTTGAATATATTCCTTTTTCCACTACTACTCTCTTAGCGCTCCAAATGTCCAGTTGCATTTTCTACAGAAAGAGTGTTCAGATCTGGTCAATCAAAAGTACGGTTTATCTCTGTTAGCTGAATGCACAGATCAGAAAGAAGTTTCACAGAATGATTCTGTGTAGTTTATATTTGGAGACATTCCTTTTTCCACTATTACCCTCTTAGCGCTCCGAATCTCCACTTGCATTTTCTACAGAAAGAGTGTTTCAGAACGGCTCAATCAAAACTAAGGTTCAACTCTTTTAGTTGAACAAACAGAACAGAAAGAATTTTCACACAATTATTCTGTGTAGTTTTTATTTGTAGACATTCTTTTTCCCAATATAGGCCTCTTAGCGCTCAGAATGTCCAATTGCACTTTCTACAGAAAGAGTGTTTCAGAACGGCTCAATCAAAAGTAAGGTTGAACTCTGTTAGTTGAATGCACAGAACAGAAAGAAGTTTCATACAATGCTTCTGTGTAGTTTATATTTGAACATATTCTTTTTTCCACTATTACCCACTTAGCGCTACGAATGTCCAGTTGCATTTTCTACAGACAGAGTGTTTCAAAACTGCTCAATCAAAAGTATGGTTTAACTCTGTTAGCTGAATGCTCAGATCAGAAAGAAGTTTCACAGAATGCTTCTGTGTAGTTTATATTTGAATATATTCCTTTTTCCACTACTACGCTCTTAGCGCTCCAAATGTCCAGTTGCATTTTCTACAGAAAGAGTGTTCAGATCTGCTCAATCAAAAGTATGGTTTAACTCTGTTAGCTGAATGCACAGATCAGAAAGAAGTTTCACCGAATGATTCTGTGTAGTTTATATTTGAAGACATTCCTTTTTCCACTATTACCCTCTTAGCGCTCCGAATCTCCACTTGCATTTTCTACAAAAAGAGTGTTTCATAACTGCTCAATCAAAAATATGTTTTATCTCTGTTAACTGAATTTACAGATCAGAAATAAGTTTCACAGAATGCATCTGTGTAGTTTTTATTTGAAGATATTCTTTTTCCCAATGTAGGCCTCTTAGCGCTTAGCATGTCCAATTGCAGTTTCTACAGAAAGAGTGTTTCAGAACGGCTCAATCTAAAGTAAGGTTCAACTCTGTTAGTTGAATGCACAGAACAGAAAGAATTTTCACAGAATGCTACTGTGTAGTTTATATTTGAATATATTCCTTTTTCCACTATTACCCTCTTAGCGCTCCGAATGTCCACTTGCATTTTCTACAGAAAGAGTGTTCAGAACTGCGCAATCAAAAGTATGGTTTAACTCTGTTAGCTTAATGAACATATCAGAAATAAGTTTCACACAATGCTTCTGTGTAGTTTTTATTTGAAGATATTATTTTTCCCAATAGAGGCCTCTTAGCGCTCAGAATGTCCAATTGCAGTTTCTACAGAAAGAGTGTATCAGAAAGGCTCAATCAAAAGTAAGGTTCAACTCTGTTAGTTGAATGCACAGAACAGAAAGAAGTTTCATACAATGCTTCTGTGTAGTTTATATTTGAACATATTCTTTTTTCCACTATAACCCACTTAGCGCTACGAATGTCCAGTTGCATTTTCTACAGACAGAGTGTTTCAAAACTGCTCAATCAAAAGTATGGTTTAACTCTGTTAGCTGAATGCTCAGATCAGAAAGAAGTTTCACAGAATGCTTCTGTGTAGTTTATATTTGAATATATTCCTTTTTCCACTACTACGCTCTTAGCGCTCCAAATGTCCAGTTGCATTTTCTACAGAAAGAGTGTTCAGATCTGCTCAATCAAAAGTATGGTTTAACTCTGTTAGCTGAATGCACAGATCAGAGAGAAGTTTCACCGAATGATTCTGTGTAGTTTATATTTGAAGACATTCCTTTTTCCACTATTACCCTCTTAGCGCTCCGAATCTCCACTTGCATTTTCTACAAAAAGTGTGTTTCATAACTGCTCAATCAAAAACATGTTTTATCTCTGTTAATTGAATTTACAGATCAGAAATAAGTTTCACAGAATGCATCTGTGTAGTTTTTATTTGAAGATATTCTTTTTCCCAATGTAGGCCTCTTAGCGCTTAGCATGTCCAATTGCAGTTTCTACAGAAAGAGTGTTTCAGAACGGCTCAATCAAAAGTAAGGTTAAACTCTTTTAGTTGAATGCACAGAACAGAAAGAATTTTCACAGAATGCTACTGTGTAGTTTATATTTGAATATATTCCTTTTTCCACTATTACCCTCTTAGCGCTCCGAATGTCCACTTGCATTTTCTACAGAAAGAGTGTTCAGAACTGCGCAATCAAAAGTATGGTTTAACTCTGTTAGCTTAATGAACATATCAGAAATAAGTTTCACACAATGCTTCTGTGTAGTTTTTATTTGAAGATATTATTTTTCCCAATAGAGGCCTCTTAGCGCTCAGAATGTCCAATTGCAGTTTCTACAGAAAGAGTGTTTCAGAAAGGCTCAATCAAAAGTAAGGTTCAACTCTGTTAGTGGAATGCACAGAACAGAAAGAAGTTTCATACAATGCTTCTGTGTAGTTTATATTTGAACATATTCTTTTTTCCACAATTACCCACTTAGCGCTACGAATGTCCAGTTGCATTTTCTACAGACAGAGGGTTTCAAAACTGCTCAATCAAAAGTATGGTTTAACTCTGTTAGCTGAATGCTCAGATCAGAAAGAAGTTTCACAGAATGCTTCTGTGTAGTTTATATTTGAATATATTCCTTTTTCCACTACTACTCTCTTAGCGCTCCAAATGTCCAGTTGCATTCTCTACAGAAAGAGTGTACAGATCTGCTCAATCAAAAGTATGGTTTAACTCTGTTAGCTGAATGCACAGATCAGAAAGAAGTTTCACAGAATGATTCTGTGTAGTTTATATTTGGAGACATTCCTTTTTCCACTATTACCCTCTTAGCGCTCCGAATCTCCACTTGCATTTTCTACAGAAAGAGTGTTTCAGAACGGCTCAATCAAAACTAAGGTTCAACTCTTTTAGTTGAACAAACAGAACAGAAAGAAGTTTCACACAAATCTTCTGTGTAGTTTTTATTTGTAGACATTCATTTTCCCAATATAGGCTTCTTAGCGCTCAGAATGTCCAATTGCAGTTTCTACATAAAGAGTGTTTCAGAAGGGCTCAATCAAAAGTAAGGTTGATCTCTGTTAGTTGAATGCACAGAACAGAAAGAAGTTTCATACAATGCTTCTGTGTAGTTTATATTTGGACATATTATTTTTTCCATTATTACCTACTTAGCGCTACGAATGTCCAGTTGCATTTTCTACAGACAGAGTGTTTCAAAACTGCTCAATCAAAAGTATGGTTTAACTCTGTTAGCTGAATGCTCAGATCAGAAAGAAGTTTCACAGAATGCTTCTGTGTAGTTTATATTTGAAAATATTCCTTTTTCCACTACTACGCTCTTAGCGCTCCAAATGTCCAGTTGCATTTTCTACAGAAAGAGTGTTCAGATCTGCTCAATCAGAAGTATGGTTTAACTCTGTTAGCTGAATGCACAGATCAGAAAGAAGTTTCACCGAATGATTCTGTGTAGTTTATATTGGAAGACATTCCTTTTTCACTATTACCCTCTTAGCGCTCCGAATCTCCACTTGTATTTTCTACAAAAAGAGTGTTTCATAACTGCTCAATCAAAAATATGTTTTATCTCTGTTAACTGAATTTACAGATCAGAAATAAGTTTCACAGAATGCATCTGTGTAGTTTTTATTTGAAGATATTCTTTTTCCCAAAGTAGGCCTCTTAGCGCTTAGCATGTCCAATTGCAGTTTCTACAGAAAGAGTGTTTCAGAACGGCTCAATCAAAAGTAAGGTTCAACTCTGTTAGTTGAATGCACAGAATAGAAAGTAGTTTCATACAATGCTTCTGTGTAGTTTATATTTGAACATATTCTTTTTTCCACTATTACCCACTTAGCGCTACGAATGTCCAGTTGCATTTTCTACAGACAGAGTGTTTCAAAACTGCTCAATCAAAAGTATGGTTTAACTCTGTTAGCTGAATGCTCAGATCAGAAAGAAGTTTCACAGAATGCTTCTGTGTAGTTTATATTTGAATATATTCCTTTTTCCACTACTACTCTCTTAGCGCTCCAAATGTCCAGTTGCATTTTCTACAGAAAGAGGGTTCAGATCTGGTCAATCAAAAGTACGGTTTATCTCTGTTAGCTGAATGCACAGATCAGAAAGAAGTTTCACAGAATGATTCTGTGTAGTTTATATTTGGAGACATTCCTTTTTCCACTATTACCCTCTTAGCGCTCCGAATCTCCACTTGCATTTTCTACAGAAAGAGTGTTTCAGAACGGCTCAATCAAAACTAAGGTTCAACTCTTTTAGTTGAACAAACAGAACAGAAAGTATTTTCACACAATTATTCTGTGTAGTTTTTATTTGTAGACATTCTTTTTCCCAATATAGGCCTCTTAGCGCTCAGAATGTCCAATTGCACTTTCTACAGAAAGAGTGTTTCAGAACGGCTCAATCAAAAGTAAGGTTGAACTCTGTTAGTTGAATGCACAGAACAGAAAGAAGTTTCATACAATGCTTCTGTGTAGTTTATATTTGAACATATTCTTTTTTCCACTATTACCCACTTAGCGCTACGAATGTCCAGTTGCATTTTCTACAGACAGAGTGTTTCAAAACTGCTCAATCAAAAGTATGGTTTAACTCTGTTAGCTGAATGCTCAGATCAGAAAGAAGTTTCACAGAATGCTTCTGTGTAGTTTATATTTGAATATATTCCTTTTTCCACTACTACGCTCTTAGCGCTCCAAATGTCCAGTTGCATTTTCTACAGAAAGAGTGTTCAGATCTGCTCAATCAAAAGTATGGTTTAACTCTGTTAGCTGAATGCACAGATCAGAGAGAAGTTTCACCGAATGATTCTGTGTAGTTTATATTTGAAGACATTCCTTTTTCCACTATTACCCTCTTAGCGCTCCGAATCTCCACTTGCATTTTCTACAAAAAGAGTGTTTCATAACTGCTCAATCAAAAACATGTTTTATCTCTGTTAACTGAATTTACAGATCAGAAATAAGTTTCACAGAATGCATCTGTGTAGTTTTTATTTGAAGATATTCTTTTTCCCAATGTAGGCCTCTTAGCGCTTCGCATGTCCAATTGCAGTTTCTACAGAAAGAGTGTTTCAGAACGGCTCAATCAAAAGTAAGGTTAAACTCTTTTAGTTGAATGCACAGAACAGAAAGAATTTTCACAGAATGCTACTGTGTAGTTTATATTTGAATATATTCCTTTTTCCACTATTACCCTCTTAGCGCTCCGAATGTCCACTTGCATTTTCTACAGAAAGAGTGTTCAGAACTGCGCAATCAAAAGTATGGTTTAACTCTGTTAGCTTAATGAACATATCAGAAATAAGTTTCACACAATGCTTCTGTGTAGTTTTTATTTGAAGATATTATTTTTCCCAATAGAGGCCTCTTAGCGCTCAGAATGTCCAATTGCAGTTTCTACAGAAAGAGTGTTTCAGAAAGGCTCAATCAAAAGTAAGGTTCAACTCTGTTAGTTGAATGCACAGAACAGAAAGAAGTTTCATACAATGCTTCTGTGTAGTTTATATTTGAACATATTCTTTTTTCCACAATTACCCACTTAGCGCTACGAATGTCCAGTTGCATTTTCTACAGACAGAGGGTTTCAAAACTGCTCAATCAAAAGTATGGTTTAACTCTGTTAGCTGAATGCTCAGATCAGAAAGAAGTTTCACAGAATGCTTCTGTGTAGTTTATATTTGAATATATTCCTTTTTCCACTACTACTCTCTTAGCGCTCCAAATGTCCAGTTGCATTCTCTACAGAAAGAGTGTACAGATCTGCTCAATCAAAAGTATGGTTTAACTCTGTTAGCTGAATGCACAGATCAGAAAGAAGTTTCACAGAATGATTCTGTGTAGTTTATATTTGGAGACATTCCTTTTTCCACTATTACCCTCTTAGCGCTCCGAATCTCCACTTGCATTTTCTACAGAAAGAGTGTTTCAGAACGGCTCAATCAAAACTAAGGTTCAACTCTTTTAGTTGAACAAACAGAACAGAAAGAAGTTTCACACAAATCTTCTGTGTAGTTTTTATTTGTAGACATTCATTTTCCCAATATAGGCTTCTTAGCGCTCAGAATGTCCAATTGCAGTTTCTACATAAAGAGTGTTTCAGAAGGGCTCAATCAAAAGTAAGGTTGATCTCTGTTAGTTGAATGCACAGAACAGAAAGAAGTTTCATACAATTCTTCTGTGTAGTTTATATTTGAACATATTCTTTTTTCCACTATTACCCACTTAGCGCTACGAATGTCCAGTTGCATTTACTACAGACAGAGTGTTTCAAAACTGCTCAATCAAAAGTATGGTTTAACTCTGTTAGCTGAATGCTCAGATCAGAAAGAAGTTTCACAGAATGCTTCTGTGTAGTTTATATTTGAATATATTCCTTTTTCCACTACTACGCTCTTAGCGCTCCAAATGTCCAGTTGCATTTTCTACAGAAAGAGTGTTCAGATCTGCTCAATCAAAAGTATGGTTTAACTCTGTTAGCTGAATGCCCAGATCAGAAAGAAGTTTCACCGAATGATTCTGTGTAGTTTATATTTGAAGACATTCCTTTTTCCACTATTACCCTCTTAGCGCTCAGAATCTCCACTTGTATTTTCTACAAAAAGAGAGTTTCATAACTGCTCAATCAAAAATATGTTTTATCTCTGTTAACTGAATTTACAGATCAGAAATAAGTTTCACAGAATGCATCTGTGTAGTTTTTATTTGAAGATATTCTTTTTCCCAAAGTAGACCTCTTAGCGCTTAGCATGTGCAATTGCAGTTTCTACAGAAAGAGTGTTTCAGAAAGGCTCAATCAAAAGTAAGGTTCAACTCTGTTAGTTGAATGCACAGAACAGAAAGAATTTTCACAGCATGCTACTGTGTAGTTTATATTTGAATATAGTCCTTTTTCCACTATTTCCCTCTTAGCGCTCCGAATGTCCACTTGCATTTTCTACAGAAAGAGGGTTCAGCACTGCGCAATCAAAAGTATGGTTTAACTCTGTTAGCTTAATGAACATATCAGAAATAAGTTTCACACAATGCTTCTGTGTAGTTTTTATTTGAAGATATTATTTTTCCCAATAGAGGCCTCTTAGCGCTCAGAATTTCCAATTGCAGTTTCTACAGAAAGAGTGTTTCAGAAAGGCTCAATCAAAAGTAAGTTTCAACTCTGTTAGTTGAATGCACAGAACAGAAAGAAGTTTCATACAATGCTTCTGTGTAGTTTATATTTGAACATATTCTTTTTTCCACTATTACCCAATTAGCGCTACGAATGTCCAGTTGCATTTTCTACAGACAGAGTGTTTCAAAACTGCTCAATCAAAAGTATGGTTTAACTCTTTTAGCTGAATGCTCAGATCAGAAAGAAGTTTCACAGAATGCTTCTGTGTAGTTTATATTTGAATATATTCCTTTTTCCACTACTACGCTCTTAGCGCTCCAAATGTCCAGTTGCATTTTCTACAGAAAGAGTGTTCAGATCTGCTCAATCAAAAGTATGGTTTAACTCTGTTAGCTGAATGCACAGATCAGAAAGAAGTTTCACCGAATGATTCTGTGTAGTATATATTTGAAGACATTCCTTTTTCCACTATTACCCTCTAAGCGCTCGGAATCTCCACTTGCATTTTCTACAAAAAGAGTGTTTCATAACTGCTCAATCAAAAATATGTTTTATCTCTGTTAACTGAATTTACAGATCAGAAATAAGTTTCACAGAATGCATCTGTGTAGTTTTTATTTGAAGATATTCTTTTTCCCAAAGTAGGCCTCTTAGCGCTTAGCATGTCCAATTGCAGTTTCTATGGAAAGAGTGTTTCAGAACGGCTCAATCAAAAGTAAGGTTCAACTCTGCTAGTTGAATGCACAGAACAGAAAGAATTTTCACAGAATGCTACTGTGTAGTTTATATTTGAATATAGTCCTTTTTCCACTATTACCCTCTTAGCGCTCCGAATGTCCACTTGCATTTTCTACAGAAAGAGGGTTCAGCACTGCGCAATCAAAAGTATGGTTTAACTCTGTTAGCTTAATGAACATATCAGAAATAAGTTTCACACAATGCTTCTGTGTAGTTTTTATTTGAAGATATTATTTTTCCCAATAGAGGCCTCTTAGCGCTCAGAATGTCCAATTGCAGTTTCTACAGAAAGAGTGTTTCAGAAAGGCTCAATCAAATGTAAGGTTCAACTCTGTTAGTTGAATGCACAGAACAGAAAGAAGTTTCATACAATGCTTCTGTGTAGTTTATATTTGAACATATTCTTTTTTCCACTATTACCCACTTAGCGCTACGAATGTCCAGTTGCATTTTCTACAGACAGAGTGTTTCAAAACTGCTCAATCAAAAGTATGGTTTAACTCTGTTAGCTGAATGCTCAGATCAGAAAGAAGTTTCACAGAATGCTTCTGTGTAGTTTATATTTGGATATATTCCTTTTTCCACTACTACTCTCTGAGCGCTCCAAATGTCCAGTTGCATTTTCTACAGAAAGAGTGTTCAGATCTGCTCAATCAAAAGTATGGTTTAACTCTGTTAGCTGAATGCACAGATCAGAAAGAAGTTTCACAGAATGATTCGGTGTAGTTTATATTTGGAGACATTCCTTTTTCCACTATTACCCTCTTAGCGCTCCGAATCTCCACTTGCATTTTCTACAGAAAGAGTGTTTCACAACGGCTCAATCAAAACTAAGGTTCAACTCTTTTAGTTGAACAAACAGAACAGAAAGAAATTTCACACAATTCTTCTGTGTAGTTTTTATTTTAGACATTCTTTTTCCCAATATAGGCCTCTTGGCGCTCAGAATGTCCAATTGCAGTTTCTACAGAAAGAGTGTTTCAGAACGCCTCAATCAAAAGTAAGGTTGAACTCTGTTAGTTGAATGCACAGAACAGAAAGAAGTTTCATACAATGCTTCTGTGTAGTTTATATTTGAACATATTCTTTTTTCAACTATTACCCATTTAGCGCTACGAATGTCTAGTTGCATTTTCTACAGACAGAGTGTTTCAAAACTGCTCAATCAAATGTATGGTTTAACTCTGTTAGCTGAATGCTCAGATCAGAAAGAAGTTTCACAGAATGCTTCTGTGTAGTTTATATTTGAATATATTCCTTTTTCCACTACTACGCTCTTAGCGCTCCAAATGTCCAGTTGCATTTTCTACAGAAAGAGTGTTCAGATCTGCTCAATCAAAATTATGGTTTAACTCTGTTAGCTGAATGCACAGATCAGAAAGAAGTTTCACCGAATGATTCTGTGTAGTTTATATTTGAAGACATTCCTTTTTCCACTATTACCCTCTTAGCGCTCCGAATCTCCACTTGCATTTTCTACAAAAAGAGTGTTTCATAACTGCTCAATCAAAAATATGTTTTATCTCTGTTAAGTGAATTTACAGATCAGAAATAAGTTTCACAGAATGCATCTGTGTAGTTTTTATTTGAAGATATTCTTTTTCCCAAAGTAGGCCTCTTAGCGCTTAGCATGTCCAATTGCAGTTTCTATAGAAAGAGTGTTTCAGAACGGCTCAATCAAAAGTAAGGTTCAACTCTGCTAGTTGAATGCACAGAACAGAAAGAATTTTCACAGAATGCTACTGTGTAGTTTATATTTGAATATAGTCCTTTTTCCACTATTACCCTCTTAGCGCTCCGAATGTCCACTTGCATTTTCTACAGAAAGAGGGTTCAGCACTGCGCAATCAAAAGTATGGTTTAACTCTGTTAGCTTAATGAACATATCAGAAATAAGTTTCACACAATGCTTCTGTGTAGTTTTTATTTGAAGATATTATTTTTCCCAATAGAGGCCTCTTAGTGCTCAGAATGTCCAATTGCAGTTTCTACAGAAAGAGTGTTTCAGAAAGGCTCAATCAAATGTAAGGTTCAACTCTGTTAGTTGAATGCACAGAACAGAAAGAAGTTTCATACAATGCTTCTGTGTAGTTTATATTTGAACATATTCTTTTTTCCACTATTACCCACTTAGCGCTACGAATGTCCAGTTGCATTTTCTACAGACAGAGTGTTTCAAAACTGCTCAATCAAAAGTATGGTTTAACTCTGTTAGCTGAATGCTCAGATCAGAAAGAAGTTTCACAGAATGCTTCTGTGTAGTTTATATTTGGATATATTCCTTTTTCCACTACTACTCTCTGAGCGCTCCAAATGTCCAGTTGCATTTTCTACAGAAAGAGTGTTCAGATCTGCTCAATCAAAAGTATGGTTTAACTCTGTTAGCTGAATGCACAGATCAGAAAGAAGTTTCACAGAATGATTCGGTGTAGTTTATATTTGGAGACATTCCTTTTTCCACTATTACCCTCTTAGCGCTCCGAATCTCCACTTGCATTTTCTACAGAAAGAGTGTTTCACAACGGCTCAATCAAAACTAAGGTTCAACTCTTTTAGTTGAACAAACAGAACAGAAAGAAATTTCACACAATTCTTCTGTGTAGTTTTTATTTTAGACATTCTTTTTCCCAATATAGGCCTCTTGGCGCTCAGAATGTCCAATTGCAGTTTCTACAGAAAGAGTGTTTCAGAACGCCTCAATCAAAAGTAAGGTTGAACTCTGTTAGTTGAATGCACAGAACAGAAAGAAGTTTCATACAATGCTTCTGTGTAGTTTATATTTGAACATATTCTTTTTTCAACTATTACCCATTTAGCGCTACGAATGTCTAGTTGCATTTTCTACAGACAGAGTGTTTCAAAACTGCTCAATCAAATGTATGGTTTAACTCTGTTAGCTGAATGCTCAGATCAGAAAGAAGTTTCACAGAATGCTTCTGTGTAGTTTATATTTGAATATATTCCTTTTTCCACTACTACGCTCTTAGCGCTCCAAATGTCCAGTTGCATTTTCTACAGAAAGAGTGTTCAGATCTGCTCAATCAAAATTATGGTTTAACTCTGTTAGCTGAATGCACAGATCAGAAAGAAGTTTCACCGAATGATTCTGTGTAGTTTATATTTGAAGACATTCCTTTTTCCACTATTACCCTCTTAGCGCTCCGAATCTCCACTTGCATTTTCTACAAAAAGAGTGTTTCATAACTGCTCAATCAAAAATATGTTTTATCTCTGTTAAGTGAATTTACAGATCAGAAATAAGTTTCACAGAATGCATCTGTGTAGTTTTTATTTGAAGATATTCTTTTTCCCAATGTAGGCCTATTAGCGCTTAGCATGTCCAATTGCAGTTTCTACAGAAAGAGTGTTTCAGAACGGCTCAATCAAAAGTAAGGTTCAACTCTGTTAGTTGAATGCACAGAACAGAAAGAATTTTCACAGAATGCTACTGTGTAGTTTATATTTGAATATATTCCTTTTTCCACTATTACCCTCTTAGCGCTCCGAATGTACACTTGCATTTTCTACAGAAAGAGTGTTCAGAACTGCGCAATCAAAAGTATGGTTTAACTCTGTTAGCTTAATGAACATATCAGAAATAAGTTTCACACAATGCTTCTGTGTAGTTTTTATTTGAAGATATTATTTTTCCCAATAGAGGCCTCTTAGCGCTCAGAATGTCCAATTGCAGTTTCTACAGAAAGAGTGTTTCAGAAAGGCTCAATCAAAAGTAAGGTTCAACTCTGTTAGTTGAATGCACAGAACAGAAAGATGTTTCATACAATGCTTCTGTGTAGTTTATATTTGAACATATTCTTTTTTCCACTATTACCCACTTAGCGCTACGAATGTCCAGTTGCATTTTCTACAGACAGAGTGTTTCAAAACTGCTCAATCAAAAGTATGGTTTAACTCTGTTAGCTGAATGCTCAAATCAGAAAGAAGTTTCACAGAATGCTTCTGTGTAGTTTATATTTGAATATATTCCTTTTTCCACTACTAATCTCTTAGCGCTCCAAATGTCCAGTTGCATTTTCTACAGAAAGAGTGTTCAGATCTGCTCAATCAAAAGTATGGTTTAACTCTGTTAGCTGAATGCACAGATCAGAAAGAAGTTTCACAGAATGCTTCTGTGTAGTTTATATTTGAATATATTCCTTTTTCCACTACTACTCTCTTAGCGCTCCAAATGTCCAGTTGCATTTTCTACAGAAAGAGTGTTCAGATCTGCTCAATCAAAAGTATGGTTTAACTCTGTTAGCTGAATGCACAGATCAGAAAGATGTTTCACAGAATGATTCTGTGTAGTTTATATTTGGAGACATTCCTTTTTCCACTATTACCCTCTTAGCGCTCCGAATCTCCACTTGCATTTTCTACAGAAAGAGTGTTTCAGAACGGCTCAATCAAAACTAAGGTTCAACTCTTTTAGTTGAACAAACAGAACAGAAAGAAGTTTCACACAATTCTTCTGTGTAGTTTTTATTTGTAGACATTCTTTTTCCCAATATAGGCCTCTTAGCGCTCAGAATGTCCAATTGCAGTTTCTACAGAAAGAGTGTTTCAGAATGGCTCAATCAAAAGTAAGGTTCAACTCTGTTAGTTGAATGCACAGAACAGAAAGAATTTTCACAGAATGCTACTGTGTAGTTTATATTTGAATATATTCCTTTTTCCACTATTACCCTCTTAGCGCTCCGAAAGTCCACTTGCATTTTCTACAGAAAGAGTGTTCAGAACTGCGCAATCAAAAGTATGGTTTAACTCTGTTAGCTTAATGAACATATCAGAAATAAGTTTCACACAATGCTTCTGTGTAGTTTTTATTTGAAGATATTATTTTTCCCAATAGAGGCCTCTTAGCGCTCAGAATGACCAATTGCTGTATCTACAGAAAGAGTGTTTCAGAAAGGCTCAATCAAAAGTAAGGTTCAACTCTGTTAGTTGAATGCACAGAACAGAAAGAAGTTTCATACAATGCTTCTGTGTAGTTTATATTTGAACATATTCTTTTTTCCACTATTACCCACTTAGCGCTACGAATGTCCAGTTGCATTTTCTACAGACAGTGTTTCAAAACTGCTCAATCAAAAGTATGGTTTAACTCTGTTAGCTGAATGCTCAGATCAGAAAGAAGTTTCACAGAATGCTTCTGTGTAGTTTATATTTGAATATATTCCTTTTTCCACTACTACGCTCTTAGCGCTCCAAATGTCCAGTTGCATTTTCTACAGAAAGTGTGTTCAGATCTGCTCAATCAAAAGTATGGTTTAACTCTGTTAGCTGAATGCACAGATCAGAGAGAAGTTTCACCGAATGATTCTGTGTAGTTTATATTTGAAGACATTCCTTTTTCCACTATTACCCTCTTAGCGCTCCGAATCTCCACTTGCATTTTCTACAAAAAGAGTGTTTCATAACTGCTCAATCAAAAACATGTTTTATCTCTGTTAACTGAATTTACAGATCAGAAATAAGTTTCACAGAATGAATCTGTGTAGTTTTTATTTGAAGTTATTCTTTTTCCCAATGTAGGCCTCTTAGCGCTTAGCATGTCCAATTGCAGTTTCTACAGAAAGAGTGTTTCAGAACGGCTCAATCAAAAGTAAGGTTCAACTCTGTTAGTTGAATGCACAGAACAGAAAGAATTTTCACAGAATGCTACTGTGTAGTTTATATTTGAATATATTCCTTTTTCCACTATTACCCTCTTAGCGCTCTGAATGTCCACTTGCATTTTCTACAGAAAGAGTGTTCAGAACTGCGCAATCAAAAGTATGGTTTAACTCTGTTAGCTTAATGAACATATCAGAAATAAGTTTCACACAATGCTTCTGAGTAGTTTTTATTTGAAGATATTATTTTTCCCAATAGAGGCCTCTTAGCGCTCAGAATGTCCAATTGCAGTTTCTACAGAAAGAGTGTTTCAGAAAGGCTCAATCAAAAGTAAGGTTCAACTCTGTTAGTTGAATGCACAGAACAGAAAGAAGTTTCATACAATGCTTCTGTGTAGTTTATATGTGAACATATTCTTTTTTCCACTATTACCCACTTAGCGCTACGAATGTCCAGTTGCATTTTCTACAGACAGAGTGTCTCAAAACTGCTCAATCAAAAGTATGGTTTAACTCTGTTAGCTGAATGCTCAGATCAGAAAGAAGTTTCACAGAATGCTTCTGTGTAGTTTATATTTGAATATATTCCTTTTTCCACTACTACGCTCTTAGCGCTCCAAATGTCCAGTTGCATTTTCTACAGAAAGATTGTTCAGATCTGCTCAATCAAAAGTATGGTTTAACTCTGTCAGCTGAATGCACAGATCAGAGAGAAGGTTCACCGAATGATTCTGTGTAGTTTATATTTGAAGACATTCCTTTTTCCACTATTACCCCCTTAGCGCTCCGAATCTCCACTTGCATTTTCTACAAAAAGAGTGTTTCATAACTGCTCAATCAAAAACATGTTTTATCTCTGTTAACTGAATTTACAGATCAGAAATAAGTTTCACAGAATGCATCTGTGTAGTTTTTATTTGAAGATATTCTTTTTCCCAATGTAGGCCTCTTAGCGCTTAGCATGTCCAATTGCAGTTTCTACAGAAAGAGTGTTTCAGAACGGCTCAATCAAAAGTAAGGTGCAAATCTGTTAGTTGAATGCACAGAACAGAAAGAATTTTCACAGAATGCTACTGTGTAGTTTATATTTGAATATATTCCTTTTTCCACTATTACCCTCTTAGCGCTCCGAATGTCCACTTGCATTTTCTACAGAAAGAGTGTTCAGAACTGCGCAATCAAAAGTATGGTTTAACTCTGTTAGCTTAATGAACATATCAGAAATAAGTTTCACACAATGCTTCTGTGTAGTTTTTATTTGAAGATATTATTTTTCCCAATAGAGGCCTCTTAGTGCTCAGAATGTCCAATTGCAGTTTCTACAGAAAGAGTGTTTCAGAAAGGCTCAATCAAAAGTAAGGTTCAACTCTGTTAGTTGAATGCACAGAACAGAAAGAAGTTTCATACAATGCTTCTGTGTAGTTTATATTTGAACATATTCTTTTTTCCACTATTACCCACTTAGCGCTACGAATGTCCAGTTGCATTTTCTACAGACAGAGTGTTTCAAAACTGCTCAATCAAAAGTATGGTTTAACTCTGTTAGCTAAATGCTCAGATCAGAAAGAAGTTTCACAGAATGCTTCTGTGTAGTTTATATTTGAATATATTCCTTTTTCCACTACTACTCTCTTAGCGCTCCAAATGTCCAGTTGCATTTTCTACAGAAAGAGTGTTCAGATCTGCTCAATCAAAAGTATGGTTTAACTCTGTTAGCTGAATGCACAGATCAGAAAGAAGTTTCACAGAATGATTCTGTGTAGTTTATATTTGGAGACATTCCTTTTTCCACTATTACCCTCTTAGCGCTCCGAATCTCCACTTGCATTTTCTACAGAAAGAGTGTTTCAGAACGGCTCAATCAAAACTAAGGTTCAACTCTTTTAGTTGAACAAACCGAACAGAAAGAAGTTTCACACAATTCTTCTGTGTAGTTTTTATTTGTAGACATTCTTTTTCCCAATATAGGCCTCTTTGCGCTCAGAATGTCCAATTGCAGTTTCTACAGAAAGAGTGTTTCAGAACGGCTCAATCAAAAGTAAGGTTCAACTCTGTTAGTTGAATGCACAGAATAGAAAGAAGTTTCATACAATGCTTCTGTATAGTTTATATTTGAACATATTCTTTTATCCACTATTACCCACTTAGCGCTACGAATGTCCAGTTGCATTTTCTACAGACAGAGTGTTTCAAAACTGCTCCATCAAAAGTATGGTTTAACTCTGTTAGCTGAATGCTCAGATCAGAAAGAAGTTTCACAGAATGCTTCTGTGTAGTTTATATTTGAATATATTCCTTTTTCCACTACTACTCTCTTAGCGCTCCAAATGTCCAGTTGCATTTTCTACAGAAAGAGTGTTCAGATCTGCTCAATCAAAAGTATGGTTTAACTCTGTTAGCTGAATGCACAGATCAGAAAGAAGTTTCACAGAATGATTCTGTGTAGTTTATATTTGGAGACATTCCTTTTTCCACTATTAACCTCTTAGCGCTCCGAATCTCCACTTGCATTTTCTACAGAAAGAGTGTTTCAGAACGGCTCAATCAAAACTAAGGTTCAACTCTTTTAGTTGAACAAACAGAACAGAAAGAAGTTTCACACAATTCTTCTGTGTAGTTTTTATTTGTAGACATTCTTTTTCCCAATATAGGCCTCTTAGCGCTCAGAATGTCCAATTGCAGTTTCTACAGAAAGAGTGTTTCAGAACGGCTCAATCAAAAGTAAGGTTCAACTCTGTTAGTTGAATGCACAGAACAGAAAGAAGTTTCATACAATGCTTCTGTGTAGTTTATATTTGAACATATTCTTTTTTCAACTATTACCCACTTAGCGCTACGAATGTCCAGTTGCATTTTCTACAGACAGAGTGTTTCAAAACTGCTCAATCAAAAGTATGGTTTAACTCTGTTAGCTGAATGCTCAGATCAGAAAGAAGTTTCACAGAATGCTTCTGTGTAGTTTATATTTGAATATATTCCTTTTTCCACTACTACGCTCTTAGCGCTCCAAATGTCCAGTTGCATTTTCTACAGAAAGAGTGTTCAGATCTGCTCAATCAAAAGTATGGTTTAACTCTGTTAGCTGAATGCACAGATCAGAAAGAAGTTTCACTGAATGATTCTGTGTAGTTTATATTTGAAGACATTCCTTTTTCCACTATTACCCTCTAAGCGCTCCGAATCTCCACTTGCATTTTCTACAAAAACAGTGTTTCATAACTGCTCAATCAAAAATATGTTTTATCTCTGTTAACTGAATTTACAGATCAGAAATAAGTTTCACAGAATGCATCTGTGTAGTTTTTATTTGAAGATATTCTTTTTCCCAATGTAGGCCTCTTAGCGCTTAGCATGTCCAATTGCAGTTTCTACAGAAAGAGTGTTTGAGAACGGCTCAATCAAAAGTAAGGTTCAACTCTGTTAGTTGAATGCACAGAACAGAAAGAATTTTCACAGAATGCTACTGTGTAGTTTATATTTGAATATATTCCTTTTTCCACTATTACCCTCTTAGCGCTCCGAATGTCCACTTGCATTTTCTACAGAAAGAGTGTTCAGAACTGCGCAATCAAAAGTATGGTTTAACTCTGTTAGCTTAATGAACATATCAGAAATAAGTTTCACACAATGCTTCTGTGTAGTTTTTATTTGAAGATATTATTTTTCCCAATAGAGGCCTCTTAGCGCTCAGAATGTCCAATTGCAGTTTCTACAGAAAGAGTGTTTCAGAAAGGCTCAATCAAAAGTAAGGTTCAACTCTGTTAGTTGAATGCACAGAACAGAAAGAAGTTTCATACAATGCTTCTGTGTAGTTTATATTTGAACATATTCTTTTTTCCACTATTACCCACTTAGCGCTACGAATGTCCAGTTGCATTTTCTACAGACAGAGTGTTTCAAAACTGCTCAATCAAAAGTATGGTTTAACTCTGTTAGCTGAATGCTCAGATGAGAAAGAAGTTTCACAGAATGCTTCTGTGTAGTTTATATTTGAATATATTCCTTTTTCCACTACTACGCTCTTAGCGCTCCAAATGTCCAGTTGCATTTTCTACAGAAAGAGTGTTCAGATCTGCTCAATCAAAAGTATGGTTTAACTCTGTTAGCTGAATGCACAGATCAGAGAGAAGTTTCACCGAATGATTCTGTGTAGTTTATATTTGAAGACATTCCTTTTTCCACTATTACCCTCTTAGCGCTCCGAATCTCCACTTGCATTTTCTACAAAAAGAGTGTTTCATAACTGCTCAATCAAAAACATGTTTTATCTCTGTTAACTGAATTTACAGATCAGAAATAAGTTTCACAGAATGCATCTGTGTAGTTTTTATTTGAAGATATTCTTTTTCCCAATGTAGGCCTCTTAGCGCTTAGCATGTCCAATTGCAGTTTCTACAGAAAGAGTGTTTCAGAACGGCTCAATCAAAAGTAAGGTTCAACTCTGTTAGTTGAATGCACAGAACAGAAAGAATTTTCACAGAATGCTACTGTGTAGTTTATATTTGAATATATTCCTTTTTCCACTATTACCCTCTTAGCGCTCCGAATGTCCACTTGCATTTTCTACAGAAAGAGTGTTCAGAACTGCGCAATCAAAAGTATGGTTTAACTCTGTTAGCTTAATGAACATATCAGAAATAAGTTTCACACAATGCTTCTGTGTAGTTTTTATTTGAAGATATTATTTTTCCCAATAGAGGCCTCTTAGCGCTCAGAATGTCCAATTGCAGTTTCTACAGAAGGAGTGTTTCAGAAAGGCTCAATCAAAAGTAAGGTTCAACTCTGTTAGTTGAATGCACAGAACAGAAAGAAGTTTCATACAATGCTTATGTGTAGTTTATATTTGAACATATTCTTTTTTCCACTATTACCCACTTAGCGCTACGAATGTCCAGTTGCATTTTCTACAGACAGAGTGTTTCAAAACTGCTCAATCAAAAGTATGGTTTAACTCTGTTAGCTGAATGCTCAGATCAGAAAGAAGTTTCACAGAATGCTTCTGTGTAGTTTATATTTGAATATATTCCTTTTTCCACTACTACTCTCTTAGCGCTCCAAATGTCCAGTTGCATTTTCTACAGAAAGAGTGTTCAGATCTGCTCAATCAAAAGTATGGTTTAACTCTGTTAGCTGAATGCACAGATCAGAAAGTAGTTTCACAGAATGATTCTGTGTAGTTTATATTTGGAGACATTCCTTTTTCCACTACTACCCTCTTAGCGCTCCGAATCTCCACTTGCATTTTCTACAGAAAGAGTGTTTCAGAACGGCTCAATCAAAACTAAGGTTCAACTCTTTTAGTTGAACAAACAGAACAGAAAGAAGTTTCACACAATTCTTCTGTGTAGTTTTTATTTGTAGACATTCTTTTTCCCAATATAGGCCTCTTAGCGCTCAGAATGTCCAATTGCAGTTTCTACAGAAAGAGTGTTTCAGAACGGCTCAATCAAAAGTAAGGTTCAACTCTGTTAGTTGAATGCACAGAACAGAAAGAAGTTTCATACAATGCTTCTGTGTAGTTTATATTTGAACATATTCTTTTTTCAACTATTACCCACTTAGCGCTACGAATGTCCAGTTGCATTTTCTACAGACAGAGTGTTTCAAAACTGCTCAATCAAAAGTATGGTTTAACTCTGTTAGCTGAATGCTCAGATCAGAAAGAAGTTTCACAGAATGCTTCTGTGTAGTTTATATTTGAATATATTCCTTTTTCCACTACTACGCTCTTAGCGCTCCAAATGTCCAGTTGCATTTTCTACAGAAAGAGTGTTCAGATCTGCTCAATCAAAAGTATGGTTTAACTCTGTTAGCTGAATGCACAGATCAGAAAGAAGTTTCACTGAATGATTCTGTGTAGTTTATATTTGAAGACATTCCTTTTTCCACTATTACCCTCTAAGCGCTCCGAATCTCCACTTGCATTTTCTACAAAAACAGTGTTTCATAACTGCTCAATCAAAAATATGTTTTATCTCTGTTAACTGAATTTACAGATCAGAAATAAGTTTCACAGAATGCATCTGTGTAGTTTTTATTGAAGATATTCTTTTTCCCAATGTAGGCCTCTTAGCGCTTAGCATGTCCAATTGCAGTTTCTACAGAAAGAGTGTTTCAGAACGGCTCAATCAAAAGTAAGGTTCAACTCTGTTAGTTGAATGCACAGAACAGAAAGAATTTTCACAGAATGCTACTGTGTAGTTTATATTTGAATATATTCCTTTTTCCACTATTACCCTCTTAGCGCTCCGAATGTCCACTTGCATTTTCTACAGAAAGAGTGTTCAGAACTGCGCAATCAAAAGTATGGTTTAACTCTGTTAGCTTAATGAACATATCAGAAATAAGTTTCACACAATGCTTCTGTGTAGTTTTTATTTGAAGATATTATTTTTCCCAATAGAGGCCTCTTAGCGCTCAGAATGTCCAATTGCAGTTTCTACAGAAAGAGTGTTTCAGAAAGGCTCAATCAAAAGTAAGGTTCAACTCTGTTAGTTGAATGCACAGAACAGAAAGAAGTTTCATACAATGCTTCTGTGTAGTTTATATTAGAACATATTCTTTTTTCCACTATTACCCACTTAGCGCTACGAATGTCCAGTTGCATTTTCTACAGACAGAGTGTTTCAAAACTGCTCAATCAAAAGTATGGTTTAACTCTGTTAGCTGAATGCTCAGATCAGAAAGAAGTTTCACAGAATGCTTCTGTGTAGTTTATATTTGAATATATTCCTTTTTCCACTACTACTCTCTTAGCGCTCCAAATGTCCAGTTGCATTTTCTACAGAAAGAGTGTTCAGATCTGCTCAATCAAAAGTATGGTTTAACTCTGTTAGCTGAATGCACAGATCAGAAAGTAGTTTCACAGAATGATTCTGTGTAGTTTATATTTGGAGACATTCCTTTTTCCACTACTACCCTCTTAGCGCTCCGAATCTCCACTTGCATTTTCTACAGAAAGAGTGTTTCAGAACGGCTCAATCAAAACTAAGGTTCAACTCTTTTAGTTGAACAAACAGAACAGAAAGAAGTTTCACACAATTCTTCTGTGTAGTTTTTATTTGTAGACATTCTTTTTCCCAATATAGGCCTCTTAGCGCTCAGAATGTCCAATTGCAGTTTCTACAGAAAGAGTGTTTCAGAACGGCTCAATCAAAAGTAAGGTTCAACTCTGTTAGTTGAATGCACAGAACAGAAAGAAGTTTCATACAATGCTTCTGTGTAGTTTATATTTGAACATATTCTTTTTTCAACTATTACCCACTTAGCGCTACGAATGTCCAGTTGCATTTTCTACAGACAGAGTGTTTCAAAACTGCTCAATCAAAAGTATGGTTTAACTCTGTTAGCTGAATGCTCAGATCAGAAAGAAGTTTCACAGAATGCTTCTGTGTAGTTTATATTTGAATATATTCCTTTTTCCACTACTACGCTCTTAGCGCTCCAAATGTCCAGTTGCATTTTCTACAGAAAGAGTGTTCAGATCTGCTCAATCAAAAGTATGGTTTAACTCTGTTAGCTGAATGCACAGATCAGAAAGAAGTTTCACTGAATGATTCTGTGTAGTTTATATTTGAAGACATTCCTTTTTCCACTATTACCCTCTAAGCGCTCCGAATCTCCACTTGCATTTTCTACAAAAACAGTGTTTCATAACTGCTCAATCAAAAATATGTTTTATCTCTGTTAACTGAATTTACAGATCAGAAATAAGTTTCACAGAATGCATCTGTGTAGTTTTTATTGAAGATATTCTTTTTCCCAATGTAGGCCTCTTAGCGCTTAGCATGTCCAATTGCAGTTTCTACAGAAAGAGTGTTTCAGAACGGCTCAATCAAAAGTAAGGTTCAACTCTGTTAGTTGAATGCACAGAACAGAAAGAATTTTCACAGAATGCTACTGTGTAGTTTATATTTGAATATATTCCTTTTTCCACTATTACCCTCTTAGCGCTCCGAATGTCCACTTGCATTTTCTACAGAAAGAGTGTTCAGAACTGCGCAATCAAAAGTATGGTTTAACTCTGTTAGCTTAATGAACATATCAGAAATAAGTTTCACACAATGCTTCTGTGTAGTTTTTATTTGAAGATATTATTTTTCCCAATAGAGGCCTCTTAGCGCTCAGAATGTCCAATTGCAGTTTCTACAGAAAGAGTGTTTCAGAAAGGCTCAATCAAAAGTAAGGTTCAACTCTGTTAGTTGAATGCACAGAACAGAAAGAAGTTTCATACAATGCTTCTGTGTAGTTTATATTAGAACATATTCTTTTTTCCACTATTACCCACTTAGCGCTACGAATGTCCAGTTGCATTTTCTACAGACAGAGTGTTTCAAAACTGCTCAATCAAAAGTATGGTTTAACTCTGTTAGCTGAATGCTCAGATGAGAAAGAAGTTTCACAGAATGCTTCTGTGTAGTTTATATTTGAATATATTCCTTTTTCCACTACTACGCTCTTAGCGCTCCAAATGTCCACTTGCATTTTCTACAGAAAGAGTGTTCAGATCTGCTCAATCAAAATTATGGTTTAACTCTGTTAGCTGAATGCACAGATCAGAGAGAAGTTTCACCGAATGATTCTGTGTAGTTTATATTTGAAGACATTCCTTTTTCCACTATTACCCACTTAGAGCTCCGAATCTCCACTTGCATTTTCTACAAAAAGAGTGTTTCATAACTGCTCAATCAAAAACATGTTTTATCTCTGTTAACTGAATTTACAGATCAGAAATAAGTTTCACAGAATGCATCTGTGTAGTTTTTATTTGAAGATATTCTTTTTCCCAATGTAGGCCTCTTAGCGCTTAGCATGTCCAATTGCAGTTTCTACAGAAAGAGTGTTTCAGAACGGCTCAATCAAAAGTAAGGTTCAACTCTGTTAGTTGAATGCACAGAACAGAAAGAATTTTCACAGAATGCTACTGTGTAGTTTATATTTGAATATATTCCTTTTTCCACTATTACCCTCTTAGCGCTCCGAATGTCCACTTGCATTTTCTACAGAAAGAGTGTTCAGAACTGCGCAATCAAAAGTATGGTTTAACTCTGTTAGCTTAATGAACATATCAGAAATAAGTTTCACACAATGCTTCTGTGTAGTTTTTATTTGAAGATATTATTTTTCCCAATAGAGGCCTCTTAGCGCTCAGAATGTCCAATTGCAGTTTCTACAGAAGGAGTGTTTCAGAAAGGCTCAATCAAAAGTAAGGTTCAACTCTGTTAGTTGAATGCACAGAACAGAAAGAAGTTTCATACAATGCTTATGTGTAGTTTATATTTGAACATATTCTTTTTTCCACTATTACCCACTTAGCGCTACGAATGTCCAGTTGCATTTTCTACAGACAGAGTGTTTCAAAACTGCTCAATCAAAAGTATGGTTTAACTCTGTTAGCTGAATGCTCAGATCAGAAAGAAGTTTCACAGAATGCTTCTGTGTAGTTTATATTTGAATATATTCCTTTTTCCACTACTACTCTCTTAGCGCTCCAAATGTCCAGTTGCATTTTCTACAGAAAGAGTGTTCAGATCTGCTCAATCAAAAGTATGGTTTAACTCTGTTAGCTGAATGCACAGATCAGAAAGTAGTTTCACAGAATGATTCTGTGTAGTTTATATTTGGAGACATTCCTTTTTCCACTACTACCCTCTTAGCGCTCCGAATCTCCACTTGCATTTTCTACAGAAAGAGTGTTTCAGAACGGCTCAATCAAAACTAAGGTTCAACTCTTTTAGTTGAACAAACAGAACAGAAAGAAGTTTCACACAATTCTTCTGTGTAGTTTTTATTTGTAGACATTCTTTTTCCCAATATAGGCCTCTTAGCGCTCAGAATGTCCAATTGCAGTTTCTACAGAAAGAGTGTTTCAGAACGGCTCAATCAAAAGTAAGGTTCAACTCTGTTAGTTGAATGCACAGAACAGAAAGAAGTTTCATACAATGCTTCTGTGTAGTTTATATTTGAACATATTCTTTTTTCCACTATTACCCACTTAGCGCTACGAATGTCCAGTTGCATTTTCTACAGACAGAGTGTTTCAAAACTGCTCAATCAAAAGTATGGTTTAACTCTGTTAGCTGAATGCTCAGATCAGAAAGAAGTTTCACAGAATGCTTCTGTGTAGTTTATATTTGAATATATTCCTTTTTCCACTACTACGCTCTTAGCGCTCCAAATGTCCAGTTGCATTTTCTACAGAAAGAGTGTTCAGATCTGCTCAATCAAAAGTATGGTTTAACTCTGTTAGCTGAATGCACAGATCAGAAAGAAGTTTCACAGAATGATTCTGTGTAGTTTATATTTGAAGACATTCCTTTTTCCACTATTACCCTCTAAGCGCTCCGAATCTCCACTTGCATTTTCTACAAAAACAGTGTTTCATAACTGCTCAATCAAAAATATGTTTTATCTCTGTTAACTGAATTTACAGATCAGAAATAAGTTTCACAGAATGCATCTGTGTAGTTTTTATTTGAAGATAATCTTTTTCCCAATGTAGGCCTCTTAGCGCTTAGCATGTCCAATTGCAGTTTCTACAGAAAGAGTGTTTCAGAACGGCTCAATCAAAAGTAAGGTTCAACTCTGTTAGTTGAATGCACAGAACAGAAAGAATTTTCACAGAATGCTACTGTGTAGTTTATATTTGAATATATTCCTTTTTCCACTATTACCCTCTTAGCGCTCCGAATGTCCACTTGCATTTTCTACAGAAAGAGTGTTCAGAACTGCGCAATCAAAAGTATGGTTTAACTCTGTTAGCTTAATGAACATATCAGAAATAAGTTTCACACAATGCTTCTGTGTAGTTTTTATTTGAAGATATTATTTTTCCCAATGGAGGCCTCTTAGCGCTCAGAATGTCCAATTGCAGTTTCTACAGAAAGAGTGTTTCAGAAAGGCTCAATCAAAAGTAAGGTTCAACTCTGTTAGTTGAATGCACAGAACAGAAAGAAGTTTCATACAATGCTTCTGTGTAGTTTATATTAGAACATATTCTTTTTTCCACTATTACCCACTTAGCGCTACGAATGTCCAGTTGCATTTTCTACAGACAGAGTGTTTCAAAACTGCTCAATCAAAAGTATGGTTTAACTCTGTTAGCTGAATGCTCAGATGAGAAAGAAATTTCACAGAATGCTTCTGTGTAGTTTATATTTGAATATATTCCTTTTTCCACTACTACGCTCTTAGCGCTCCAAATGTCCACTTGCATTATCTACAGAAAGAGTGTTCAGATCTGCTCAATCAAAATTATGGTTTAACTCTGTTAGCTGAATGCACAGATCAGAGAGAAGTTTCACCGAATGATTCTGTGTAGTTTATATTTGAAGACATTCCTTTTTCCACTATTACCCACTTAGAGCTCCGAATCTCCACTTGCATTTTCTACAAAAAGAGTGTTTCAAAACTGCTCAATCAAAAACATGTTTTATCTCTGTTAACTGAATTTACAGATCAGAAATAAGTTTCACAGAATGCATCTGTGTAGTTTTTATTTGAAGATATTCTTTTTCCCAATGTAGGCCTCTTAGCGCTTAGCATGTCCAATTGCAGTTTCTACAGAAAGAGTGTTTCAGAACGGCTCAATCAAAAGTAAGGTTCAACTCTGTTAGTTGAATGCACAGAACAGAAAGAATTTTCACAGAATGCTACTGTGTAGTTTATATTTGAATATATTCCTTTTTCCACTATTACCCTCTTAGCGCTCCGAATGTCCACTTGCATTTTCTACAGAAAGAGTGTTCAGAACTGCGCAATCAAAAGTATGGTTTAACTCTGTTAGCTTAATGAACATATCAGAAATAAGTTTCACACAATGCTTCTGTGTAGTTTTTATTTGAAGATATTATTTTTCCCAATAGAGGCCTCTTAGCGCTCAGAATGTCCAATTGCAGTTTCTACAGAAGGAGTGTTTCAGAAAGGCTCAATCAAAAGTAAGGTTCAACTCTGTTAGTTGAATGCACAGAACAGAAAGAAGTTTCATACAATGCTTATGTGTAGTTTATATTTGAACATATTCTTTTTTCCACTATTACCCACTTAGCGCTACGAATGTCCAGTTGCATTTTCTACAGACAGAGTGTTTCAAAACTGCTCAATCAAAAGTATGGTTTAACTCTGTTAGCTGAATGCTCAGATCAGAAAGAAGTTTCACAGAATGCTTCTGTGTAGTTTATATTTGAATATATTCCTTTTTCCACTACTACTCTCTTAGCGCTCCAAATGTCCAGTTGCATTTTCTACAGAAAGAGTGTTCAGATCTGCTCAATCAAAAGTATGGTTTAACTCTGTTAGCTGAATGCACAGATCAGAAAGTAGTTTCACAGAATGATTCTGTGTAGTTTATATTTGGAGACATTCCTTTTTCCACTACTACCCTCTTAGCGCTCCGAATCTCCACTTGCATTTTCTACAGAAAGAGTGTTTCAGAACGGCTCAATCAAAACTAAGGTTCAACTCTTTTAGTTGAACAAACAGAACAGAAAGAAGTTTCACACAATTCTTCTGTGTAGTTTTTATTTGTAGACATTCTTTTTCCCAATATAGGCCTCTTTGCGCTGAGAATGTCCAATTGCAGTTTCTACAGAAAGAGTGTTTCAGAACGGCTCAATCAAAAGTAAGGTTCAACTCTGTTAGTTGAATGCACAGAATAGAAAGAAGTTTCATACAATGCTTCTGTGTAGTTTATATTTGAACATATTCTTTTTTCCACTATTACCCACTTAGCGCTACGAATGTCCAGTTGCATTTTCTACAGACAGAGTGTTTCAAAACTGCTCAATCAAAAGTATGGTTTAACTCTGTTAGCTGAATGCTCAGATGAGAAAGAAGTTTCACAGAATGCTTCTGTGTAGTTTATATTTGAATATATTCCTTTTTCCACTACTACTCTCTTAGCGCTCCAAATGTCCAGTTGCATTTTCTACAGAAAGAGTGTTCAGATCTGCTCAATCAAAAGTATGATTTAACTCTGTTAGCTGAATGCACAGATCAGAAAGAAGTTTCACAGAATGATTCTGTGTAGTTTATATTTGGAGACATTCGTTTTTCCACTATTACCCTCTTAGCGCTCCGAATCTCCACTTGCATTTTCTACAGAAAGTGTGTTTCAGAACGGCTCAATCAAAACTAAGGTTCAACTCTTTTAGTTGAACAAACAGAACAGAAAGAATTTTCACACAATTCTTCTGTGTAGTTTTTATTTGTAGATATTCTTTTTCCCAATATAGGCCTCTTAGCGCTCAGAATGTCCAATTGCAGTTTCTACAGAAAGAGTGTTTCAGAACGGCTCAATCAAAAGTAAGGTTGAACTCTGTTAGTTGAATGCACAGAACAGAAAGAAGTTTCATACAATGCTTCTGTGTAGTTTATATTTGAACATTTTCTTTTTTCCACTATTACCCACTTAGCGCTACGAATGTCCATTTGCATTTTCTACAGAAAGAGTGTTCAGATCTGCTCAATCAGAAGTATGGTTTAACTCTGTTAGCTGAATGCACAGATCAGAAAGAAGTTTCACCGAATGATTCTGTGTAGTTTATATTGGAAGACATTCCTTTTTCACTATTACCCCCTTAGCGCTCCGAATCTCCACTTGTATTTTCTACAAAAAGAGTGTTTCATAACTGCTCAATCAAAAATATGTTTTATCTCTGTTAACTGAATTTACAGATCAGAAATAAGTTTCACAGAATGCATCTGTGTAGTTTTTATTTGAAGATATTCTTTTTCCCAAAGTAGGCCTCTTAGCGCTTAGCATGTCCAATTGCAGTTTCTACAGAAAGAGTGTTTCAGAACGGCTCAATCAAAAGTAAGGTTCAACTCTGTTAGTTGAATGCACAGAACAGAAAGAATTTTCACAGAATGCTACTGTGTAGTTTATATTTGAATATATTCCTTTTTCCACTATTACCCTCTTAGCGCTCCGAATGTCCACTTGCATTTTCTACAGAAAGAGTGTTCAGAACTGCGCAATCAAAAGTATGGTTTAACTCTGTTAGCTTAATGAACATATCAGAAATAAGTTTCACACAATGCTTCTGTGTAGTTTTTATTTGAAGATATTATTTTTCCCAATGGAGGCCTCTTAGCGCTCAGAATGTCCAATTGCAGTTTCTACAGAAAGAGTGTTTCAGAAAGGCTCAATCAAAAGTAAGGTTCAACTCTGTTAGTTGAATGCACAGAACAGAAAGAAGTTTCATACAATGCTTCTGTGTAGTTTATATTAGAACATATTCTTTTTTCCACTATTACCCACTTAGCGCTACGAATGTCCAGTTGCATTTTCTACAGACAGAGTGTTTCAAAACTGGTCATTGAAAAGTATGTTTTAACTCTGTTAGCTGAATGCTCAGATCAGAAAGAAGTTTCACAGAATGCTTCTGTGTAGTTTATATTTGAATATATTCCTTTTTCCACTACTACTCTCTTAGCGCTCCACATGTCCAGTTGCATTTTCTACAAAAAGAGTGTTCAGATCTGCTCAATCAAAAGTATGGTTTAACTCTGTTAGCTGAATGCACAGATCAGAAAGAAGTTTCACAGAATGATTCTGTGTAGTTTATATTTGGAGACATTCCTTTTTCCACTATAACCCTCTTAGCGCTCCGAATCTCCACTTGCATTTTCTACAGAAAGAGTGTTTCAGAACGGCTCAATCAAAACTAAGGTTCAACTCTTTTAGTTGAACAAACAGAACAGAAAGAAGTTTCACACAATTCTTCTGTGTAGTTTTTATTTGTAGACATTCTTTTTCCCAATATTGGCATCTTAGCGCTCAGAATGTCCAATTGCAGTTTCTACAGAAAGAGTGTTTCAGAACGGCTCAATCAAAAGTAAGGTTGAACTCTGTTAGTTGAATGCACAGAACAGAAAGAAGTTTCATACAATGCTTCTGTGTAGTTTATATTTGAACATATTCTTTTTTCCACTATTACCCACTTAGCGCTACGAATGTCCACTTGCATTTTCTACAGACAGAGTGTTTCAAAACTGCTCAATCAAAAGTATGGTTTAACTCTGTTAGCTGAATGCTCAGATCAGAAAGAAGTTTCACAGAATGCTTCTGTGTAGTTTATATTTGAATATATTCCTTTTTCCACTACTACGCTCTTAGCGCTCCAAATGTCCAGTTGCATTTTCTACAGAAAGAGTGTTCAGATCTGCTCAATCAAAAGTATGGTTTAAGTCTGTTAGCTGAATGCACAGATCAGAAAGAAGTTTCACCGAATGATTCTGTGTAGTTTATATTTGAAGACATTCCTTTTTCCACTATTACCCTCTTAGCGCTCCGAATCTCCACTTGCATTTTCTACAAAAAGAGTGTTTCATAACTGCTCAATCAAAAATATGTTTTATCTCTGTTAACTGAATTTACAGATCAGAAATAAGTTTCACAGAATGCATCTGTGTAGTTTTTATTTGAAGATATTCTTTTTCCCAATGTAGGCCTCTTAGCGCTTAGCATGTCCAATTGCAGTTTCTACAGAAAGAGTGTTTCAGAACGGCTCAATCTAAAGTAAGGTTCAACTCTGTTAGTTGAATGCACAGAACAGAAAGAATTTTCACAGAATGCTACTGTGTAGTTTATATTTGAATATATTCCTTTTTCCACTATTACCCTCTTAGCGCTCCGAATGTCCACTTGCATTTTCTACAGAAAGAGTGTTCAGAACTGCGCAATCAAAAGTATGGTTTAACTCTGTTAGCTTAATGAACATATCAGAAATAAGTTTCACACAATGCTTCTGTGTAGTTTTTATTTGAAGATATTATTTTTCCCAATAGAGGCCTCTTAGCGCTCAGAATGTCCAATTGCAGTTTCTACAGAAAGAGTGTTTCAGAAAGGCTCAATCAAAAGTAAGGTTCAACTCTGTTAGTTGAATGCACAGAACAGAAAGAAGTTTCATACAATGCTTCTGTGTAGTTTATATTTGAACATATTCTTTTTTCCACAATTACCCACTTAGCGCTACGAATGTCCAGTTGCATTTTCTACAGACAGAGGGTTTCAAAACTGCTCAATCAAAAGTATGGTTTAACTCTGTTAGCTGAATGCTCAGATCAGAAAGAAGTTTCACAGAATGCTTCTGTGTAGTTTATATTTGAATATATTCCTTTTTCCACTACTACTCTCTTAGCGCTCCAAATGTCCAGTTGCATTCTCTACAGAAAGAGTGTACAGATCTGCTCAATCAAAAGTATGGTTTAACTCTGTTAGCTGAATGCACAGATCAGAAAGAAGTTTCACAGAATGATTCTGTGTAGTTTATATTTGGAGACATTCCTTTTTCCACTATTACCCTCTTAGCGCTCCGAATCTCCACTTGCATTTTCTACAGAAAGAGTGTTTCAGAACGGCTCAATCAAAACTAAGGTTCAACTCTTTTAGTTGAACAAACAGAACAGAAAGAAGTTTCACACAAATCTTCTGTGTAGTTTTTATTTGTAGACATTCATTTTCCCAATATAGGCTTCTTAGCGCTCAGAATGTCCAATTGCAGTTTCTACATAAAGAGTGTTTCAGAAGGGCTCAATCAAAAGTAAGGTTGATCTCCGTTAGTTGAATGCACAGAACAGAAAGAAGTTTCATACAATGCTTCTGTGTAGTTTATATTTGGACATATTATTTTTTCCATTATTACCTACTTAGCGCTACGAATGTCCAGTGCATTTTCTACAGACAGAGTGTTTCAAAACTGCTCAATCAAAAGTATGGTTTAACTCTGTTAGCTGAATGCTCAGATCAGAAAGAAGTTTCACAGAATGCTTCTGTGTAGTTTATATTTGAAAATATTCCTTTTTCCACTACTACGCTCTTAGCGCTCCAAATGTCCAGTTGCATTTTCTACAGAAAGAGTGTTCAGATCTGCTCAATCAGAAGTATGGTTTAACTCTGTTAGCTGAATGCACAGATCAGAAAGAAGTTTCACCGAATGATTCTGTGTAGTTTATATTGGAAGACATTCCTTTTTCACTATTACCCTCTTAGCGCTCCGAATCTCCACTTGTATTTTCTACAAAAAGAGTGTTTCATAACTGCTCAATCAAAAATATGTTTTATCTCTGTTAACTGAATTTACAGATCAGAAATAAGTTTCACAGAATGCATCTGTGTAGTTTTTATTTGAAGATATTCTTTTTCCCAAAGTAGGCCTCTTAGCGCTTAGCATGTCCAATTGCAGTTTCTACAGAAAGAGTGTTTCAGAACGGCTCAATCAAAAGTAAGGTTCAACTCTGTTAGTTGAATGCACAGAACAGAAAGAATTTTCACAGAATGCTACTGTGTAGTTTATATTTGAATATAGTCCTTTTTCCACTATTACCCTCTTAGCGCTCCGAATGTCCACTTGCATTTTCTACAGAAAGAGGGTTCAGCACTGCGCAATCAAAAGTATGGTTTAACTCTGTTAGCTTAATGAATATATCAGAAATAAGTTTCACACAATGCTTCTGTGTAGTTTTTATTTGAAGATATTATTTTTCCCAATAGAGGCCTCTTAGCGCTCAGAATATCCAATTGCAGTTTCTACAGAAAGAGTGTTTCAGAAAGGCTCAATCAAATGTAAGGTTCAACTCTGTTAGTTGAATGCACAGAACAGAAAGGTGTTTCATACAATGCTTCTGTGTAGTTTATATTTGAACATATTCTTTTTTCCACTATTACCCACTTAGCGCTACGAATGTCCAGTTGCATTTTCTACAGACAGAGTGTTTCAAAACTGCTCATTGAAAAGTATGTTTTAACTCTGTTAGCTGAATGCTCAGATCAGAAAGAAGTTTCACAGAATGCTTCTGTGTAGTTTATATTTGAATATATTCCTTTTTCCACTACTACTCTCTTAGCGCTCCACATGTCCAGTTGCATTTTCTACAAAAAGAGTGTTCAGATCTGTTCAATCAAAAGTATGGTTTAACTCTGTTAGCTGAATGCACAGATCAGAAAGAAGTTTCACAGAATGATTCTGTGTAGTTTATATTTGGAGACATTCCTTTTTCCACTATAACCCTCTTAGCGCTCCGAATCTCCACTTGCATTTTCTACAGAAAGAGTGTTTCAGAACGGCTCAATCAAAACTAAGGTTCAACTCTTTTAGTTGAACAAACAGAACAGAAAGAAGTTTCACACAATTCTTCTGTGTAGTTTTTATTTATAGACATTCATTTTCCCAATATTGGCATCTTAGTGCTCAGAATGTCCAATTGCAGTTTCTACAGAAAGAGTGTTTCAGAACGGCTCAATCAAAAGTAAGGTTGAACTCTGTTAGTTGAATGCACAGAACAGAAAGAAGTTTCATACAATGCTTCTGTGTAGTTTATATTTGAACATATTCTTTTTTCCACTATTACCCACTTAGCGCTACGAATGTCCAGTTGCATTTTCTACAGACAGAGTGTTTCAAAACTGCTCAATCAAAAGTATGGTTTAACTCTGTTAGCTGAATGCTCAGATCAGAAAGAAGTTTCACAGAATGCTTCTGTGTAGTTTATATTTGAATATATTCCTTTTTCCACTACTACGCTCTTAGCGCTCCAAATGTCCAGTTGCATTTTCTACAGAAAGAGTGTTCAGATCTGCTCAATCAAAAGTATGGTTTAACTCTGTTAGCTGAATGCACAGATCAGAAAGAAGTTTCACCGAATGATTCTGTGTAGTTTATATTTGAAGACATTCCTTTTTCCACTATTACCCTCTTAGCGCTCAGAATCTCCACTTGTATTTTCTACAAAAAGAGTGTTTCATAACTGCTCAATCAAAAATATGTTTTATCTCTGTTAACTGAATTTACATATCAGAAATAAGTTTCACAGAATGCATCTGTGTAGTTTTTATTTGAAGATATTCTTTTTCCCAAAGTAGGCCTCTTAGCGCTTAGCATGTCCAATTGCAGTTTCTATAGAAAGAGTGTTTCAGAACGGCTCAATCAAAAGTAAGGTTCAACTCTGCTAGTTGAATGCACAGAACAGAAAGAATTTTCACAGAATGCTACTGTGTAGTTTATATTTGAATATAGTCCTTTTTCCACTATTACCCTCTTAGCGCTCCGAATGTCCACTTGCATATTCTACAGAAAGAGGGTTCAGCACTGCGCAATCAAAAGTATGGTTTAACTCTGTTAGCTTAATGAACATATCAGAAATAAGTTTCACACAATGCTTCTGTGTAGTTTTTATTTGAAGATATTATTTTTCCCAATAGAGGCCTCTTAGCGCTCAGAATGTCCAATTGCAGTTTCTACAGAAAGAGTGTTTCAGAAAGGCTCAATCAAAAGTAAGATTCAACTCTGTTAGTTGAATGCACAGAACAGAAAGATGTTTCATACATTGCTTCTGTGTAGTTTATATTTGAACATATTCTTTTTTCCACTATTACCCACTTAGCGCTACGAATGTCCAGTTGCATTTTCTACAGACAGAGTGTTTCAAAACTGCTCAATCAAAAGTATGGTTTAAATCTGTTAGCTGAATTCTCAGATCAGAAAGAAGTTTCACAGAATGCTTCTGTGTAGTTTATATTTGAATATATTCCTTTTTCCACTACTACGCTCTTAGCGCTCCAAATGTCCAGTTGCATTTTCTACAGAAAGAGTGTTCAGATCTGCTCAATCAAAAGTATGGTTTAACTCTGTTAGCTGAATGCACAGATCAGAAAGAAGTTTCACCGAATGATTCTGTGTAGTTTATATTTGAAGACATTCCTTTTTCCACTATTACCCTCTTAGCGCTCAGAATCTCCACTTGTATTTTCTACAAAAAGAGAGTTTCATAACTGCTCAATCAAAAATATGTTTTATCTCTGTTAACTGAATTTACAGATCAGAAATAAGTTTCACAGAATGCATCTGTGTAGTTTTTATTTGAAGATATTCTTTTTCCCAAAGTAGACCTCTTAGCGCTTAGCATGTCCAATTGCAGTTTCTACAGAAAGAGTGTTTCAGAAAGGCTCAATCAAAAGTAAGGTTCAACTCTGTTAGTTGAATGCACAGAACAGAAAGAATTTTCACAGCATGCTACTGTGTAGTTTATATTTGAATATAGTCCTTTTTCCACTATTTCCCTCTTAGCGCTCCGAATGTCCACTTGCATTTTCTACAGAAAGAGGGTTCAGCACTGCGCAATCAAAAGTATGGTTTAACTCTGTTAGCTTAATGAACATATCAGAAATAAGTTTCACACAATGCTTCTGTGTAGTTTTTATTTGAAGATATTATTTTTCCCAATAGAGGCCTCTTAGCGCTCAGAATTTCCAATTGCAGTTTCTACAGAAAGAGTGTTTCAGAAAGGCTCAATCAAAAGTAAGTTTCAACTCTGTTAGTTGAATGCACAGAACAGAAAGAAGTTTCATACAATGCTTCTGTGTAGTTTATATTTGAACATATTCTTTTTTCCACTATTACCCAATTAGCGCTACGAATGTCCAGTTGCATTTTCTACAGACAGAGTGTTTCAAAACTGCTCAATCAAAAGTATGGTTTAACTCTTTTAGCTGAATGCTCAGATCAGAAAGAAGTTTCACAGAATGCTTCTGTGTAGTTTATATTTGAATATATTCCTTTTTCCACTACTACGCTCTTAGCGCTCCAAATGTCCAGTTGCATTTTCTACAGAAAGAGTGTTCAGATCTGCTCAATCAAAAGTATGGTTTAACTCTGTTAGCTGAATGCACAGATCAGAAAGAAGTTTCACCGAATGATTCTGTGTAGTATATATTTGAAGACATTCCTTTTTCCACTATTACCCTCTAAGCGCTCGGAATCTCCACTTGCATTTTCTACAAAAAGAGTGTTTCATAACTGCTCAATCAAAAATATGTTTTATCTCTGTTAACTGAATTTACAGATCAGAAATAAGTTTCACAGAATGCATCTGTGTAGTTTTTATTTGAAGATATTCTTTTTCCCAAAGTAGGCCTCTTAGCGCTTAGCATGTCCAATTGCAGTTTCTATAGAAAGAGTGTTTCAGAACCGCTCAATCAAAAGTAAGGTTCAACTCTGCTAGTTGAATGCACAGAACAGAAAGAATTTTCACAGAATGCTACTGTGTAGTTTATATTTGAATATAGTCCTTTTTCCACTATTACCCTCTTAGCGCTCCGAATGTCCACTTGCATTTTCTACAGAAAGAGGGTTCAGCACTGCGCAATCAAAAGTATGGTTTAACTCTGTTAGCTTAATGAACATATCAGAAATAAGTTTCACACAATGCTTCTGTGTAGTTTTTATTTGAAGATATTATTTTTCCCAATAGAGGCCTCTTAGCGCTCAGAATGTCCAATTGCAGTTTCTACAGAAAGAGTGTTTCAGAAAGGCTCAATCAAAAGTAAGGTTCAACTCTGTTAGTTGAATGCACAGAACAGAAAGGTGTTTCATACAATGCTTCTGTGTAGTTTATATTTGAACATATTCTTTTTTCCACTATTACCCACTTAGCGCTACGAATGTCCAGTTGCATTTTCTACAGACAGAGTGTTTCAAAACTGGTCATTGAAAAGTATGTTTTAACTCTGTTAGCTGAATGCTCAGATCAGAAAGAAGTTTCACAGAATGCTTCTGTGTAGTTTATATTTGAATATATTCCTTTTTCCACTACTACACTCTTAGCGCTCCAAATGTCCAGTTGCATTCTCTACAGAAAGAGTGTACAGATCTGCTCAATCAAAAGTATGGTTTAACTCTGTTAGCTGAATGCACAGATCAGAAAGAAGTTTCACAGAATGATTCTGTGTAGTTTATATTTGGAGACATTCCTTTTTCCACTATTACCCTCTTAGCGCTCCGAATCTCCACTTGCATTTTCTACAGAAAGAGTGTTTCAGAACGGCTCAATCAAAACTAAGGTTCAACTCTTTTAGTTGAACAAACAGAACAGAAAGAAGTTTCACACAAATCTTCTGTGTAGTTTTTATTTGTAGACATTCATTTTCCCAATATAGGCTTCTTAGCGCTCAGAATGTCCAATTGCAGTTTCTACATAAAGAGTGTTTCAGAAGGGCTCAATCAAAAGTAAGGTTGATCTCCGTTAGTTGAATGCACAGAACAGAAAGAAGTTTCATACAATGCTTCTGTGTAGTTTATATTTGGACATATTATTTTTTCCATTATTACCTACTTAGCGCTACGAATGTCCAGTGCATTTTCTACAGACAGAGTGTTTCAAAACTGCTCAATCAAAAGTATGGTTTAACTCTGTTAGCTGAATGCTCAGATCAGAAAGAAGTTTCACAGAATGCTTCTGTGTAGTTTATATTTGAAAATATTCCTTTTTCCACTACTACGCTCTTAGCGCTCCAAATGTCCAGTTGCATTTTCTACAGAAAGAGTGTTCAGATCTGCTCAATCAGAAGTATGGTTTAACTCTGTTAGCTGAATGCACAGATCAGAAAGAAGTTTCACCGAATGATTCTGTGTAGTTTATATTGGAAGACATTCCTTTTTCACTATTACCCTCTTAGCGCTCCGAATCTCCACTTGTATTTTCTACAAAAAGAGTGTTTCATAACTGCTCAATCAAAAATATGTTTTATCTCTGTTAACTGAATTTACAGATCAGAAATAAGTTTCACAGAATGCATCTGTGTAGTTTTTATTTGAAGATATTCTTTTTCCCAAAGTAGGCCTCTTAGCGCTTAGCATGTCCAATTGCAGTTTCTACAGAAAGAGTGTTTCAGAACGGCTCAATCAAAAGTAAGGTTCAACTCTGTTAGTTGAATGCACAGAACAGAAAGAATTTTCACAGAATGCTACTGTGTAGTTTATATTTGAATATAGTCCTTTTTCCACTATTACCCTCTTAGCGCTCCGAATGTCCACTTGCATTTTCTACAGAAAGAGGGTTCAGCACTGCGCAATCAAAAGTATGGTTTAACTCTGTTAGCTTAATGAATATATCAGAAATAAGTTTCACACAATGCTTCTGTGTAGTTTTTATTTGAAGATATTATTTTTCCCAATAGAGGCCTCTTAGCGCTCAGAATATCCAATTGCAGTTTCTACAGAAAGAGTGTTTCAGAAAGGCTCAATCAAATGTAAGGTTCAACTCTGTTAGTTGAATGCACAGAACAGAAAGGTGTTTCATACAATGCTTCTGTGTAGTTTATATTTGAACATATTCTTTTTTCCACTATTACCCACTTAGCGCTACGAATGTCCAGTTGCATTTTCTACAGACAGAGTGTTTCAAAACTGCTCATTGAAAAGTATGTTTTAACTCTGTTAGCTGAATGCTCAGATCAGAAAGAAGTTTCACAGAATGCTTCTGTGTAGTTTATATTTGAATATATTCCTTTTTCCACTACTACTCTCTTAGCGCTCCACATGTCCAGTTGCATTTTCTACAAAAAGAGTGTTCAGATCTGTTCAATCAAAAGTATGGTTTAACTCTGTTAGCTGAATGCACAGATCAGAAAGAAGTTTCACAGAATGATTCTGTGTAGTTTATATTTGGAGACATTCCTTTTTCCACTATAACCCTCTTAGCGCTCCGAATCTCCACTTGCATTTTCTACAGAAAGAGTGTTTCAGAACGGCTCAATCAAAACTAAGGTTCAACTCTTTTAGTTGAACAAACAGAACAGAAAGAAGTTTCACACAATTCTTCTGTGTAGTTTTTATTTATAGACATTCATTTTCCCAATATTGGCATCTTAGTGCTCAGAATGTCCAATTGCAGTTTCTACAGAAAGAGTGTTTCAGAACGGCTCAATCAAAAGTAAGGTTGAACTCTGTTAGTTGAATGCACAGAACAGAAAGAAGTTTCATACAATGCTTCTGTGTAGTTTATATTTGAACATATTCTTTTTTCCACTATTACCCACTTAGCGCTACGAATGTCCAGTTGCATTTACTACAGACAGAGTGTTTCAAAACTGCTCAATCAAAAGTATGGTTTAACTCTGTTAGCTGAATGCTCAGATCAGAAAGAAGTTTCACAGAATGCTTCTGTGTAGTTTATATTTGAATATATTCCTTTTTCCACTAATACGCTCTTAGCGCTCCAAATGTCCAGTTGCATTTTCTACAGAAAGAGTGTTCAGATCTGCTCAATCAAAAGTATGGTTTAACTCTGTTAGCTGAATGCACAGATCAGAAAGAAGTTTCACCGAATGATTCTGTGTAGTTTATATTTGAAGACATTCCTTTTTCCACTATTACCCTCTTAGCGCTCAGAATCTCCACTTGTATTTTCTACAAAAAGAGTGTTTCATAACTGCTCAATCAAAAATATGTTTTATCTCTGTTAACTGAATTTACATATCAGAAATAAGTTTCACAGAATGCATCTGTGTAGTTTTTATTTGAAGATATTCTTTTTCCCAAAGTAGGCCTCTTAGCGCTTAGCATGTCCAATTGCAGTTTCTATAGAAAGAGTGTTTCAGAACGGCTCAATCAAAAGTAAGGTTCAACTCTGCTAGTTGAATGCACAGAACAGAAAGAATTTTCACAGAATGCTACTGTGTAGTTTATATTTGAATATAGTCCTTTTTCCACTATTACCCTCTTAGCGCTCCGAATGTCCACTTGCATATTCTACAGAAAGAGGGTTCAGCACTGCGCAATCAAAAGTATGGTTTAACTCTGTTAGCTTAATGAACATATCAGAAATAAGTTTCACACAATGCTTCTGTGTAGTTTTTATTTGAAGATATTATTTTTCCCAATAGAGGCCTCTTAGCGCTCAGAATGTCCAATTGCAGTTTCTACAGAAAGAGTGTTTCAGAAAGGCTCAATCAAAAGTAAGGTTCAACTCTGTTAGTTGAATGCACAGAACAGAAAGATGTTTCATACATTGCTTCTGTGTAGTTTATATTTGAACATATTCTTTTTTCCACTATTACCCACTTAGCGCTACGAATGTCCAGTTGCATTTTCTACAGACAGAGTGTTTCAAAACTGCTCAATCAAAAGTATGGTTTAACTCTTTTAGCTGAATGCTCAGATCAGAAAGAAGTTTCACAGAATGCTTCTGTGTAGTTTATATTTGAATATATTCCTTTTTCCACTACTACGCTCTTAGCGCTCCAAATGTCCAGTTGCATTTTCTACAGAAAGAGTGTTCAGATCTGCTCAATCAAAAGTATGGTTTAACTCTGTTAGCTGAATGCACAGATCAGAAAGAAGTTTCACCGAATGATTCTGTGTAGTATATATTTGAAGACATTCCTTTTTCCACTATTACCCTCTAAGCGCTCGGAATCTCCACTTGCATTTTCTACAAAAAGAGTGTTTCATAACTGCTCAATCAAAAATATGTTTTATCTCTGTTAACTGAATTTACAGATCAGAAATAAGTTTCACAGAATGCATCTGTGTAGTTTTTATTTGAAGATATTCTTTTTCCCAAAGTAGGCCTCTTAGCGCTTAGCATGTCCAATTGCAGTTTCTATAGAAAGAGTGTTTCAGAACCGCTCAATCAAAAGTAAGGTTCAACTCTGCTAGTTGAATGCACAGAACAGAAAGAATTTTCACAGAATGCTACTGTGTAGTTTATATTTGAATATAGTCCTTTTTCCACTATTACCCTCTTAGCGCTCCGAATGTCCACTTGCATTTTCTACAGAAAGAGGGTTCAGCACTGCGCAATCAAAAGTATGGTTTAACTCTGTTAGCTTAATGAACATATCAGAAATAAGTTTCACACAATGCTTCTGTGTAGTTTTTATTTGAAGATATTATTTTTCCCAATAGAGGCCTCTTAGCGCTCAGAATGTCCAATTGCAGTTTCTACAGAAAGAGTGTTTCAGAAAGGCTCAATCAAATGTAAGGTTCAACTCTGTTAGTTGAATGCACAGAACAGAAAGAAGTTTCATACAATGCTTCTGTGTAGTTTATATTTGAACATATTCTTTTTTCCACTATTACCCACTTAGCGCTACGAATGTCCAGTTGCATTTTCTACAGACAGAGTGTTTCAAAACTGCTCAATCAAAAGTATGGTTTAACTCTGTTAGCTGAATGCTCAGATCAGAAAGAAGTTTCACAGAATGCTTCTGTGTAGTTTATATTTGGATATATTCCTTTTTCCACTACTACTCTCTGAGCGCTCCAAATGTCCAGTTGCATTTTCTACAGAAAGAGTGTTCAGATCTGCTCAATCAAAAGTATGGTTTAACTCTGTTAGCTGAATGCACAGATCAGAAAGAAGTTTCACAGAATGATTCTGTGTAGTTTATATTTGGAGACATTCCTTTTTCCACTATTACCCTCTTAGCGCTCCGAATCTCCACTTGCATTTTCTACAGAAAGAGTGTTTCACAACGGCTCAATCAAAACTAAGGTTCAACTCTTTTAGTTGAACAAACAGAACAGAAAGAAATTTCACACAATTCTTCTGTGTAGTTTTTATTTTAGACATTCTTTTTCCCAATATAGGCCTCTTGGCGCTCAGAATGTCCAATTGCAGTTTCTACAGAAAGAGTGTTTCAGAACGCCTCAATCAAAAGTAAGGTTGAACTCTGTTAGTTGAATGCACAGAACAGAAAGAAGTTTCATACAATGCTTCTGTGTAGTTTATATTTGAACATATTCTTTTTTCCACTATTACCCATTTAGCGCTACGAATGTCTAGTTGCATTTTCTACAGACAGAGTGTTTCAAAACTGCTCAATCAAATGTATGGTTTAACTCTGTTAGCTGAATGCTCAGATCAGAAAGAAGTTTCACAGAATGCTTCTGTGTAGTTTATATTTGAATATATTCCTTTTTCCACTACCACGCTCTTAGCGCTCCAAATGTACAGTTGCATTTTCTACAGAAAGAGTGTTCAGATCTGCTCAATCAAAATTATGGTTTAACTCTGTTAGCTGAATGCACAGATCAGAAAGAAGTTTCACCGAATGATTCTGTGTAGTTTATATTTGAAGACATTCCTTTTTCCACTATTACCCTCTTAGCGCTCCGAATCTCCACTTGCATTTTCTACAAAAAGAGTGTTTCATAACTGCTCAATCAAAAATATGTTTTATCTCTGTTAAGTGAATTTACAGATCAGAAATAAGTTTCACAGAATGCATCTGTGTAGTTTTTATTTGAAGATATTCTTTTTCCCAATGTAGGCCTCTTAGCGCTTAGCATGTCCAATTGCAGTTTCTACAGAAAGAGTGTTTCAGAAAGGCTCAATCAAAAGTAAGGTTCAACTCTGTTAGTTGAATGCACAGAACAGAAAGAATTTTCACAGAATGCTACTGTGTAGTTTATATTTGAATATATTCCTTTTTCCACTATTACCCTCTTAGCGCTCCGAATGTACACTTGCATTTTCTACAGAAAGAGTGTTCAGAACTGCGCAATCAAAAGTATGGTTTAACTCTGTTAGCTTAATGAACATATCAGAAATAAGTTTCACACAATGCTTCTGTGTAGTTTTTATTTGAAGATATTATTTTTCCCAATAGAGGCCTCTTAGCGCTCAGAATGTCCAATTGCAGTTTCTACAGAAAGAGTGTTTCAGAAAGGCTCAATCAAAAGTAAGGTTCAACTCTGTTAGTTGAATGCACAGAACAGAAAGATGTTTCATACAATGCTTCTGTGTAGTTTATATTTGAACATATTCTTTTTTCCACTATTACCCACTTAGCGCTACGAATGTCCAGTTGCATTTTCTACAGACAGAGTGTTTCAAAACTGCTCAATCAAAAGTATGGTTTAACTCTGTTAGCTGAATGCTCAAATCAGAAAGAAGTTTCACAGAATGCTTCTGTGTAGTTTATATTTGAATATATTCCTTTTTCCACTACTAATCTCTTAGCGCTCCAAATGTCCAGTTGCATTTTCTACAGAAAGAGTGTTCAGATCTGCTCAATCAAAAGTATGGTTTAACTCTGTTAGCTGAATGCACAGATCAGAAAGAAGTTTCACCGAATGATTCTGTGTAGTTTATATTTGAAGACAATCCTTTTCCACTATTACCCACTTAGCGCTCGGAATCTCCACTTGCCTTTTCTACAAAAAGAGTGTTTCATAACTGCTCAATCAAAAATATGTTTTATCTCTGTTAACTGAATTTACAGATCAGAGATAAGTTTCACAGAATGCATCTGTGTAGTTTTTATTTGTAGAGATTCTTTTTCCCAATGTAGGCCTCTTAGCGCTTAGCATGTCCAATTGCAGTTTCTACAGAAAGAGTGTTTCAGAACGGCTCAATCAAAAGTAAGGTTCAACTCTGTTAGTTGAATGCACAGAACAGAAAGAATTTTCACAGAATGCTACTGTGTAGTTTATATTTGAATATAGTCCTTTTTCCACTATTACCCTCTTAGCGCTCCGAATGTCCACTTGCATTTTCTACAGAAAGAGTGTTCAGCACTGCGCAATCAAAAGTATGGTTTAACTCTGTTAGCTTAATGAACATATCAGAAATAAGTTTCACACAATGCTTCTGTGTAGTTTTTATTTGAAGATATTATTTTTCCCTATAGAGGACTCTTAGCGCTCAGAATGTCCAATTGCAGTTTCTACAGAAAGAGTGTTTCAGAAAGGCTCAATCAAAAGTAAGGTTCAACTCTGTTAGTTGAATGCACAGAACAGAAAGAAGTTTCATACAATGCTTCTGTGTAGTTTATATTTGAACATATTCTTTTTTCCACTATTACCCACTTAGCCCTACGAATGTCCAGTTGCATTTTCTACAGACAGAGTGTTTCAAAACTGCTCAATCAAAAGTATGGTTTAACTCTGTTAGCTCAATGCTCAGATCAGAAAGAAGTTTCACAGAATGCTTCTGTGTAGTTTATATTTGAATATATTCCTTTTTCCACTACTACTCTCTTAGCGCTCCAAATGTCCAGTTGCATTTTCTACAGAAAGAGTGTTCAGATCTGCTCAATCAAAAGTATGGTTTAACTCTGTTAGCTGAATGCACAGATCAGAGAGAAGTTTCACCGAATGATTCTGTGTAGTTTATATTTGAAGACATTCCTTTTTCCACTATTACCCTCTTAGCGCTCCGAATCTCCACTTGCATTTTCTACAAAAAGAGTGTTTCATAACTGCTCAATCAAAAACATGTTTTACCTCTGTTAACTGAATTTACAGATCAGAAATAAGTTTCACAGAATGCATCTGTGTAGTTTTTATTTGAAGATATTCTTTTTCCCAATGTAGGCCTCTTAGCGCTTAGCATGTCCAATTGCAGTTTCTACAGAAAGAGTGTTTCAGAACGGCTCAATCAAAAGTAAGGTTAAACTCTTTTAGTTGAATGCACAGAACAGAAAGAATTTTCACAGAATGCTACTGTGTAGTTTATATTTGAATATATTCCTTTTTCCACTATTACCCTCTTAGCGCTCCGAATGTCCACTTGCATTTTCTACAGAAAGAGTGTTCAGAACTGCGCAATCAAAAGTATGGTTTAACTCTGTTAGCTTAATGAACATATCAGAAATAAGTTTCACACAATGCTTCTGTGTAGTTTTTATTTGAAGATATTATTTTTCCCAATAGAGGCCTCTTAGCGCTCAGAATGTCCAATTGCAGTTTCTACAGAAAGAGTGTTTCAGAAAGGCTCAATCAAAAGTAAGGTTCAACTCTGTTAGTTGAATGCACAGAACAGAAAGAAGTTTCATACAATGCTTCTGTGTAGTTTATATTTGAACATATTCTTTTTTCCACAATTACCCACTTAGCGCTACGAATGTCCAGTTGCATTTTCTACAGACAGAGGGTTTCAAAACTGCTCAATCAAAAGTATGGTTTAACTCTGTTAGCTGAATGCTCAGATCAGAAAGAAGTTTCACAGAATGCTTCTGTGTAGTTTATATTTGAATATATTCCTTTTTCCACTACTACTCTCTTAGCGCTCCAAATGTCCAGTTGCATTCTCTACAGAAAGAGTGTACAGATCTGCTCAATCAAAAGTATGGTTTAACTCTGTTAGCTGAATGCACAGATCAGAAAGAAGTTTCACAGAATGATTCTGTGTAGTTTATATTTGGAGACATTCCTTTTTCCACTATTACCCTCTTAGCGCTCCGAATCTCCACTTGCATTTTCTACAGAAAGAGTGTTTCAGAACGGCTCAATCAAAACTAAGGTTCAACTCTTTTAGTTGAACAAACAGAACAGAAAGAAGTTTCACACAAATCTTCTGTGTAGTTTTTATTTGTAGACATTCATTTTCCCAATATAGGCTTCTTAGCGCTCAGAATGTCCAATTGCAGTTTCTACATAAAGAGTGTTTCAGAAGGGCTCAATCAAAAGTAAGGTTGATCTCCGTTAGTTGAATGCACAGAACAGAAAGAAGTTTCATACAATGCTTCTGTGTAGTTTATATTTGGACATATTATTTTTTCCATTATTACCTACTTAGCGCTACGAATGTCCAGTGCATTTTCTACAGACAGAGTGTTTCAAAACTGCTCAATCAAAAGTATGGTTTAACTCTGTTAGCTGAATTCTCAGATCAGAAAGAAGTTTCACAGAATGCTTCTGTGTAGTTTATATTTGAAAATATTCCTTTTTCCACTACTACGCTCTTAGCGCTCCAAATGTCCAGTTGCATTTTCTACAGAAAGAGTGTTCAGATCTGCTCAATCAGAAGTATGGTTTAACTCTGTTAGCTGAATGCACAGATCAGAAAGAAGTTTCACCGAATGATTCTGTGTAGTTTATATTGGAAGACATTCCTTTTTCACTATTACCCTCTTAGCGCTCCGAATCTCCACTTGTATTTTCTACAAAAAGAGTGTTTCATAACTGCTCAATCAAAAATATGTTTTATCTCTGTTAACTGAATTTACAGATCAGAAATAAGTTTCACAGAATGCATCTGTGTAGTTTTTATTTGAAGATATTCTTTTTCCCAAAGTAGGCCTCTTAGCGCTTAGCATGTCCAATTGCAGTTTCTAAAGAAAGAGTGTTTCAGAACGGCTCAATCAAAAGTAAGGTTCAACTCTGTTAGTTGAATGCACAGAACAGAAAGAATTTTCACAGAATGCTACTGTGTAGTTTATATTTGAATATAGTCCTTTTTCCACTATTACCCTCTTAGCGCTCCGAATGTCCACTTGCATTTTCTACAGAAAGAGGGTTCAGCACTGCGCAATCAAAAGTATGGTTTAACTCTGTTAGCTTAATGAATATATCAGAAATAAGTTTCACACAATGCTTCTGTGTAGTTTTTATTTGAAGATATTATTTTTCCCAATAGAGGCTTCTTAGCGCTCAGAATATCCAATTGCAGTTTCTACAGAAAGAGTGTTTCAGAAAGGCTCAATCAAAAGTAAGGTTCAACTCTGTTAGTTGAATGCACAGAACAGAAAGGTGTTTCATACAATGCTTCTGTGTAGTTTATATTTGAACATATTCTTTTTTCCACTATTACCCACTTAGCGCTACGAATGTCCAGTTGCATTTTCTACAGACAGAGTGTTTCAAAACTGCTCATTGAAAAGTATGTTTTAACTCTGTTAGCTGAATGCTCAGATCAGAAAGAAGTTTCACAGAATGCTTCTGTGTAGTTTATATTTGAATATATTCCTTTTTCCACTACTACTCTCTTAGCGCTCCACATGTCCAGTTGCATTTTCTACAAAAAGAGTGTTCAGATCTGCTCAAACAAAAGTATGGTTTAACTCTGTTAGCTGAATGCACAGATCAGAAAGAAGTTTCACAGAATGATTCTGTGTAGTTTATATTTGGAGACATTCCTTTTTCCACTATAACCCTCTTAGCGCTCCGAATCTCCACTTGCATTTTCTACAGAAAGAGTGTTTCAGAACGGCTCAATCAAAACTAAGGTTCAACTCTTTTAGTTGAACAAACAGAACAGAAAGAAGTTTCACACAATTCTTCTGTGTAGTTTTTATTTATAGACATTCATTTTCCCAATATTGGCATCTTAGTGCTCAGAATGTCCAATTGCAGTTTCTACAGAAAGAGTGTTTCAGAACGGCTCAATCAAAAGTAAGTTTGAACTCTGTTAGTTGAATGCACAGAACAGAAAGAAGTTTCATACAATGCTTCTGTGTAGTTTATATTTGAACATATTCTTTTTTCCACTATTACCCACTTAGCGCTACGAATGTCCAGTTGCATTTACTACAGACAGAGTGTTTCAAAACTGCTCAATCAAAAGTATGGTTTAACTCTGTTAGCTGAATGCTCAGATCAGAAAGAAGTTTCACAGAATGCTTCTGTGTAGTTTATATTTGAATATATTCCTTTTTCCACTACTACGCTCTTAGCGCTCCAAATGTCCAGTTGCATTTTCTACAGAAAGAGTGTTCAGATCTGCTCAATCAAAAGTATGGTTTAACTCTGTTAGCTGAATGCACAGATCAGAAAGAAGTTTCACCGAATGATTCTGTGTAGTTTATATTTGAAGACATTCCTTTTTCCACTATTACCCTCTTAGCGCTCAGAATCTCCACTTGTATTTTCTACAAAAAGAGTGTTTCATAACTGCTCAATCAAAAATATGTTTTATCTCTGTTAACTGAATTTACATATCAGAAATAAGTTTCACAGAATGCATCTGTGTAGTTTTTATTTGAAGATATTCTTTTTCCCAAAGTAGGCCTCTTAGCGCTTAGCATGTCCAATTGCAGTTTCTATAGAAAGAGTGTTTCAGAACGGCTCAATCAAAAGTAAGGTTCAACTCTGCTAGTTGAATGCACAGAACAGAAAGAATTTTCACAGAATGCTACTGTGTAGTTTATATTTGAATATAGTCCTTTTTCCACTATTACCCTCTTAGCGCTCCGAATGTCCACTTGCATATTCTACAGAAAGAGGGTTCAGCACTGCGCAATCAAAAGTATGGTTTAACTCTGTTAGCTTAATGAACATATCAGAAATAAGTTTCACACAATGCTTCTGTGTAGTTTTTATTTGAAGATATTATTTTTCCCAATAGAGGCCTCTTAGCGCTCAGAATGTCCAATTGCAGTTTCTACAGAAAGAGTGTTTCAGAAAGGCTCAATCAAAAGTAAGGTTCAACTCTGTTAGTTGAATGCACAGAACAGAAAGATGTTTCATACATTGCTTCTGTGTAGTTTATATTTGAACATATTCTTTTTTCCACTATTACCCACTTAGCGCTACGAATGTCCAGTTGCATTTTCTACAGACAGAGTGTTTCAAAACTGCTCAATCAAAAGTATGGTTTAAATCTGTTAGCTGAATTCTCAGATCAGAAAGAAGTTTCACAGAATGCTTCTGTGTAGTTTATATTTGAATATATTCCTTTTTCCACTACTACGCTCTTAGCGCTCCAAATGTCCAGTTGCATTTTCTACAGAAAGAGTGTTCAGATCTGCTCAATCAAAAGTATGGTTTAACTCTGTTAGCTGAATGCACAGATCAGAAAGAAGTTTCACCGAATGATTCTGTGTAGTTTATATTTGAAGACATTCCTTTTTCCACTATTACCCTCTTAGCGCTCAGAATCTCCACTTGTATTTTCTACAAAAAGAGAGTTTCATAACTGCTCAATCAAAAATATGTTTTATCTCTGTTAACTGAATTTACAGATCAGAAATAAGTTTCACAGAATGCATCTGTGTAGTTTTTATTTGAAGATATTCTTTTTCCCAAAGTAGACCTCTTAGCGCTTAGCATGTCCAATTGCAGTTTCTACAGAAAGAGTGTTTCAGAAAGGCTCAATCAAAAGTAAGGTTCAACTCTGTTAGTTGAATGCACAGAACAGAAAGAATTTTCACAGCATGCTACTGTGTAGTTTATATTTGAATATAGTCCTTTTTCCACTATTTCCCTCTTAGCGCTCCGAATGTCCACTTGCATTTTCTACAGAAAGAGGGTTCAGCACTGCGCAATCAAAAGTATGGTTTAACTCTGTTAGCTTAATGAACATATCAGAAATAAGTTTCACACAATGCTTCTGTGTAGTTTTTATTTGAAGATATTATTTTTCCCAATAGAGGCCTCTTAGCGCTCAGAATTTCCAATTGCAGTTTCTACAGAAAGAGTGTTTCAGAAAGGCTCAATCAAAAGTAAGTTTCAACTCTGTTAGTTGAATGCACAGAACAGAAAGAAGTTTCATACAATGCTTCTGTGTAGTTTATATTTGAACATATTCTTTTTTCCACTATTACCCAATTAGCGCTACGAATGTCCAGTTGCATTTTCTACAGACAGAGTGTTTCAAAACTGCTCAATCAAAAGTATGGTTTAACTCTTTTAGCTGAATGCTCAGATCAGAAAGAAGTTTCACAGAATGCTTCTGTGTAGTTTATATTTGAATATATTCCTTTTTCCACTACTACGCTCTTAGCGCTCCAAATGTCCAGTTGCATTTTCTACAGAAAGAGTGTTCAGATCTGCTCAATCAAAAGTATGGTTTAACTCTGTTAGCTGAATGCACAGATCAGAAAGAAGTTTCACCGAATGATTCTGTGTAGTATATATTTGAAGACATTCCTTTTTCCACTATTACCCTCTAAGCGCTCGGAATCTCCACTTGCATTTTCTACAAAAAGAGTGTTTCATAACTGCTCAATCAAAAATATGTTTTATCTCTGTTAACTGAATTTACAGATCAGAAATAAGTTTCACAGAATGCATCTGTGTAGTTTTTATTTGAAGATATTCTTTTTCCCAAAGTAGGCCTCTTAGCGCTTAGCATGTCCAATTGCAGTTTCTATAGAAAGAGTGTTTCAGAACGGCTCAATCAAAAGTAAGGTTCAACTCTGCTAGTTGAATGCACAGAACAGAAAGAATTTTCACAGAATGCTACTGTGTAGTTTATATTTGAATATAGTCCTTTTTCCACTATTACCCTCTTAGCGCTCCGAATGTCCACTTGCATTTTCTACAGAAAGAGGGTTCAGCACTGCGCAATCAAAAGTATGGTTTAACTCTGTTAGCTTAATGAACATATCAGAAATAAGTTTCACACAATGCTTCTGTGTAGTTTTTATTTGAAGATATTATTTTTCCCAATAGAGGCCTCTTAGCGCTCAGAATGTCCAATTGCAGTTTCTACAGAAAGAGTGTTTCAGAAAGGCTCAATCAAATGTAAGGTTCAACTCTGTTAGTTGAATGCACAGAACAGAAAGAAGTTTCATACAATGCTTCTGTGTAGTTTATATTTGAACATATTCTTTTTTCCACTATTACCCACTTAGCGCTACGAATGTCCAGTTGCATTTTCTACAGACAGAGTGTTTCAAAACTGCTCAATCAAAAGTATGGTTTAACTCTGTTAGCTGAATGCTCAGATCAGAAAGAAGTTTCACAGAATGCTTCTGTGTAGTTTATATTTGGATATATTCCTTTTTCCACTACTACTCTCTGAGCGCTCCAAATGTCCAGTTGCATTTTCTACAGAAAGAGTGTTCAGATCTGCTCAATCAAAAGTATGGTTTAACTCTGTTAGCTGAATGCACAGATCAGAAAGAAGTTTCACAGAATGATTCTGTGTAGTTTATATTTGGAGACATTCCTTTTTCCACTATTACCCTCTTAGCGCTCCGAATCTCCACTTGCATTTTCTACAGAAAGAGTGTTTCACAACGGCTCAATGAAAACTAAGGTTCAACTCTTTTAGTTGAACAAACAGAACAGAAAGAAATTTCACACAATTCTTCTGTGTAGTTTTTATTTTAGACATTCTTTTTCCCAATATAGGCCTCTTGGCGCTCAGAATGTCCAATTGCAGTTTCTACAGAAAGAGTGTTTCAGAACGCCTCAATCAAAAGTAAGGTTGAACTCTGTTAGTTGAATGCACAGAACAGAAAGAAGTTTCATACAATGCTTCTGTGTAGTTTATATTTGAACATATTCTTTTTTCCACTATTACCCATTTAGCGCTACGAATGTCTAGTTGCATTTTCTACAGACAGAGTGTTTCAAAACTGCTCAATCAAATGTATGGTTTAACTCTGTTAGCTGAATGCTCAGATCAGAAAGAAGTTTCACAGAATGCTTCTGTGTAGTTTATATTTGAATATATTCCTTTTTCCACTACCACGCTCTTAGCGCTCCAAATGTACAGTTGCATTTTCTACAGAAAGAGTGTTCAGATCTGCTCAATCAAAATTATGGTTTAACTCTGTTAGCTGAATGCACAGATCAGAAAGAAGTTTCACCGAATGATTCTGTGTAGTTTATATTTGAAGACATTCCTTTTTCCACTATTACCCTCTTAGCGCTCCGAATCTCCACTTGCATTTTCTACAAAAAGAGTGTTTCATAACTGCTCAATCAAAAATATGTTTTATCTCTGTTAAGTGAATTTACAGATCAGAAATAAGTTTCACAGAATGCATCTGTGTAGTTTTTATTTGAAGATATTCTTTTTCCCAATGTAGGCCTCTTAGCGCTTAGCATGTCCAATTGCAGTTTCTACAGAAAGAGTGTTTCAGAAAGGCTCAATCAAAAGTAAGGTTCAACTCTGTTAGTTGAATGCACAGAACAGAAAGAATTTTCACAGAATGCTACTGTGTAGTTTATATTTGAATATATTCCTTTTTCCACTATTACCCTCTTAGCGCTCCGAATGTACACTTGCATTTTCTACAGAAAGAGTGTTCAGAACTGCGCAATCAAAAGTATGGTTTAACTCTGTTAGCTTAATGAACATATCAGAAATAAGTTTCACACAATGCTTCTGTGTAGTTTTTATTTGAAGATATTATTTTTCCCAATAGAGGCCTCTTAGCGCTCAGAATGTCCAATTGCAGTTTCTACAGAAAGAGTGTTTCAGAAAGGCTCAATCAAAAGTAAGGTTCAACTCTGTTAGTTGAATGCACAGAACAGAAAGATGTTTCATACAATGCTTCTGTGTAGTTTATATTTGAACATATTCTTTTTTCCACTATTACCCACTTAGCGCTACGAATGTCCAGTTGCATTTTCTACAGACAGAGTGTTTCAAAACTGCTCAATCAAAAGTATGGTTTAACTCTGTTAGCTGAATGCTCAAATCAGAAAGAAGTTTCACAGAATGCTTCTGTGTAGTTTATATTTGAATATATTCCTTTTTCCACTACTAATCTCTTAGCGCTCCAAATGTCCAGTTGCATTTTCTACAGAAAGAGTGTTCAGATCTGCTCAATCAAAAGTATGGTTTAACTCTGTTAGCTGAATGCACAGATCAGAAAGAAGTTTCACCGAATGATTCTGTGTAGTTTATATTTGAAGACAATCCTTTTCCACTATTACCCACTTAGCGCTCGGAATCTCCACTTGCCTTTTCTACAAAAAGAGTGTTTCATAACTGCTCAATCAAAAATATGTTTTATCTCTGTTAACTGAATTTACAGATCAGAGATAAGTTTCACAGAATGCATCTGTGTAGTTTTTATTTGTAGAGATTCTTTTTCCCAATGTAGGCCTCTTAGCGCTTAGCATGTCCAATTGCAGTTTCTACAGAAAGAGTGTTTCAGAACGGCTCAATCAAAAGTAAGGTTCAACTCTGTTAGTTGAATGCACAGAACAGAAAGAATTTTCACAGAATGCTACTGTGTAGTTTATATTTGAATATAGTCCTTTTTCCACTATTACCCTCTTAGCGCTCCGAATGTCCACTTGCATTTTCTACAGAAAGAGTGTTCAGCACTGCGCAATCAAAAGTATGGTTTAACTCTGTTAGCTTAATGAACATATCAGAAATAAGTTTCACACAATGCTTCTGTGTAGTTTTTATTTGAAGATATTATTTTTCCCTATAGAGGACTCTTAGCGCTCAGAATGTCCAATTGCAGTTTCTACAGAAAGAGTGTTTCTGAAAGGCTCAATCAAAAGTAAGGTTCAACTCTGTTAGTTGAATGCACAGAACAGAAAGAAGTTTCATACAATGCTTCTGTGTAGTTTATATTTGAACATATTCTTTTTTCCACTATTACCCACTTAGCCCTACGAATGTCCAGTTGCATTTTCTACAGACAGAGTGTTTCAAAACTGCTCAATCAAAAGTATGGTTTAACTCTGTTAGCTCAATGCTCAGATCAGAAAGAAGTTTCACAGAATGCTTCTGTGTAGTTTATATTTGAATATATTCCTTTTTCCACTACTAATCTCTTAGCGCTCCAAATGTCCAGTTGCATTTTCTACAGAAAGAGTGTTCAGATCTGCTCAATCAAAAGTATGGTTTAACTCTGTTAGCTGAATGCACAGATCAGAAAGATGTTTCACAGAATGATTCTGTGTAGTTTATATTTGGAGACATTCCTTTTTCCACTATTACCCTCTTAGCGCTCCGAATCTCCACTTGCATTTTCTACAGAAAGAGTGTTTCAGAACGGCTCAATCAAAACTAAGGTTCAACTCTTTTAGTTGAACAAACAGAACAGAAAGAAGTTTCACACAATTCTTCTGTGTAGTTTTTATTTGTAGACATTCTTTTTCCCAATATAGGCCTCTTAGCGCTCAGAATGTCCAATTGCAGTTTCTACAGAAAGAGTGTTTCAGAATGGCTCAATCAAAAGTAAGGTTCAACTCTGTTAGTTGAATGCACAGAACAGAAAGAATTTTCACAGAATGCTACTGTGTAGTTTATATTTGAATATATTCCTTTTTCCACTATTACCCTCTTAGCGCTCCGAAAGTCCACTTGCATTTTCTACAGAAAGAGTGTTCAGAACTGCGCAATCAAAAGTATGGTTTAACTCTGTTAGCTTAATGAACATATCAGAAATAAGTTTCACACAATGCTTCTGTGTAGTTTTTATTTGAAGATATTATTTTTCCCAATAGAGGCCTCTTAGCGCTCAGAATGACCAATTGCTGTTTCTACAGAAAGAGTGTTTCAGAAAGGCTCAATCAAAAGTAAGGTTCAACTCTGTTAGTTGAATGCACAGAACAGAAAGAAGTTTCATACAATGCTTCTGTGTAGTTTATATTTGAACATATTCTTTTTTCCACTATTACCCACTTAGCGCTACGAATGTCCAGTTGCATTTTCTACAGACAGTGTTTCAAAACTGCTCAATCAAAAGTATGGTTTAACTCTGTTAGCTGAATGCTCAGATCAGAAAGAAGTTTCACAGAATGCTTCTGTGTAGTTTATATTTGAATATATTCCTTTTTCCACTACTACGCTCTTAGCGCTCCAAATGTCCAGTTGCATTTTCTACAGAAAGTGTGTTCAGATCTGCTCAATCAAAAGTATGGTTTAACTCTGTTAGCTGAATGCACAGATCAGAGAGAAGTTTCACCGAATGATTCTGTGTAGTTTATATTTGAAGACATTCCTTTTTCCACTATTACCCTCTTAGCGCTCCGAATCTCCACTTGCATTTTCTACAAAAAGAGTGTTTCATAACTGCTCAATCAAAAACATGTTTTATCTCTGTTAACTGAATTTACAGATCAGAAATAAGTTTCACAGAATGAATCTGTGTAGTTTTTATTTGAAGTTATTCTTTTTCCCAATGTAGGCCTCTTAGCGCTTAGCATGTCCAATTGCAGTTTCTACAGAAAGAGTGTTTCAGAACGGCTCAATCAAAAGTAAGGTTCAACTCTGTTAGTTGAATGCACAGAACAGAAAGAATTTTCACAGAATGCTACTGTGTAGTTTATATTTGAATATATTCCTTTTTCCACTATTGCCCTCTTAGCGCTCTGAATGTCCACTTGCATTTTCTACAGAAAGAGTGTTCAGAACTGCGCAATCAAAAGTATGGTTTAACTCTGTTAGCTTAATGAACATATCAGAAATAAGTTTCACACAATGCTTCTGAGTAGTTTTTATTTGAAGATATTATTTTTCCCAATAGAGGCCTCTTAGCGCTCAGAATGTCCAATTGCAGTTTCTACAGAAAGAGTGTTTCAGAAAGGCTCAATCAAAAGTAAGGTTCAACTCTGTTAGTTGAATGCACAGAACAGAAAGAAGTTTCATACAATGCTTCTGTGTAGTTTATATGTGAACATATTCTTTTTTCCACTATTACCCACTTAGCGCTACGAATGTCCAGTTGCATTTTCTACAGACAGAGTGTCTCAAAACTGCTCAATCAAAAGTATGGTTTAACTCTGTTAGCTGAATGCTCAGATCAGAAAGAAGTTTCACAGAATGCTTCTGTGTAGTTTATATTTGAATATATTCCTTTTTCCACTACTACGCTCTTAGCGCTCCAAATGTCCAGTTGCATTTTCTACAGAAAGATTGTTCAGATCTGCTCAATCAAAAGTATGGTTTAACTCTGTCAGCTGAATGCACAGATCAGAGAGAAGTTTCACCGAATGATTCTGTGTAGTTTATATTTGAAGACATTCCTTTTTCCACTATTACCCCCTTAGCGCTCCGAATCTCCACTTGCATTTTCTACAAAAAGAGTGTTTCATAACTGCTCAATCAAAAACATGTTTTATCTCTGTTAACTGAATTTACAGATCAGAAATAAGTTTCACAGAATGCATCTGTGTAGTTTTTATTTGAAGATATTCTTTTTCCCAATGTAGGCCTCTTAGCGCTTAGCATGTCCAATTGCAGTTTCTACAGAAAGAGTGTTTCAGAACGGCTCAATCAAAAGTAAGGTGCAAATCTGTTAGTTGAATGCACAGAACAGAAAGAATTTTCACAGAATGCTACTGTGTAGTTTATATTTGAATATATTCCTTTTTCCACTATTACCCTCTTAGCGCTCCGAATGTCCACTTGCATTTTCTACAGAAAGAGTGTTCAGAACTGCGCAATCAAAAGTATGGTTTAACTCTGTTAGCTTAATGAACATATCAGAAATAAGTTTCACACAATGCTTCTGTGTAGTTTTTATTTGAAGATATTATTTTTCCCAATAGAGGCCTCTTAGCGCTCAGAATGTCCAATTGCAGTTTCTACAGAAAGAGTGTTTCAGAAAGGCTCAATCAAAAGTAAGGTTCAACTCTGTTAGTTGAATGCACAGAACAGAAAGAAGTTTCATACAATGCTTCTGTGTAGTTTATATTTGAACATATTCTTTTTTCCACTATTACCCACTTAGCGCTACGAATGTCCAGTTGCATTTTCTACAGACAGAGTGTTTCAAAACTGCTCAATCAAAAGTATGGTTTAACTCTGTTAGCTAAATGCTCAGATCAGAATGAAGTTTCACAGAATGCTTCTGTGTAGTTTATATTTGAATATATTCCTTTTTCCACTACTACTCTCTTAGCGCTCCAAATGTCCAGTTGCATTTTCTACAGAAAGACTGTTCAGATCTGCTCAATCAAAAGTATGGTTTAACTCTGTTAGCTGAATGCACAGATCAGAAAGAAGTTTCACAGAATGATTCTGTGTAGTTTATATTTGGAGACATTCCTTTTTCCACTATTACCCTCTTAGCGCTCCGAATCTACACTTGCATTTTCTACAGAAAGAGTGTTTCAGAACGGCTCAATCAAAACTAAGGTTCAACTCTTTTAGTTGAACAAACCGAACAGAAAGAAGTTTCACACAATTCTTCTGTGTAGTTTTTATTTGTAGACATTCTTTTTCCCAATATAGGCCTCTTTGCGCTGAGAATGTCCAATTGCAGTTTCTACAGAAAGAGTGTTTCAGAACGGCTCAATCAAAAGTAAGGTTCAACTCTGTTAGTTGAATGCACAGAATAGAAAGAAGTTTCATACAATGCTTCTGTGTAGTTTATATTTGAACATATTCTTTTATCCACTATTACCCACTTAGCGCTACGAATGTCCAGTTGCATTTTCTACAGACAGAGTGTTTCAAAACTGCTCCATCAAAAGTATGGTTTAACTCTGTTAGCTGAATGCTCAGATCAGAAAGAAGTTTCACAGAATGCTTCTGTGTAGTTTATATTTGAATATATTCCTTTTTCCACTACTACTCTCTTAGCGCTCCAAATGTCCAGTTGCATTTTCTACAGAAAGAGTGTTCAGATCTGCTCAATCAAAAGTATGGTTTAACTCTGTTAGCTGAATGCACAGATCAGAAAGAAGTTTCACAGAATGATTCTGTGTAGTTTATATTTGGAGACATTCCTTTTTCCACTACTACCCTCTTAGCGCTCCGAATCTCCACTTGCATTTTCTACAGAAAGAGTGTTTCAGAACGGCTCAATCAAAACTAAGGTTCAACTCTTTTAGTTGAACAAACAGAACAGAAAGAAGTTTCACACAATTCTTCTGTGTAGTTTTTATTTGTAGACATTCTTTTTCCCAATATAGGCCTCTTTGCGCTGAGAATGTCCAATTGCAGTTTCTACAGAAAGAGTGTTTCAGAACGGCTCAATCAAAAGTAAGGTTCAACTCTGTTAGTTGAATGCACAGAATAGAAAGAAGTTTCATACAATGCTTCTGTGTAGTTTATATTTGAACATATTCTTTTTTCCACTATTACCCACTTAGCGCTACGAATGTCCAGTTGCATTTTCTACAGACAGAGTGTTTCAAAACTGCTCAATCAAAAGTATGGTTTAACTCCGTTAGCTGAATGCTCAGATCAGAAAGAAGTTTCACAGAATGCTTCTGTGTAGTTTATATTTGAATATATTCCTTTTTCCACTACTACGCTCTTAGCGCTCCAAATGTCCAGTTGCATTTTCTACAGAAAGAGTGTTCAGATCTGCTCAATCAAAAGTATGGTTTAACTCTGTTAGCTGAATGCACAGATCAGAAAGAAGTTTCACCGAATGATTCTGTGTAGTTTATATTTGAAGACATTCCTTTTTCCACTATTACCCTCTTAGCGCTCCGAATCTCCACTTGCATTTTCTACAAAAAGAGTGTTTCATAACTGCTCAATCAAAAATATGTTTTATCTCTGTTAAGTGAATTTACAGATCAGAAATAAGTTTCACAGAATGCATCTGTGTAGTTTTTATTTGAAGATATTCTTTTTCCCAATGTAGGCCTCTTAGCGCTTAGCATGTCCAATTGCAGTTTCTACAGAAAGAGTGTTTCAGAACGGCTCAATCTAAAGTAAGGTTCAACTCTGTTAGTTGAATGCACAGAACAGAAAGAATTTTCACAGAATGCTACTGTGTAGTTTATATTTGAATATATTCCTTTTTCCACTATTACCCTCTTAGCGCTCCGAATGTCCACTTGCATTTTCTACAGAAAGAGTGTTCAGAACTGCGCAATCAAAAGTATGGTTTAACTCTGTTAGCTTAATGAACATATCAGAAATAAGTTTCACACGATGCTTCTGTGTAGTTTTTATTTGAAGATATTATTTTTCCCAATAGAGGCCTCTTAGCGCTCAGAATGTCCAATTGCAGTTTCTACAGAAAGAGTGTATCAGAAAGGCTCAATCAAAAGTAAGGTTCAACTCTGTTAGTTGAATGCACAGAACAGAAAGTAGTTTCATACAATGCTTCTGTGTAGTTTATATTTGAACATATTCTTTTTTCCACTATTACCCACTTAGCGCTACGAATGTCCAGTTGCATTTTCTACAGACAGAGTGTTTCAAAACTGCTCAATCAAAAGTATGGTTTAACTCTGTTAGCTGAATGCTCAGATCAGATAGAAGTTTCACAGAATGCTTCTGTGTAGTTTATATTTGAATATATTCCTTTTTCCACTACTACGCTCTTAGCGCTCCAAATGTCCAGTTGCATTTTCTACAGAAAGAGTGTTCAGATCTGCTCAATCAAAAGTATGGTTTAACTCTGTTAGCTGAATGCACAGATCAGAAAGAAGTTTCACCGAATCATTCTGTGTAGTTTATATTTGAAGACATTCCTTTTTCCACTATTACCCTCTTAGCGCCCCGAATCTCCACTTGCATTTTCTACAAAAAGAGTGTTTCATAACTGCTCAATCAAAAATATGTTTTATCTCTGTTAACTGAATTTACAGATCAGAAATAAGTTTCACAGAATGCATCTGTGTAGTTTTTATTTGAAGATATTCTTTTTCCCAATGTAGGGCTCTTAGTGCTTAGCATGTCCAATTGCAGTTTCTACAGAAAGAGTGTTTCAGAACGGCTCAATCAAAAGTAAGGTTCAACTCTGTTAGTTGAATGCACAGAACAGAAAGAATTTTCACAGAATGCTACTGTGTAGTTTATATTTGAATATATTCCTTTTTCCACTATTACCCTCTTAGCGCTCCGAATGTCCACTTGCATTTTCTACAGAAAGAGTGTTCAGAACTGCGCAATCAAAAGTATGGTTTAACTCTGTTAGCTTAATGAACATATCAGAAATAAGTTTCACAAAATGCTTCTGTGTAGTTTTTATTTGAAGATATTATTTTTCCCAATAGAGGCCTCTTAGCGCTCAGAATGTCCAATTGCAGTTTCTACAGAAAGAGTGTTTCAGAAAGGCTCAATCAAAAGTAAGGTTCAACTCTGTTAGTTGAATGCACAGAACAGAAAGAAGTTTCATACAATGCTTCTGTGTAGTTTATATTTGAACATATTCTTTTTTCCACTATTACCCACTTAGCGCTACGAACGTCCAGTTGCATTTTCTACAGACAGAGTGTTTCAAAACTGCTCAATCAAAAGTATGGTTTAACTCTGTTAGCTGAATGATCAGATCAGAAAGAAGTTTCACAGAATGCTTCTGTGTAGTTTATATTTGAATATATTCCTTTTTCCACTACTACGCTCTTAGCGCTCCAAATGTCCAGTTGCATTTTCTACACAAAGAGTGTTCAGATCTGCTCAATCAACAGTATGGTTTAACTCTGTTAGCTGAATGCACAGATCAGAGAGAAGTTTCACAGAATGATTCTGTGTAGTTTATATTTGAAGACATTCCTTTTTCCACTATTACCCTCTTAGCGCTCCGAATCTCCACTTGCATTTTCTACAAAAAGAGTGTTTCATAACTGCTCAATCAAAAACATGTTTTATCTCTGTTAACTGAATTTACAGATCAGAAATAAGTTTCACAGAATGCATCTGTGTAGTTTTTATTTGAAGATATTCTTTTTCCCAATGTAGGCCTCTTAGCGCTTAGCATGTCCAATTGCAGTTTCTACAGAAAGAGTGTTTCAGAACGGCTCAATCAAAAGTAAGGTTCAACTCTGTTAGTTGAATGCACAGAACAGAAAGAATTTTCACAGAATGCTACTGTGTAGTTTATATTTGAATATATTCCTTTTTCCACTATTACCCTCTTAGCGCTCCGAATGTCCACTTGCATTTTCTACAGAAAGAGTGTTCAGAACTGCGCAATCAAAAGTATGGTTTAACTCTGTTAGCTTAATGAACATATCAGAAATAAGTTTCACACAATGCTTCTGTGTAGTTTTTATTTGAAGATATTATTTTTCCCAATAGAGGCCTCTTAGCGCTCAGAATGTCCAATTGCAGTTTCTACAGAAAGAGTGTTTCAGAAAGGCTCAATCAAAGGTAAGGTTCAACTCTGTTAGTTGAATGCACAGAACAGAAAGAAGTTTCATACAATGCTTCTGTGTAGTTTATATTTGAATATATTCTTTTTTCCACTATTACCCACTTAGCGCTACGAATGTCCAGTTGCATTTTCTACAGACAGAGTGTTTCAAAACTGCTCAATCAAAAGTATGGTTTAACTCTGTTAGCTGAATGCTCAGATCAGAAAGAAGTTTCACAGAATGCTTCTGTGTAGTTTATATTTGAATATATTCCTTTTTCCACTACTACTCTCTTAGCGCTCCAAATGTCCAGTTGCATTTTCTACAGAAAGAGTGTTCAGATCTGCTCAATCAAAATTATGGTTTAACTCTGTTAGCTGAATGCACAGATCAGAAAGAAGTTTCCCAGAATGATTCTGTGTAGTTTATATTTGGAGACATTCCTTTTTCCACTATTACCCTCTTAGCGCTCCGAATCTCCACTTGCATTTTCTACAGAAAGAGTGTTTCAGAACGGCTCAATCAAAACTAAGGTTCAACTCTTTTAGTTGAACAAACAGAACAGAAAGAAGTTTCACACAATTCTTCTGTGTAGTTTTTATTTGTAGACATTCTTTTTCCCAATATAGGCCTCTTAGCGCTCAGAATGTCCAATTGCAGTTTCTACAGAAAGAGTGTTTCAGAACGGCTCAATCAAAAGTAAGGTTGAACTCTGTTAGTTGAATGCACAGAACAGAAAGAAGTTTCATACAATGCTTCTGTGTAGTTTATATTTGAACATATTCTTTTTTCCACTATTACCCACTTAGCGCTACGAATGTCCAGTTGCATTTTCTACAGACAGAGTGTTTCAAAACTGCTCAATCAAAAGTATGGTTTAACTCTGTTAGCTGAATGCTCAGATCAGAAAGAAGTTTCACAGAATGCTTCTGTGTAGTTTATATTTGAATATATTCCTTTTTCCACTACTACGCTCTTAGCGCTCCAAATGTCCAGTTGCATTTTCTACAGAAAGAGTGTTCAGATCTGCTCAATCAAAAGTATGGTTTAACTCTGTTAGCTGAATGCACAGATCAGAAAGAAGTTTCACCGAATGATTCTGTGTAGTTTATATTTGAAGACATTACTTTTTCCACTATTACCCTCTTAGCGCTCAGAATCTCCACTTGTATTTTCTACAAAAAGAGAGTTTCATAACTGCTCAATCAAAAATATGTTTTATCTCTGTTAACTGAATTTACAGATCAGAAATAAGTTTCACAGAATGCATCTGTGTAGTTTTTATTTGAAGATATTCTTTTTCCCAAAGTAGGCCTCTTAGCGCTTAGCATGTCCAATTGCAGTTTCTACAGAAAGAGTGTTTCAGAATGGCTCAATCAAAAGTAAGGTTCAACTCTGTTAGTTGAATGCACAGAACAGAAAGAATTTTCACAGAATGCTACTGTGTAGTTTATATTTGAATATAGTCCTTTTTCCACTATTTCCCTCTTAGCGCTCCGAATGTCCACTTGCATTTTCTACAGAAAGAGGGTTCAGCACTGCGCAATCAAAAGTATGGTTTAACTCTGTTAGCTTAATGAACATATCAGAAATAAGTTTCACACAATGCTTCTGTGTAGTTTTTATTTGAAGATATTATTTTTCCCAATAGAGGCCTCTTAGCGCTCAGAATTTCCAATTGCAGTTTCTACAGAAAGAGTGTTTCAGAAAGGCTCAATCAAAAGTAAGTTTCAACTCTGTTAGTTGAATGCACAGAACAGAAAGAAGTTTCATACAATGCTTCTGTGTAGTTTATATTTGAACATATTCTTTTTTCCACTATTACCCAATTAGCGCTACGAATGTCCAGTTGCATTTTCTACAGACAGAGTGTTTCAAAACTGCTCAATCAAAAGTATGGTTTAACTCATTTAGCTGAATGCTCAGATCAGAAAGAAGTTTCACAGAATGCTTCTGTGTAGTTTATATTTGAATATATTCCTTTTTCCACTACTACGCTCTTAGCGCTCCAAATGTCCAGTTGCATTTTCTACAGAAAGAGTGTTCAGATCTGCTCAATCAAAAGTATGGTTTAACTCTGTTAGCTGAATGCACAGATCAGAAAGAAGTTTCACCGAATGTTTCTGTGTAGTATAAATTTGAAGACATTCCTTTTTCCACTATTACCCTCTAAGCGCTCGGAATCTCCACTTGCATTTTCTACAAAAAGAGTGTTTCATAACTGCTCAATCAAAAATATGTTTTATCTCTGTTAACTGAATTTACAGATCAGAAATAAGTTTCACAGAATGCATCTGTGTAGTTTTTATTTGAAGATATTCTTTTTCCCAAAGTACGCCTCTTAGCGCTTAGCATGTCCAATTGCAGTTTCTATAGAAAGAGTGTTTCAGAACGGCTCAATCAAAAGTAAGGTTCAACTCTGCTAGTTGAATGCACAGAACAGAAAGAATTTTCACAGAATGCTACTGTGTAGTTTATATTTGAATATAGTCCTTTTTCCACTATTACCCTCTTTGCGCTCCGAATGTCCACTTGCATTTTCTACAGAAAGAGGGTTCAGCACTGCGCAATCAAAAGTATGGTTTAACTCTGTTAGCTTAATGAACATATCAGAAATAAGTTTCACACAATGCTTCTGTGTAGTTTTTATTTGAAGATATTATTTTTCCCAATAGAGGCCTCTTAGCGCTCAGAATGTCCAATTGCAGTTTCTACAGAAAGAGTGTTTCAGAAAGGCTCAATCAAATGTAAGGTTCAACTCTGTTAGTTGAATGCACAGAACAGAAAGAAGTTTCATACAATGCTTCTGTGTAGTTTATATTTGAACATATTCTTTTTTCCACTATTACCCACTTAGCGCTACGAATGTCCAGTTGCATTTTCTACAGACAGAGTGTTTCAAATCTGCTCAATCAAAAGTATGGTTTAACTCTGTTAGCTGAATGCTCAGATCAGAAAGAAGTTTCACAGAATGCTTCTGTGTAGTTTATATTTGGATATATTCCTTTTTCCACTACTACTCTCTTAGCGCTCCAAATGTCCAGTTGCATTTTCTACAGAAAGAGTGTTCAGATCTGCTCAATCAAAATTATGGTTTAACTCTGTTAACTGAATGCACAGATCAGAAAGAAGTTTCACCGAATGATTCTGTGTAGTTTATATTTGAAGACATTCCTTTTTCCACTATTACCCTCTTAGCGCTCCGAATCTCCACTTGCATTTTCTACAAAAAGAGTGTTTCATAACTGCTCAATCAAAAATATGTTTTATCTCTGTTAAGTGAATTTACAGATCAGAAATAAGTTTCACAGAATGCATCTGTGTAGTTTTTATTTGAAGATATTCTTTTTCCCAATGTAGGTCTCTTAGCGCTTAGCATGTCCAATTGCAGTTTCTACAGAAAGAGTGTTTCAGAACGGCTCAATCAAAAGTAAGGTTCAACTCTGTTAGTTGAATGCACAGAACAGAAAGAATTTTCACAGAATGCTACTGTGTAGTTTATATTTGAATATAGTCCTTTTTCCACTATTTCCCTCTTAGCGCTCCGAATGTCCACTTGCATTTTCTACAGAAAGAGGGTTCAGCACTGCGCAATCAAAAGTATGGTTTAACTCTGTTAGCTTAATGAACATATCAGAAATAAGTTTCACACAATGCTTCTGTGTAGTTTTTATTTGAAGATATTATTTTTCCCAATAGAGGCCTCTTAGCGCTCAGAATTTCCAATTGCAGTTTCTACAGAAAGAGTGTTTCAGAAAGGCTCAATCAAAAGTAAGTTTCAACTCTGTTAGTTGAATGCACAGAACAGAAAGAAGTTTCATACAATGCTTCTGTGTAGTTTATATTTGAACATATTCTTTTTTCCACTATTACCCAATTAGCGCTACGAATGTCCAGTTGCATTTTCTACAGAAAGAGTGTTTCAAAACTGCTCAATCAAAAGTATGGTTTAACTCTTTTAGCTGAATGCTCAGATCAGAAAGAAGTTTCACAGAATGCTTCTGTGTAGTTTATATTTGAATATATTCCTTTTTCCACTACTACGCTCTTAGCGCTCCAAATGTCCAGTTGCATTTTCTACAGAAAGAGTGTTCAGATCTGCTCAATCAAAAGTATGGTTTAACTCTGTTAGCTGAATGCACAGATCAGAAAGAAGTTTCACCGAATGATTCTGTGTAGTATATATTTGAAGACATTCCTTTTTCCACTATTACCCTCTAAGCGCTCGGAATCTCCACTTGCATTTTCTACAAAAAGAGTGTTTCATAACTGCTCAATCAAAAATATGTTTTATCTCTGTTAACTGAATTTACAGATCAGAAATAAGTTTCACAGAATGCATCTGTGTAGTTTTTATTTGAAGATATTCTTTTTCCCAAAGTACGCCTCTTAGCGCTTAGCATGTCCAATTGCAGTTTCTATAGAAAGAGTGTTTCAGAACGGCTCAATCAAAAGTAAGGTTCAACTCTGCTAGTTGAATGCACAGAACAGAAAGAATTTTCACAGAATGCTACTGTGTAGTTTATATTTGAATATAGTCCTTTTTCCACTATTACCCTCTTAGCGCTCCGAATGTCCACTTGCATTTTCTACAGAAAGAGTGTTCAGCACTGCGCAATCAAAAGTATGGTTTAACTCTGTTAGCTTAATGAACATATCAGAAATAAGTTTCACACAATGCTTCTGTGTAGTTTTTATTTGAAGATATTATTTTTCCCAATAGAGGCCTCTTAGCGCTCAGAATGTCCAATTGCAGTTTCTACAGAAAGAGTGTTTCAGAAAGGCTCAATCAAATGTAAGGTTCAACTCTGTTAGTTGAATGCACAGAACAGAAAGAAGTTTCATACAATGCTTCTGTGTAGTTTATATTTGAACATATTCTTTTTTCCACTATTACCCACTTAGCGCTACGAATGTCCAGTTGCATTTTCTACAGACAGAGTGTTTCAAAACTGCTCAATCAAAAGTATGGTTTAACTCTGTTAGCTGAATGCTCAGATCAGAAAGAAGTTTCACAGAATGCTTCTGTGTAGTTTATATTTGGATATATTCCTTTTTCCACTACTACTCTCTTAGCGCTCCAAATGTCCAGTTGCATTTTCTACAGAAAGAGTGTTCAGATCTGCTCAATCAAAAGTATGGTTTAACTCTGTTAGCTGAATGCACAGATCAGAAAGAAGTTTCACCGAATGATTCTGTGTAGTATATATTTGAAGACATTCCTTTTTCCACTATTACCCTCTAAGCGCTCGGAATCTCCACTTGCATTTTCTACAAAAAGAGTGTTTCATAACTGCTCAATCAAAAATATTTTTTATCTCTGTTAACTGAATTTACAGATCAGAAATAAGTTTCACAGAATGCATCTGTGTAGTTTTTATTTGAAGATATTCTTTTTCCCAAAGTACGCCTCTTAGCGCTTAGCATGTCCAATTGCAGTTTCTATAGAAAGAGTGTTTCAGAACGGCTCAATCAAAAGTAAGGTTCAACTCTGCTAGTTGAATGCACAGAACAGAAAGAATTTTCACAGAATGCTACTGTGTAGTTTATATTTGAATATAGTCCTTTTTCCACTATTACCCTCTTAGCGCTCCGAATGTCCACTTGCATTTTCTACAGAAAGAGTGTTCAGCACTGCGCAATCAAAAGTATGGTTTAACTCTGTTAGCTTAATGAACATATCAGAAATAAGTTTCACACAATGCTTCTGTGTAGTTTTTATTTGAAGATATTATTTTTCCCAATAGAGGCCTCTTAGCGCTCAGAATGTCCAATTGCAGTTTCTACAGAAAGAGTGTTTCAGAAAGGCTCAATCAAATGTAAGGTTCAACTCTGTTAGTTGAATGCACAGAACAGAAAGAAGTTTCATACAATGCTTCTGTGTAGTTTATATTTGAACATATTCTTTTTTCCACTATTACCCACTTAGCGCTACGAATGTCCAGTTGCATTTTCTACAGACAGAGTGTTTCAAAACTGCTCAATCAAAAGTATGGTTTAACTCTGTTAGCTCAATGCTCAGATCAGAAAGAAGTTTCACAGAATGCTTCTGTGTAGTTTATATTTGAATATATTCCTTTTTACACTACTACTCTCTTAGCGCTCCAAATGTCCAGTTGCATTCTCTACAGAAAGAGTGTTCAGATCTGCTCAATCAAAAGTATGTTTTAATTCTGTTAGCTGAATGCACAGATCAGAAAGATGTTTCACAGAATGATTCTGTGTAGTTTATATTTGGAGACATTCCTTTTTCCACTATTACCCTCTAAGCGCTCCGAATCTCCACTTGCATTTTCTACAGAAAGAGTGTTTCAGAACGGCTCAATCAAAACTAAGGTTCAACTCTTTTAGTTGAACAAACAGAACAGAAAGAAGTTTCACACAATTCTTCTGTGTAGTTTTTATTTGTAGACATTCTTTTTCCCAATATAGGCCTCTTAGCGCTCAGAATGTCCAATTGCAGTTTCTACAGAAAGAGTGTTTCAGAATGGCTCAATCAAAAGTAAGGTTCAACTCTGTTAGTTGAATGCACAGAACAGAAAGAATTTTCACAGAATGCTACTGTGTAGTTTATATTTGAATATAGTCCTTTTTCCACTATTTCCCTCTTAGCGCTCCGAATGTCCACTTGCATTTTCTACAGAAAGAGGGTTCAGCACTGCGCAATCAAAATTATGGTTTAACTCTGTTAGCTTAATGAATATATCAGAAATAAGTTTCACACAATGCTTCTGTGTAGTTTTTATTTGAAGATATTTTTTTTCCCAATAGAGGCCTCTTAGCGCTCAGAATTTCCAATTGCAGTTTCTACAGAAAGAGTGTTTCAGAAAGGCTCAATCAAAAGTAAGTTTCAACTCTGTTAGTTGAATGCACAGAACAGAAAGAAGTTTCATACAATGCTTCTGTGTAGTTTATATTTGAACATATTCTTTTTTCCACTATTACCCAATTAGCGCTACGAATGTCCAGTTGCATTTTCTACAGACAGAGTGTTTCAAAACTGCTCAATCAAAAGTATGGTTTAACTCTTTTAGCTGAATGCTCAGATCAGAAAGAAGTTTCACAGAATGCTTCTGTGTAGTTTATATTTGAATATATTCCTTTTTCCACTACTACGCTCTTAGCGCTCCAAATGTCCAGTTGCATTTTCTACAGAAAGAGTGTTCAGATCTGCTCAATCAAAAGTATGGTTTAACTCTGTTAGCTGAATGCACAGATCAGAAAGAAGTTTCACCGAATGATTCTGTGTAGTATATATTTGAAGACATTCCTTTTTCCACTATTACCCTCTAAGCGCTCGGAATCTCCACTTGCATTTTCTACAAAAAGAGTGTTTCATAACTGCTCAATCAAAAATATGTTTTATCTCTGTTAACTGAATTTACAGATCAGAAATAAGTTTCACAGAATGCATCTGTGTAGTTTTTATTTGAAGAGATTCTTTTTCCCAATGTAGGCCTCTTAGCGCTTAGCATGTCCAATTGCAGTTTCTACAGAAAGAGTGTTTCAGAACGGCTCAATCAAAAGTAAGGTTCAACTCTGTTAGTTGAATGCACAGAACAGAAAGAATTTTCACAGAATGCTACTGTGTAGTTTATATTTGAATATATTCCTTTTTCCACTATTACCCTCTTAGCGCTCCGAATGTCGACTTGCATTTTCTACAGAAAGAGTGTTCAGAACTGCGCAATCAAAAGTATGGTTTAACTCTGTTAGCTTAATGAACATATCAGAAATAAGATTCACACAATGCTTCTGTGTAGTTTTTATTTGAAGATATTATTTTTCCCCATATAGGCCTCTTAGCGCTCAGAATGTCCAATTGCAGTTTCTACAGAAAGAGTGTTTCAGAAAGGCTCAATCAAAAGTAAGGTTCAACTCTGTTAGTTGAATGCACAGAACAGAAAGAAGTTTCATACAATGCTTCTGTGTAGTTTATATTTGAACATATTCTTTTTTCCACTATTACCCACTTAGCGCTACGAATGTCCAGTTGCATTTTCTACAGACAGAGTGTTTCAAAACTAAACAATCAAAAGTATGGTTTAACTCTGTTAGCTGAATGCTCAAATCAGAAAGAAGTTTCACAGAATGCTTCTGTGTAGTTTATATTTGAATATATTCCTTTTTCCACTACTACTCTCTTAGCGCTCCAAATGTCCAGTTGCATTTTCTACAGAAAGAGTGTTCAGATCTGCTCAATCAAAAGTATGGTTTAACACTGTTAGCTGAATGCACAGATCGGAAAGAAGTTTCACAGAATGATTCTGTGTAGTTTATATTTGGAGACATTCCTTTTTCCACTATTACCCTCTTAGCGCTCCGAATCTCCACTTGCATTTTCTACAGAAAGAGTGTTTCAGAACGGCTCAATCAAAACTAAGGTTCAACTCTTTTAGTTGAACAAACAGTACAGAAAGAAGTTTCACACAATTCTTCTGTGTAGTTTTTATTTGTAGACATTCTTTTTCCCAATATAGGCCTCTTAGCGCTCAGAATGTCCAAATGCAGTTTCTACAGAAAGAGTGTTTCAGAACGGCTCAATCAAAAGTAAGGTTGAACTCTGTTAGTTGAATGCACAGAACAGAAAGAAGTTTCATACAATGCTTCTGTGTAGTTTATATTTGAACATATTCTTTTTTCCACTATTACCCACTTAGCGCTACGAATGTCCAGTTGCATTTTCTACAGACAGAGGGTTTCAAAACTGCTCAATCAAAAGTATGGTTTAACTCTGTTAGCTGAATGCTCAGATCAGAAAGAAGTTTCACAGAATGCTTCTGTGTAGTTTATATTTGAATATATTCCTTTTTCCACTACTACGCTCTTAGCGCTCAAAATGTCCAGTTGCATTTTCTACAGAAAGAGTGTTCAGATCTGCTCAATCAAAAGTATGGTTTAACTCTGTTAGCTGAATGCACAGATCAGAAAGAAGTTTCACCGAATGATTCTTTGTTGTTTATATTTGAAGACATTCCTTTTTCCATTATTACCCTCTTAGCGCCCCGAATCTCCACTTGTATTTTCTACAAAAAGAGTGTTTCATAACTGCTCAATCAAAAATATGTTTTATCTCTGTTAACTGAATTTACAGATCAGAAATAAGTTTCACAGAATGCATCTGTGTAGTTTTTATTTGAAGATATTCTTTTTCCCAAAGTAGGCCTCTTAGCGCTTAGCATGTCCAATTGCAGTTTCTACAGAAAGAGTGTTTCAGAACGGCTCAATCAAAAGTAAGGTTCAACTCTGTTAGTTGAATGCACAGAACAGAAAGAATTTTCACAGAATGCTACTGTGTAGTTTATATTTGAATATAGTCCTTTTTCCACTATTACCCTCTTAGCGCTCCGAATGTCCACTTGCATTTTCTACAGAAAGAGGGTTCAGCACTGCGCAATCAAAAGTATGGTTTAACTCTGTTAGCTTAATGAACATATCAGAAATAAGTTTCACACAATGCTTCTGTGTAGTTTTTATTTGAAGATGTTATTTTTCCCAATAGAGGCCTCTTAGCGCTCAGAATGTCCAATTGCAGTTTCTACAGAAAGAGTGTTTCAGAAAGGCTCAATCAAAAGTAAGGTTCAACTCTGTTAGTTGAATGCACAGAACAGAAAGAAGTTTCATACAATGCTTCTGTGTAGTTTGTATTTGAACATATTCTTTTTTCCACTATTACCCACTTAGCGCTACGAATGTCCAGTTGCATTTTCTACAGACAGAGTGTTTCAAAACTGCTCAATCAAAAGTATGGTTTAACTCTGATAGCTGAATGCTCAGATCAGAAAGAAGTTTCAAAGAATTCTTCTGTGTAGTTTATATTTGAATATATTCCTTTTTCCACTACTACTCTCTTAGCGCTCCAAATGTCCAGTTGCATTTTCTACAGAAAGAGTGTTCAGATCTGCTCAATCAAAAGTATGGTTTAACTCTGTTAGCTGAATGCACAGATCAGAAAGAAGTTTCACAGAATGATTCTGTGTAGTTTATATTTGGAGACATTCCTTTTTCCACTATTACCCTCTTAGCGCTCCGAATCTCCACTTGCATTTTCTACAGAAAGAGTGTTTCAGAACGGCTCAATCAAAACTAAAGTTCAACTCTTTTAGTTGAACAAACAGAACATAAAGAAGTTTCACACAATTCTTCTGTGTAGTTTTTATTTGTAGACATTCTTTTTCCCAATATAGGCCTCTTAGCGCTCAAAATGTCCAATTGCAGTTTCTACAGAAAGAGTGTTTCAGAACGGCTCAATCAAAAGTAAGGTTGAACTCTGTTAGTTGAATGCACAGAACAGAAAGAAGTTTCATACAATGCTTCTGTGTAGTTTATATTTGAACATATTCTTTTCTCCACTATTACCCACTTAGCGCTACGAATGTCCAGTTGCATTTTCTACAGACAGAGTGTTTCAAAATTGCTCAATCAAAAGTATGCTTTAACTCTGTTAGCTGAATGCTCAGATCAGAAAGAAGTTTCACAGAATGCTTCTGTGTAGTTTATATTTGAATATATTCCTTTTTCCACTACTACGCTCTTAGCGCTCCAAATGTCCAGTTGCATTTTCTACAGAAAGAGTGTTCAGATCTGCTCAATCAAAAGTATGGTTTAACTCTGTTAGCTGAATGCACAGATCAGAAAGAAGTTTCACCGAATGATTCTGTGTAGTTTATATTTGAAGACATTCCTTTTTCCACTAGTACCCTCTTAGCGCTCCGAATCTCCACTTGCATTTTCTACAAAAAGAGTGTTTCATAACTGCTCAATCAAAAATATGTTTTATCTCTGTTAACTGAATTTACAGATCAGAAATAAGTTTCACAGAATGCATCTGTGTAGTTTTTATTTGAAGATATTCTTTTTTTCAATGTAGTCCTCTTAGCGCTTAGCATGTCCAATTGCAGTTTCTACAGAAAGAGTGTTTCAGAACGGCTCAATCAAAAGTAAGGTTCAACTCTGTTAGTTGAATGCACAGAACAGAAAGAATTTTCACAGAATGCTACTGTGTAGTTTATATTTGAATATATTCCTTTTTCCACTATTACCCTCTTAGCGCTCCGAATGTCCACTTGCATTTTCTACAGAAAGAGTGTTCATAACTGCGCAATCAAAAGTATGGTTTAACTCTGTTAGCTTAATGAACATATCAGAAATAAGTTTCACACAATGCTTCTGTGTAGTTTTTATTTGAAGATATTATTTTTCCCAATAGAGGCCTCCTAGCGCTCAGAATGTCCAATTGCAGTTTCTACAGAAAGAGTGTTTCAGAAAGGCTCAATCAAAAGTAAGGTTCAACTGTGTTAGTTGAATGCACAGAACAGAAAGAAGTTTCATACAATGCTTCTGTGTAGTTTATATTTGAACATATTCTTTTTTCCACTATTACCCACTTAGCGCTACGAATGTCCAGTTGCATTTTCTACAGACAGAGTGTTTCAAAACTGCTCAATCAAAAGTATGGTTTAACTCTGTTAGCTGAATGCTCAGATCAGAAAGAAGTTTCACAGAATGCTTCTGTGTAGTTTATATTTGAATATATTCCTTTTTCCACTACTACTCTCTTAGCGCTCCAAATGTCCAGTTGCATTTTCTACAGAAAGAGTGTTCAGATCTGCTCAATCAAAAGTATGGTTTAACTCTGTTAGCTGAATGCACAGATCAGAAAGAAGTTTCACCGAATGATTCTTTGTAGTTTATATTTGAAGACATTCCTTTTTCCATTATTACCCTCTTAGCGCCCCGAATCTCCACTTGTATTTTCTACAAAAAGAGTGTTTCATAACTGCTCAATCAAAAATATGTTTTATCTCTGTTAACTGAATTTACAGATCAGAAATAAGTTTCACAGAATGCATCTGTGTAGTTTTTATTTGAAGATATTCTTTTTCCCAAAGTAGGCCTCTTAGCGCTTAGCATGTCCAATTGCAGTTTCTACAGAAAGAGTGTTTCAGAACGGCTCAATCAAAAGTAAGGTTCAAATCTGTTAGTTGAATGCACAGAACAGAAAGAATTTTCACAGAATGCTACTGTGTAGTTTATATTTGAATATAGTCCTTTTTCCACTATTACCCTCTTAGCGCTCCGAATGTCCACTTGCATTTTCTACAGAAAGAGGGTTCAGCACTGCGCAATCAAAAGTATGGTTTAACTCTGTTAGCTTAATGAACATATCAGAAATAAGTTTCACACAATGCTTCTGTGTAGTTTTTATTTGAAGATGTTATTTTTCCCAATAGAGTCCTCTTAGCGCTCAGAATGTCCAATTGCAGTTTCTACAGAAAGAGTGTTTCAGAAAGGCTCAATCAAAAGTAAGGTTCAACTCTGTTAGTTGAATGCACAGAACAGAAAGAAGTTTCATACAATGCTTCTGTGTAGTTTGTATTTGAACATATTCTTTTTTCCACTATTACCCACTTAGCGCTACGAATGTCCAGTTGCATTTTCTACAGACAGAGTGTTTCAAAACTGCTCAATCAAAAGTATGGTTTAACTCTGATAGCTGAATGCTCAGATCAGAAAGAAGTTTCAAAGAATGCTTCTGTGTAGTTTATATTTGAATATATTCATTTTTCCACTACTACTCTCTTAGCGCTCCAAATGTCCAGTTGCATTTTCTACAGAAAGAGTGTTCAGATCTGCTCAATCAAAAGTATGGTTTAACTCTGTTAGCTGAATGCACAGATCAGAAAGAAGTTTCACAGAATGATTCTGTGTAGTTTATATTTGGAGACATTCCTTTTTCCACTATTACCCTCTTAGGGCTCCGAATCTCCACTTGCATTTTCTACAGAAAGAGTGTTTCAGAACGGCTCAATCAAAACTAAAGTTCAACTCTTTTAGTTGAACAAACAGAACATAAAGAAGTTTCACACAATTCTTCTGTGTAGTTTTTATTTGTAGACATTCTTTTTCCCAATATAGGCCTCTTAGCGCTCAAAATGTCCAATTGCAGTTTCTACAGAAAGAGTGTTTCAGAACGGCTCAATCAAAAGTAAGGTTGAACTCTGTTAGTTGAATGCACAGAACAGAAAGAAGTTTCATACAATGCTTCTGTGTAGTTTATATTTGAACATATTCTTTTCTCCACTATTACCCACTTAGCGCTACGAATGTCCAGTTGCATTTTCTACAGACAGAGTGTTTCAAAATTTCTCAATCAAAAGTATGCTTTAACTCTGTTAGCTGAATGCTCAGATCAGAAAGAAGTTTCACAGAATGCTTCTGTGTAGTTTATATTTGAATATATTCCTTTTTCCACTACTACGCTCTTAGCGCTCCAAATGTCCAGTTGCATTTTCTACAGAAAGTGTGTTCAGATCTGCTCAATCAAAAGTATGGTTTAACTCTGTTAGCTGAATGCACAGATCAGAAAGAAGTTTCACCGAATGATTCTGTGTAGTTTATATTTGAAGACATTCCTTTTTCCACTATTACCCTCTTAGCGCTCGGAATCTCCACTTGCATTTTCTACAAAAAGAGTGTTTCATAACTGCTCAATCAAAAATATGTTTTATCTCTGTTAACTGAATTTACAGATCAGAAATAAGTTTCACAGAATGCATCTGTGTAGTTTTTATTTGAAGATATTCTTTTTTTCAATGTAGTCCTCTTAGCGCTTAGCATGTCCAATTGCAGTTTCTACAGAAAGAGTGTTTCAGAACGGCTCAATCAAAAGTAAGGTTCAACTCTGTTAGTTGAATGCACAGAACAGAAAGAATTTTCACAGAATGCTACTGTGTAGTTTATATTTGAATATATTCCTTTTTCCACTATTACCCTCTTAGCGCTCCGAATGTCCACTTGCATTTTCTACAGAAAGAGTGTTCATAACTGCGCAATCAAAAGTATGGTTTAACTCTGTTAGCTTAATGAACATATCCGAAATAAGTTTCACACAATGTTTCTGTGTAGTTTTTATTTGAAGATATTATTTTTCCCAATAGAGGCCTCCTAGCGCTCAGAATGTCCAATTGCAGTTTCTACAGAAAGAGTGTTTCAGAAAGGCTCAATCAAAAGTAAGGTTCAACTGTGTTAGTTGAATGCACAGAACAGAAAGAAGTTTCATACAATGCTTCTGTGTAGTTTATATTTGAACATATTCTTTTTTCCACTATTACCCACTTAGCGCTACGAATGTCCAGTTGCATTTTCTACAGACAGAGTGTTTCAAAACTGCTCAATCAAAAGTATGGTTTAACTCTGTTAGCTGAATGCTCAGATCAGAAAGAAGTTTCACAGAATGCTTCTGTGTAGTTTATATTTGAATATATTCCTTTTTCCACTACTACTCTCTTAGCGCTCCAAATGTCCAGTTGCATTTTCTACAGAAAGAGTGTTCAGATCTGCTCAATCAAAAGTATGGTTTAACTCTGTTAGCTGAATGCACAGATCAGAAAGAAGTTTCACAGAATGATTCTGTGTAGTTTATATTTGGAGACATTCCTTTTTCCACTATTACCCTCTTGGCGCTCCGAATCTCCACTTGCATTTTCTACAGAAAGAGTGTTTCAGAACGGCTCAATCAAAACTAAGGTTCAACTCTTTTAGTTGAACAAACAGAACAGAAAGAAGTTTCACACAATTCTTCTGTGTAGTTTTTATTTGTAGACATTCTTTTTCCTAATATAGGCCTCTTAGCGCTCAGAATGTCCAATTGCAGTTTCTACAGAAAGAGTGTTTCAGAACGGCTCAATCAAAAGTAAGGTTCAACTCTGTTAGTTGAATGCACAGAACAGAAAGAAGTTTCATACAATGCTTCTGTGTAGTTTATATTTGAACATATTCTTTTTTCCACTATTACCCACTTAGCGCTACGAATGTCCAGTTGCATTTTCTACAGACAGAGTGTTTCAAAACTGCTCAATCAAAAGTATGGTTTAACTCTGTTAGCTGAATGCTCAGATCAGAAAGAAGTTTCACAGAATGCTTCTGTGTAGTTTATATTTGAATATATTCCTTTTTCCACTACTACGCTCTTAGCGCTCCAAATGTCCAGTTGCATTTTCTACAGAAAGAGTGTTCAGATCTGCTCAATCAAAAGTATGGTTTAACTCTGTTAGCTGAATGCACAGATCAGAAAGAAGTTTCACCGAATGATTCTGTGTAGTTTATATTTGAAGACATTCCTTTTTCCACTAGTACCCTCTTAGCGCTCCGAATCTCCACTTGCATTTTCTACAAAAAGAGTGTTTCATAACTGCTCAATCAAAAATATGTTTTATCTCTGTTAACTGAATTTACAGATCAGAAATAAGTTTCACAGAATGCATCTGTGTAATTTTTATTTGAAGATATTCTTTTTCCCAATGTAGGCCTCTTAGCGCTTAGCATGTCCAATTGCAGTTTCTACAGAAAGAGTGTTTCAGAACGGCTCAATCAAAAGTAAGGTTCAACTCTGTTAGTTGAATGCACAGAACAGAAAGAATTTTCACAGAATGCTACTGTGTAGTTTATATTTGAATATATTCCTTTTTCCACTATTACCCTCTTAGCGCTCCGAATGTCCACTTGCATTTTCTACAGAAAGAGTGTTCAGAACTGCGCAATCAAAAGTATGGTTTAACTCTGTTAGCTTAATGAACATATCAGAAATAAGTTTCACACAATGCTTCTGTGTAGTTTTTATTTGAAGATATTATTTTTCCCAATAGAGGCCTCTTAGCGCTCAGAATGTCCAATTGCAGTTTCTACAGAAAGAGTGTTTCAGAAAGGCTCAATCAAAAGTAAGTTTCAACTCTGTTAGTTGAATGCACAGAACAGAAAGAAGTTTCATACAATGCTTCTGTGTAGTTTATATTTGAACATATTCTTTTTTCCACTATTACCCACTTAGCGCTACGAATGTCCAGTTGCATTTTCTACAGACAGAGTGTTTCAAAACTGCTCAATCAAAAGTATGGTTTAACTCTGTTAGCTGAATGCTCAGATCAGAAATAAGTTTCACAGAATGCTTCTGTGTAGTTTATATTTGAATATATTCCTTTTTCCACTACTACTCTCTTAGCGCTCCAAATGTCCAGTTGCATTTTCTACAGAAAGAGTGTTCAGATCTGCTCAATCAAAAGTATGGTTTAACTCTGTTAGCTGAATGCACAGATCAGAAAGACGTTTCACAGAATGATTCTGTGTAGTTTATATTTGGAGACATTCCTTTTTCCACTATTACCCTCTTAGCGCTCCGAATCTCCACTTGCATTCTCTACAGAAAGAGTGTTTCAGAACGGCTCAATCAAAACTAAGGTTCAACTCTTTTAGTTGAACAAACAGAACAGAAAGAAGTTTCACACAATTCTTCTGTGTAGTTTTTATTTGTAGACATTCTTTTTCCCAATATAGGCCTCTTAGCGCTCCGAATGTCCAATTGCAGTTTCTACAGAAAGAGTGTTTCAGAACGGCTCAATCAAAAGTAAGGTTCAACTATGTTAGTTGAATGCACAGAACAGAAAGAAGTTTCATACAATGCTTCTGTGTAGTTTATATTTGAACATATTCTTTTTTCCACTATTACCCACTTAGCGCTACGAATGTCCAGTTGCATTTTCTACAGACAGAGTGTTTCAAAACTGCTCAATGAAAAGTATGGTTTAACTCTGTTAGCTGAATGCTCAGATCAGAAAGAAGTTTCACAGAATGCTTCTGTGTAGTTTATATTTGAATATATTCCTTTTTCCACTACTACGCTCTTAGCGCTCCAAGTGTCCAGTTGCATTTTCTACAGAAAGAGTGTTCAGATCTGCTCAATCAAAAGTATGGTTTAACTCTGTTAGCTGAATGCACAGATCAGAAAGAAGTTTCACCGAATGATTCTGTGTAGTTTATATTTGAAGACATTCCTTTTTCCACTAGAACCCTCTTAGCGCTCCGAATCTCCACTTGCATTTTCTACAAAAAGAGTGTTTCATAACTGCTCAATCAAAAATATGTTTTATCTCTGTTAACTGAATTTACAGATCAGAAATAAGTTTCACAGAATGCATCTGTGTAGTTTTTATTTGAAGATATTCTTTTTCCCAATGTAGGCCTCTTAGCGCTTAGCATGTCCAATTGCAGTTTCTACAGAAAGAGTGTTTCAAAACGGCTCAATCAAAAGTAAGGTTCAACTCTGTTAGTTGAATGCACAGAACAGAAAGAAGTTTCACAGAATGCTACTGTGTAGTTTATATTTGAATATATTCCTTTTTCCACTATTACCCTCTTAGCGCTCCGAATGTCCACTTGCATTTTCTACAGAAAGAGTGTTCAGAACTGCGCAATCAAAAGTATGGTTTAACTCTGTTAGCTTAATGAACATATCAGAAATAAGTTTCACACAATGCTTCTGTGTAGTTTTTATTTGAAGATATTATTTTTCCCAATAGAGGCCTCTTAGCGCTCAGAATGTCCAATTGCAGTTTCTACAGAAAGAGTGTTTCAGAAAGGCTCAATCAAAAGTAAGGTTCAACTCTGTTAGTTGAATGCACAGAACAGAAAGAAGTTTCATACAATGCTTCTGTGTAGTTTATATTTGAACATATTCTTTTCTCCACTATTACCCACTTAGTGCTACGAATGTCCAGTTGCATTTTCTACAGACAGAGTGTTTCAAAATTGCTCAATCAAAAGTATGGTTTAACTCTGTTAGCTGAATGCTCAGATCAGAAAGAAGTTTCACAGAATGCTTCTGTGTAGTTTATATTTGAATATATTCCTTTTTCCACTACTACGCTCTTAGCGCTCCAAATGTCCAGTTGCATTTTCTACAGAAAGAGTGTTCAGATCTGCTCAATCAAAAGTATGGTTTAACTCTGTTAGCTGAATGCACAGATCAGAAAGAAGTTTCACCGAATGATTCTGTGTAGTTTATATTTGAAGACATTCCTTTTTCCACTATAACCCTCTTAGCGCTCCGAATCTCCACTTGCATTTTCTTCAAAAAGAGTGTTTCATAACTGCTCAATCAAAAATATGTTTTATCTCTGTTAACTGAATTTACAGATCAGAAATAAGTTTCACAGAATGCATCTGTGTAGTTTTTATTTGAAGATATTCTTTTTTTCAATGTAGTCCTCTTAGCGCTTAGCATGTCCAATTGCAGTTTCTACAGAAAGAGTGTTTCAGAACGGCTCAATCAAAAGTAAGGTTCAACTCTGTTAGTTGAATGCACAGAACAGAAAGAATTTTCACAGAATGCTACTGTGTAGTTTATATTTGAATATATTCCTTTTTCCACTATTACCCTCTTAGCGCTCCGAATGTCCACTTGCATTTTCTACAGAAAGAGTGTTCATAACTGCGCAATCAAAAGTATGGTTTAACTCTGTTAGCTTAATGAACATATCAGAAATAAGTTTCACACAATGCTTCTGTGTAGTTTTTATTTGAAGATATTATTTTTCCCAATAGAGGCCTCCTAGCGCTCAGAATGTCCAATTGCAGTTTCTACAGAAAGAGTGTTTCAGAAAGGCTCAATCAAAAGTAAGGTTCAACTGTGTTAGTTGAATGCACAGAACAGAAAGAAGTTTCATACAATGCTTCTGTGTAGTTTATATTTGAACATATTCTTTTTTCCACTATTACCCACTTAGCGCTACGAATGTCCAGTTGCATTTTCTACAGACAGAGTGTTTCAAAACTGCTCAATCAAAAGTATGGTTTAACTCTGTTAGCTGAATGCTCAGATCAGAAAGAAGTTTCACAGAATGCTTCTGTGTAGTTTATATTTGAATATATTCCTTTTTCCACTACTACTCTCTTAGCGCTCCAAATGTCCAGTTGCATTTTCTACAGAAAGAGTGTTCAGATCTGCTCAATCAAAAGTATGGTTTAACTCTGTTAGCTGAATGCACAGATCAGAAAGAAGTTTCACAGAATGATTCTGTGTAGTTTATATTTGGAGACATTCCTTTTTCCACTATTACCCTCTTGGCGCTCCGAATCTCCACTTGCATTTTCTACAGAAAGAGTGTTTCAGAACGGCTCAATCAAAACTAAGGTTCAACTCTTTTAGTTGAACAAACAGAACAGAAAGAAGTTTCACACAATTCTTCTGTGTAGTTTTTATTTGTAGACATTCTTTTTCCCAATATAGGCCTCTTAGCGCTCAGAATGTCCAATTGCAGTTTCTACAGAAAGAGTGTTTCAGAACGGCTCAATCAAAAGTAAGGTTCAACTCTGTTAGTTGAATGCACAGAACAGAAAGAAGTTTCATACAATGCTTCTGTGTAGTTTATATTTGAACATATTCTTTTTTCCACTATTACCCACTTAGCGCTACGAATGTCCAGTTGCATTTTCTACAGACAGAGTGTTTCAAAACTGCTCAGTCAAAAGTATGGTTTAACTCTGTTAGCTGAATGCTCAGATCAGAAAGAAGTTTCACAGAATGCTTCTGTGTAGTTTATATTTGAATATATTCCTTTTTCCACTACTACGCTCTTAGCGCTCCAAATGTCCAGTTGCATTTTCTACAGAAAGAGTGTTCAGATCTGCTCAATCAAAAGTATGGTTTAACTCTGTTAGCTGAATGCACAGATCAGAAAGAAGTTTCACCGAATGATTCTGTGTAGTTTATATTTGAAGACATTCCTTTTTCCACTAGTACCCTCTTAGCGCTCCGAATCTCCACTTGCATTTTCTACAAAAAGAGTGTTTCATAACTGCTCAATCAAAAATATGTTTTATCTCTGTTAACTGAATTTACAGATCAGAAATAAGTTTCACAGAATGCATCTGTGTAATTTTTATTTGAAGATATTCTTTTTCCCAATGTAGGCCTCTTAGCGCTTAGCATGTCCAATTGCAGTTTCTACAGAAAGAGTGTTTCAGAACGGCTCAATCAAAAGTAAGGTTCAACTCTGTTAGTTGAATGCACAGAACAGAAAGAATTTTCACAGAATGCTACTGTGTAGTTTATATTTGAATATATTCCTTTTTCCACTATTACCCTCTTAGCGCTCCGAATGTCCACTTGCATTTTCTACAGAAAGAGTGTTCAGAACTGCGCAATCAAAAGTATGGTTTAACTCTGTTAGCTTAATGAACATATCAGAAATAAGTTTCACACAATGCTTCTGTGTAGTTTTTATTTGAAGATATTATTTTTCCCAATAGAGGCCTCTTAGCGCTCAGAATGTCCAATTGCAGTTTCTACAGAAAGAGTGTTTCAGAAAGGCTCAATCAAAAGTAAGTTTCAACTCTGTTAGTTGAATGCACAGAACAGAAAGAAGTTTCATACAATGCTTCTGTGTAGTTTATATTTGAACATATTCTTTTTTCCACTATTACCCACTTAGCGCTACGAATGTCCAGTTGCATTTTCTACAGACAGAGTGTTTCAAAACTGCTCAATCAAAAGTATGGTTTAACTCTGTTAGCTGAATGCTCAGATCAGAAATAAGTTTCACAGAATGCTTCTGTGTAGTTTATATTTGAATATATTCCTTTTTCCACTACTACTCTCTTAGCGCTCCAAATGTCCAGTTGCATTTTCTACAGAAAGAGTGTTCAGATCTGCTCAATCAAAAGTATGGTTTAACTCTGTTAGCTGAATGCACAGATCAGAAAGACGTTTCACAGAATGATTCTGTGTAGTTTATATTTGGAGACATTCCTTTTTCCACTATTACCCTCTTAGCGCTCCGAATCTCCACTTGCATTTTCTACAGAAAGAGTGTTTCAGAACGGCTCAATCAAAACTAAGGTTCAAATCTTTTAGTTGAACAAACAGAACAGAAAGAAGTTTCACACAATTCTTCTGTGTAGTTTTTATTTGTAGACATTCTTTTTCCCAATATAGGCCTCTTAGCGCTCCGAATGTCCAATTGCAGTTTCTACAGAAAGAGTGTTTCAGAACGGCTCAATCAAAAGTAAGGTTCAACTATGTTAGTTGAATGCACAGAACAGAAAGAAGTTTCATACAATGCTTCTGTGTAGTTTATATTTGAACATATTCTTTATTCCACTATTACCCACTTAGCGCTACGAATGTCCAGTTGCATTTTCTACAGACAGAGTGTTTCAAAACTGCTCAATCAAAAGTATGGTTTAACTCTGTTAGCTGAATGCTCAGATCAGAAAGAAGTTTCACAGAATGCTTCTGTGTAGTTTATATTTGAATATATTCCTTTTTCCACTACTACGCTCTTAGCGCTCCAAATGTCCAGTTGCATTTTCTACTGAAAGAGTGTTCAGATCTGCTCAATCAAAAGTATGGTTTAACTCTGTTAGCTGAATGCACAGATCAGAAAGAAGTTTCACCGAATGATTCTGTGTAGTTTATATTTGAAGACATTCCTTTTTCCACTAGTACCCTCTTAGCGTTCCGAATCTCCACTTGCATTTTCTACAAAAAGAGTGTTTCATAACTGCTCAATCAAAAATATGTTTTATCTCTGTTAACTGAATTTACAGATCAGAAATAAGTTTCACAGAATGCATCTGTGTAGTTTTTATTTGAAGATATTCTTTTTCACAATGTAGGCCTCTTAGCGCTTAGCATGTCCAATTGCAGTTTCTACAGAAAGAGTGTTTCAAAACGGCTCAATGAAAAGTAAGGTTCAACTCTGTTAGTTGAATGCACAGAACAGAAAGAAGTTTCACAGAATGCTACTGTGTAGTTTATATTTGAATATATTCCTTTTTCCACTATTACCCTCTTAGCGCTCCGAATGTCCACTTGCATTTTCTACAGAAAGAGTGTTCAGAACTGCGCAATCAAAAGTATGGTTTAACTCTGTTAGCTTAATGAACATATCAGAAATAAGTTTCACACAATGCTTCTGTGTAGTTTTTATTTGAAGATATTATTTTTCCCAATAGAGGCCTCTTAGCGCTCAGAATGTCCAATTGCAGTTTCTACAGAAAGAGGGTTTCAGAAAGGCTCAATCAAATGTAAGGTTCAACTCTGTTAGTTGAATGTACAGAACAGAAAGAAGTTTCATACAATGCTTCTGTGTAGTTTATATTTGAACATATTCTTTTCTCCACTATTACCCACTTAGCGCTACGAATGTCCAGTTGCATTTTCTACAGACAGAGTGTTTCAAAATTGCTCAATCAAAAGTATGGTTTAACTCTGTTAGCTGAATGCTCAGATCAGAAAGAAGTTTCACAGAATGCTTCTGTGTAGTTTATATTTGAATATATTCCTTTTTCCACTACTACGCTCTTAGCGCTCCAAGTGTCCAGTTGCATTTTCTACAGAAAGAGTGTTCAGATCTGCTCAATCAAAAGTATGGTTTAACTCTGTTAGCTGAATGCACAGATCAGAAAGAAGTTTCACCGAATGATTCTGTGTAGTTTATATTTGAAGACATTCCTTTTTCCACTATTACCCTCTTAGCGCTCCGAATCTCCACTTGCATTTTCTTCAAAAAGAGTGTTTCATAACTGCTCAATCAAAAATATGTTTTATCTCTGTTAACTGAATTTACAGATCAGAAATAAGTTTCACAGAATGCATCTGTGTAGTTTTTATTTGAAGATATTCTTTTTTTCAATGTAGTCCTCTTAGCGCTTAGCATGTCCAATTGCAGTTTCTACAGAAAGAGTGTTTCAGAACGGCTCAATCAAAAGTAAGGTTCAACTCTGTTAGTTGAATGCACAGAACAGAAAGAATTTTCACAGAATGCTACTGTGTAGTTTATATTTGAATATATTCCTTTTTCCACTATTACCCTCTTAGCGCTCCGAATGTCCACTTGCATTTTCTACAGAAAGAGTGTTCAGAACTGCGCAATCAAAAGTATGGTTTAACTCTGTTAGCTTAATGAACATATCAGAAATAAGTTTCACACAATGCTTCTGTGTAGTTTTTATTTGAAGATATTATTTTTCCCAATAGAGGCCTCTTAGCGCTCAGAATGTCCAATTGCAGTTTCTACAGAAAGAGTGTTTCAGAAAGGCTCAATCAAAAGTAAGGTTCAACTCTGTTAGTTGAATGCACAGAACAGAAAGAAGTTTCATACAATGATTCTGTGTAGTTTATATTTGAACATATTCTTTTTTCCACTATTACCCACTTAGCGCTACGAATGTCCAGTTGCATTTTCTACAGACAGAGTGTTTCAAAACTGCTCAATCAAAAGTATGGTTTAACTCTGTTAGCTGAATGCTCAGATCAGAAAGCAGTTTCACAGAATGCTTCTGTGTAGTTTATATTTGAATATATTCCTTTTTCCACTACTACTCTCTTAGCGCTCCAAATGTCCAGTTGCATTTTCTACAGAAAGAGTGTTCAGATCTGCTCAATCAAAAGTATGTTTTAACTCTGTTAGCTGAATGCACAGATCAGAAAGAAGTTTCACAGAATGATTCTGTGTAGTTTATATATGGAGACATTCCTTTTTCCACTATTACCCTCTTGGCGCTCCGAATCTCCACTTGCATTTTCTACAGAAAGAGTGTTTCAGAACGGCTCAATCAAAACTAAGGTTCAACTCTTTTAGTTGAACAAACAGAACAGAAAGAAGTTTCACACAATTCTTCTGTGTAGTTTTTATTTGTAGACATTCTTTTTCCCAATATAGGCCTCTTAGCGCTCAGAATGTCCAATTGCAGTTTCTACAGAAAGAGTGTTTCAGAACGGCTCAATCAAAAGTAAGGTTCAACTCTGTTAGTTGAATGCACAGAACAGAAAGAAGTTTCATACAATGCTTCTGTGTAGTTTATATTTGAACATATTCTTTTTTCCACTATTACCCACTTAGCGCTACGAATGTCCAGTTGCATTTTCTACAGACAGAGTGTTTCAAAACTGCTCAATCAAAAGTATGGTTTAACTCTGTTAGCTGAATGCTCAGATCAGAAAGAAGTTTCACAGAATGCTTCTGTGTAGTTTATATTTGAATATATTCCTTTTTCCACTACTACGCTCTTAGCGCTCCAAATGTCCAGTTGCATTTTCTACAGAAAGAGTGTTCAGATCTGCTCAATCAAAAGTATGGTTTAACTCTGTTAGCTGAATGCACAGATCAGAAAGAAGTTTCACCGAATGATTCTGTGTAGTTTATATTTGAAGACATTCCTTTTTCCACTAGTACCCTCTTAGCGCTCCGAATCTCCACTTGCATTTTCTACAAAAAGAGTGTTTCATAACTGCTCAATCAAAAATATGTTTTATCTCAGTTAACTGAATTTACAGATCAGAAATAAGTTTCACAGAATGCATCTGTGTAATTTTTATTTGAAGATATTCTTTTTCCCAATGTAGGCCTCTTAGCGCTTAGCATGTCCAATTGCAGTTTCTACAGAAAGAGTGTTTCAGAACGGCTCAATCAAAAGTAAGGTTCAACTCTCTTAGTTGAATGCACAGAACAGAAAGAATTTTCACAGAATGCTACTGTGTAGTTTATATTTGAATATATTCCTTTTTCCACTATTACCCTCTTAGCGCTCCGAATGTCCACTTGCATTTTCTACAGAAAGAGTGTTCAGAACTGCGCAATCAAAAGTATGGTTTAACTCTGTTAGCTTAATGAATATATCAGAAATAAGTTTCACACAATGCTTCTGTGTAGTTTTTATTTGAAGATATTATTTTTCCCAGTAGAGGCCTCTTAGCGCTCAGAATGTCCAATTGCAGTTTCTACAGAAAGAGTGTTTCAGAAAGGCTCAATCAAAAGTAAGGTTCAACTCTGTTAGTTGAATGCACAGAACAGAAAGAAGTTTCATACAATGATTCTGTGTAGTTTATATTTGAACATATTCTTTTTTCCACTATTACCCACTTAGCGCTACGAATGTCCAGTTGCATTTTCTACAGATAGAGTGTTTCAAAACTGCTCAATCAAAAGTATGGTTTAACTCTGTTAGCTGAATGCTCAGATCAGAAAGAAGTTTCACAGAATGCTTCTGTGTAGTTTATATTTGAATATATTCCTTTTTCCACTACTACTCTCTTAGCGCTCCAATTGTCCAGTTGCATTTTCTACAGAAAGAGTGTTCAGATCTGCTCAATCAAAAGTATGGTTTAACTCTGTTAGCTGAATGCACAGATCAGAAAGAAGTTTCACAGAATGATTCTGTGTAGTTTATATTTGGAGACATTCCTTTTTCCACTATTACCCTCTTAGCGCTCCGAATCTCCACTTGCATTTTCTACAGAAAGAGTGTTTCAGAACGGCTCAATCAAAACTAAGGTTCTACTCTTTTAGTTGAACAAACAGAACAGAAAGAAGTTTCACACAATTCTTCTGTGTAGTTTTTATTTGTAGACATTCTTTTTCCCAATATAGGCCTCTTAGCGCTCCGAATGTCCAATTGCAGTTTCTACAGAAAGAGTGTTTCAGAACGGCTCAATCAAAAGTAAGGTTCAACTATGTTAGTTGAATGCACAGAACAGAAAGAAGTTTCATACAATGCTTCTGTGTAGTTTATATTTGAACATATTCTTTTTTCCACTATTACCCACTTAGCGCTACGAATGTCCAGTTGCATTTTCTACAGACAGAGTGTTTCAAAACTGCTCAATCAAAAGTATGGTTTAACTCTGTTAGCTGAATGCTCAGATCAGAAAGAAGTTTCACAGAATGCTTCTGTGTAGTTTATATTTGAATATATTCCTTTTTCCACTACTACGCTCTTAGCGCTCCAAGTGTCCAGTTGCATTTTCTACAGAAAGAGTGTTCAGATCTGCTCAATCAAAAGTATGGTTTAACTCTGTTAGCTGAATGCACAGATCAGAAAGAAGTTTCACCGAATGATTCTGTGTAGTTAATATTTGAAGACATTCCTTTTTCCACTAGTACCCTCTTAGCGCTCCGAATCTCCACTTGCATTTTCTACAAAAAGAGTGTTTCATAACTGCTCAATCAAAAATATGTTTTATCTCTGTTAACTGAATTTACAGATCAGAAATAAGTTTCACAGAATGCATCTGTGTAGTTTTTATTTGAAGATATTCTTTTTCCCAATGTAGGCCTCTTAGCGCTTAGCATGTCCAATTGCAGTTTCTACAGAAAGAGTGTTTCAAAACGGCTCAATCAAAAGTAAGGTTCAACTCTGTTAGTTGAATGCACAGAACAGAAAGAAGTTTCACAGAATGCTACTGTGTAGTTTATATTTGAATATATTCCTTTTTCCACTATTACCCTCTTAGCGCTCCGAATGTCCACTTGCATTTTCTACAGAAAGAGTGTTCAGAACTGCGCAATCAAAAGTATGGTTTAACTCTGTTAGCTTAATGAACATATCAGAAATAAGTTTCACACAATGCTTCTGTGTAGTTTTTATTTGAAGATATTATTTTTCCCAATAGAGGCCTCTTAGCGCTCAGAATGTCCAATTGCAGTTTCTACAGAAAGAGTGTTTCAGAAAGGCTCAATCAAAAGTAAGGTTCAACTCTGTTAGTTGAATGCACAGAACAGAAAGAAGTTTCATACAATGCTTCTGTGTAGTTTATATTTGAACATATTCTTTTCTCCACTATTACCCACTTAGCGCTACGAATGTCCAGTTGCATTTTCTACAGACAGAGTGTTTCAAAATTGCTCAATCAAAAGTATGGTTTAACTCTGTTAGCTGAATGCTCAGATCAGAAAGAAGTTTCACAGAATGCTTCTGTGTAGTTTATATTTGAATATATTCCTTTTTCCACTACTACTCTCTCAGCGCTCCAAATGTCCAGTTGCATTTTCTACAGAAAGAGTGTTCAGATCTGCTCAATCAAAAGTATGATTTAACTCTGTTAGCTGAATGCACAGATCAGAAAGAAGTTTCACCGAATGATTCTGTGTAGTTTATATTTGAAGACATTCCTTTTTCCACTATTACCCTCTTAGCGCTCCGAATCTCCACTTGCATTTTCTTCAAAAAGAGTGTTTCATAACTGCTCAATCAAAAATATGTTTTATCTCTGTTAACTGAATTTACAGATCAGAAATAAGTTTCACAGAATGCATCTGTGTAGTTTTTATTTGAAGATATTCTTTTTTTCAATGTAGTCCTCTTAGCGCTTAGCATGTCCAATTGCAGTTTCTACAGAAAGAGTGTTTCAGAACGGCTCAATCAAAAGTAAGGTTCAACTCTGTTAGTTGAATGCACAGAACAGAAAGAATTTTCACAGAATGCTACTGTGTAGTTTAGATTTGAATATATTCCTTTTTCCACTATTACCCTCTTAGCGCTCCGAATGTCCACTTGTATTTTCTACAGAAAGAGTGTTCATAACTGCGCAATCAAAAGTATGGTTTAACTCTGTTAGCTTAATGAACATATCAGAAATAAGTTTCACACAATGCTTCTGTGTAGTTTTTATTTGAAGATATTATTTTTCCCAATAGAGGCCTCCTAGCGCTCAGAATGTCCAATTGCAGTTTCTACAGAAAGAGTGTTTCAGAAAGGCTCAATCAAAAGTAAGGTTCAACTGTGTTAGTTGAATGCACAGAACAGAAAGAAGTTTCATACAATGCTTCTGTGTAGTTTATATTTGAACATATTCTTTTTTCCACTATTACCCACTTAGCGCTACGAATGTCCAGTTGCATTTTCTACAGACAGAGTGTTTCAAAACTGCTCAATCAAAAGTATGGTTTAACTCTGTTAGCTGAATGCTCAGATCAGAAAGAAGTTTCACAGAATGCTTCTGTGTAGTTTATATTTGAATATATTCCTTTTTCCACTACTACTCTCTTAGCGCTCCAAATGTCCAGTTGCATTTTCTACAGAAAGAGTGTTCAGATCTGCTCAATCAAAAGTATGGTTTAACTCTGTTAGCTGAATGCACAGATCAGAAAGAAGTTTCACAGAATGATTCTGTGTAGTTTATATTTGGAGACATTCCTTTTTCCACTATTACCCTCTTGGCGCTCCGAATCTCCACTTGCATTTTCTACAGAAAGAGTGTTTCAGAACGGCTCAATCAAAACTAAGGTTCAACTCTTTTAGTTGAACAAACAGAACAGAAAGAAGTTTCACACAATTCTTCTGTGTAGTTTTTATTTGTAGACATTCTTTTTCCCAATATAGGCCTCTTAGCGCTCAGAATGTCCAATTGCAGTTTCTACAGAAAGAGTGTTTCAGAACGGCTCAATCAAAAGTAAGGTTCAACTCTGTTAGTTGAATGCACAGAACAGAAAGAAGTTTCATACAATGCTTCTGTGTAGTTTATATTTGAACATATTCTTTTTTCCACTATTACCCACTTAGCGCTACGAATGTCCAGTTGCATTTTCTACAGACAGAGTGTTTCAAAACTGCTCAGTCAAAAGTATGGTTTAACTCTGTTAGTTGAATGCACAGAACAGAAAGAATTTTCACAGAATGCTACTGTGTAGTTTATATTTGAATATATTCCTTTTTCCACTATTACCCTCTTAGCGCTCCGAATGTCCACTTGCATTTTCTACAGAAAGAGTGTTCATAACTGCGCAATCAAAAGTATGGTTTAACTCTGTTAGCTTAATGAACATATCAGAAATAAGTTTCACACAATGCTTCTGTGTAGTTTTTATTTGAAGATATTATTTTTCCCAATAGAGGCCTCCTAGCGCTCAGAATGTCCAATTGCAGTTTCTACAGAAAGAGTGTTTCAGAAAGGCTCAATCAAAAGTAAGGTTCAACTGTGTTAGTTGAATGCACAGAACAGAAAGAAGTTTCATACAATGCTTCTGTGTAGTTTATATTTGAACATATTCTTTTTTCCACTATTACCCACTTAGCGCTACGAATGTCCAGTTGCATTTTCTACAGACAGAGTGTTTCAAAACTGCTCAATCAAAAGTATGGTTTAACTCTGTTAGCTGAATGCTCAGATCAGAAAGAAGTTTCACAGAATGCTTCTGTGTAGTTTATATTTGAATATATTCCTTTTTCCACTACTACTCTCTTAGCGCTCCAAATGTCCAGTTGCATTTTCTACAGAAAGAGTGTTCAGATCTGCTCAATCAAAAGTATGGTTTAACTCTGTTAGCTGAATGCACAGATCAGAAAGAAGTTTCACAGAATGATTCTGTGTAGTTTATATTTGGAGACATTCCTTTTTCCACTATTACCCTCTTGGCGCTCCGAATCTCCACTTGCATTTTCTACAGAAAGAGTGTTTCAGAACGGCTCAATCAAAACTAAGGTTCAACTCTTTTAGTTGAACAAACAGAACAGAAAGAAGTTTCACACAATTCTTCTGTGTAGTTTTTATTTGTAGACATTCTTTTTCCCAATATAGGCCTCTTAGCGCTCAGAATGTCCAATTGCAGTTTCTACAGAAAGAGTGTTTCAGAACGGCTCAATCAAAAGTAAGGTTCAACTCTGTTAGTTGAATGCACAGAACAGAAAGAAGTTTCATACAATGCTTCTGTGTAGTTTATATTTGAACATATTCTTTTTTCCACTATTACCCACTTAGCGCTACGAATGTCCAGTTGCATTTTCTACAGACAGAGTGTTTCAAAACTGCTCAGTCAAAAGTATGGTTTAACTCTGTTAGCTGAATGCTCAGATCAGAAAGAAGTTTCACAGAATGCTTCTGTGTAGTTTATATTTGAATATATTCCTTTTTCCACTACTACGCTCTTAGCGCTCCAAATGTCCAGTTGCATTTTCTACAGAAAGAGTGTTCAGATCTGCTCAATCAAAAGTATGGTTTAACTCTGTTAGCTGAATGCACAGATCAGAAAGAAGTTTCACCGAATGATTCTGTGTAGTTTATATTTGAAGACATTCCTTTTTCCACTAGTACCCTCTTAGCGCTCCGAATCTCCACTTGCATTTTCTACAAAAAGAGTGTTTCATAACTGCTCAATCAAAAATATGTTTTATCTCTGTTAACTGAATTTACAGATCAGAAATAAGTTTCACAGAATGCATCTGTGTAATTTTTATTTGAAGATATTCTTTTTCCCAATGTAGGCCTCTTAGCGCTTAGCATGTCCAATTGCAGTTTCTACAGAAAGAGTGTTTCAGAACGGCTCAATCAAAAGTAAGGTTCAACTCTGTTAGTTGAATGCACAGAACAGAAAGAATTTTCACAGAATGCTACTGTGTAGTTTATATTTGAATATATTCCTTTTTCCACTATTACCCTCTTAGCGCTCCGAATGTCCACTTGCATTTTCTACAGAAAGAGTGTTCAGAACTGCGCAATCAAAAGTATGGTTTAACTCTGTTAGCTTAATGAACATATCAGAAATAAGTTTCACACAATGCTTCTGTGTAGTTTTTATTTGAAGATATTATTTTTCCCAATAGAGGCCTCTTAGCGCTCAGAATGTCCAATTGCAGTTTCTACAGAAAGAGTGTTTCAGAAAGGCTCAATCAAAAGTAAGTTTCAACTCTGTTAGTTGAATGCACAGAACAGAAAGAAGTTTCATACAATGCTTCTGTGTAGTTTATATTTGAACATATTCTTTTTTCCACTATTACCCACTTAGCGCTACGAATGTCCAGTTGCATTTTCTACAGACAGAGTGTTTCAAAACTGCTCAATCAAAAGTATGGTTTAACTCTGTTAGCTGAATGCTCAGATCAGAAATAAGTTTCACAGAATGCTTCTGTGTAGTTTATATTTGAATATATTCCTTTTTCCACTACTACTCTCTTAGCGCTCCAAATGTCCAGTTGCATTTTCTACAGAAAGAGTGTTCAGATCTGCTCAATCAAAAGTATGGTTTAACTCTGTTAGCTGAATGCACAGATCAGAAAGACGTTTCACAGAATGATTCTGTGTAATTTATATTTGGAGACATTCCTTTTTCCACTATTACCCTCTTAGCGCTCCGAATCTCCACTTGCATTTTCTACAGAAAGAGTGTTTCAGAACGGCTCAATCAAAACTAAGGTTCAAATCTTTTAGTTGAACAAACAGAACAGAAAGAAGTTTCACACAATTCTTCTGTGTAGTTTTTATTTGTAGACATTCTTTTTCCCAATATAGGCCTCTTAGCGCTCCGAATGTCCAATTGCAGTTTCTACAGAAAGAGTGTTTCAGAACGGCTCAATCAAAAGTAAGGTTCAACTATGTTAGTTGAATGCACAGAACAGAAAGAAGTTTCATACAATGCTTCTGTGTAGTTTATATTTGAACATATTCTTTATTCCACTATTACCCACTTAGCGCTACGAATGTCCAGTTGCATTTTCTACAGACAGAGTGTTTCAAAACTGCTCAATCAAAAGTATGGTTTAACTCTGTTAGCTGAATGCTCAGATCAGAAAGAAGTTTCACAGAATGCTTCTGTGTAGTTTATATTTGAATATATTCCTTTTTCCACTACTACGCTCTTAGCGCTCCAAATGTCCAGTTGCATTTTCTACTGAAAGAGTGTTCAGATCTGCTCAATCAAAAGTATGGTTTAACTCTGTTAGCTGAATGCACAGATCAGAAAGAAGTTTCACCGAATGATTCTGTGTAGTTTATATTTGAAGACATTCCTTTTTCCACTAGTACCCTCTTAGCGTTCCGAATCTCCACTTGCATTTTCTACAAAAAGAGTGTTTCATAACTGCTCAATCAAAAATATGTTTTATCTCTGTTAACTGAATTTACAGATCAGAAATAAGTTTCACAGAATGCATCTGTGTAGTTTTTATTTGAAGATATTCTTTTTCACAATGTAGGCCTCTTAGCGCTTAGCATGTCCAATTGCAGTTTCTACAGAAAGAGTGTTTCAAAACGGCTCAATCAAAAGTAAGGTTCAACTCTGTTAGTTGAATGCACAGAACAGAAAGAAGTTTCACAGAATGCTACTGTGTAGTTTATATTTGAATATATTCCTTTTTCCACTATTACCCTCTTAGCGCTCCGAATGTCCACTTGCATTTTCTACAGAAAGAGTGTTCAGAACTGCGCAATCAAAAGTATGGTTTAACTCTGTTAGCTTAATGAACATATCAGAAATAAGTTTCACACAATGCTTCTGTGTAGTTTTTATTTGAAGATATTATTTTTCCCAATAGAGGCCTCTTAGCGCTCAGAATGTCCAATTGCAGTTTCTACAGAAAGAGGGTTTCAGAAAGGCTCAATCAAATGTAAGGTTCAACTCTGTTAGTTGAATGTACAGAACAGAAAGAAGTTTCATACAATGCTTCTGTGTAGTTTATATTTGAACATATTCTTTTCTCCACTATTACCCACTTAGCGCTACGAATGTCCAGTTGCATTTTCTACAGACAGAGTGTTTCAAAATTGCTCAATCAAAAGTATGGTTTAACTCTGTTAGCTGAATGCTCAGATCAGAAAGAAGTTTCACAGAATGCTTCTGTGTAGTTTATATTTGAATATATTCCTTTTTCCACTACTACGCTCTTAGCGCTCCAAGTGTCCAGTTGCATTTTCTACAGAAAGAGTGTTCAGATCTGCTCAATCAAAAGTATGGTTTAACTCTGTTAGCTGAATGCACAGATCAGAAAGAAGTTTCACCGAATGATTCTGTGTAGTTTATATTTGAAGACATTCCTTTTTCCACTATTACCCTCTTAGCGCTCCGAATCTCCACTTGCATTTTCTTCAAAAAGAGTGTTTCATAACTGCTCAATCAAAAATATGTTTTATCTCTGTTAACTGAATTTACAGATCAGAAATAAGTTTCACAGAATGCATCTGTGTAGTTTTTATTTGAAGATATTCTTTTTTTCAATGTAGTCCTCTTAGCGCTTAGCATGTCCAATTGCAGTTTCTACAGAAAGAGTGTTTCAGAACGGCTCAATCAAAAGTAAGGTTCAACTCTGTTAGTTGAATGCACAGAACAGAAAGAATTTTCACAGAATGCTACTGTGTAGTTTATATTTGAATATATTCCTTTTTCCACTATTACCCTCTTAGCGCTCCGAATGTCCACTTGCATTTTCTACAGAAAGAGTGTTCAGAACTGCGCAATCAAAAGTATGGTTTAACTCTGTTAGCTTAATGAACATATCAGAAATAAGTTTCACACAATGCTTCTGTGTAGTTTTTATTTGAAGATATTATTTTTCCCAATAGAGGCCTCTTAGCGCTCAGAATGTCCAATTGCAGTTTCTACAGAAAGAGTGTTTCAGAAAGGCTCAATCAAAAGTAAGGTTCAACTCTGTTAGTTGAATGCACAGAACAGAAAGAAGTTTCATACAATGATTCTGTGTAGTTTATATTTGAACATATTCTTTTTTCCACTATTACCCACTTAGCGCTACGAATGTCCAGTTGCATTTTCTACAGACAGAGTGTTTCAAAACTGCTCAATCAAAAGTATGGTTTAACTCTGTTAGCTGAATGCTCAGATCAGAAAGCAGTTTCACAGAATGCTTCTGTGTAGTTTATATTTGAATATATTCCTTTTTCCACTACTACTCTCTTAGCGCTCCAAATGTCCAGTTGCATTTTCTACAGAAAGAGTGTTCAGATCTGCTCAATCAAAAGTATGTTTTAACTCTGTTAGCTGAATGCACAGATCAGAAAGAAGTTTCACAGAATGATTCTGTGTAGTTTATATATGGAGACATTCCTTTTTCCACTATTACCCTCTTGGCGCTCCGAATCTCCACTTGCATTTTCTACAGAAAGAGTGTTTCAGAACGGCTCAATCAAAACTAAGGTTCAACTCTTTTAGTTGAACAAACAGAACAGAAAGAAGTTTCACACAATTCTTCTGTGTAGTTTTTATTTGTAGACATTCTTTTTCCCAATATAGGCCTCTTAGCGCTCAGAATGTCCAATTGCAGTTTCTACAGAAAGAGTGTTTCAGAACGGCTCAATCAAAAGTAAGGTTCAACTCTGTTAGTTGAATGCACAGAACAGAAAGAAGTTTCATACAATGCTTCTGTGTAGTTTATATTTGAACATATTCTTTTTTCCACTATTACCCACTTAGCGCTACGAATGTCCAGTTGCATTTTCTACAGACAGAGTGTTTCAAAACTGCTCAATCAAAAGTATGGTTTAACTCTGTTAGCTGAATGCTCAGATCAGAAAGAAGTTTCACAGAATGCTTCTGTGTAGTTTATATTTGAATATATTCCTTTTTCCACTACTACGCTCTTAGCGCTCCAAATGTCCAGTTGCATTTTCTACAGAAAGAGTGTTCAGATCTGCTCAATCAAAAGTATGGTTTAACTCTGTTAGCTGAATGCACAGATCAGAAAGAAGTTTCACCGAATGATTCTGTGTAGTTTATATTTGAAGACATTCCTTTTTCCACTAGTACCCTCTTAGCGCTCCGAATCTCCACTTGCATTTTCTACAAAAAGAGTGTTTCATAACTGCTCAATCAAAAATATGTTTTATCTCAGTTAACTGAATTTACAGATCAGAAATAAGTTTCACAGAATGCATCTGTGTAATTTTTATTTGAAGATATTCTTTTTCCCAATGTAGGCCTCTTAGCGCTTAGCATGTCCAATTGCAGTTTCTACAGAAAGAGTGTTTCAGAACGGCTCAATCAAAAGTAAGGTTCAACTCTCTTAGTTGAATGCACAGAACAGAAAGAATTTTCACAGAATGCTACTGTGTAGTTTATATTTGAATATATTCCTTTTTCCACTATTACCCTCTTAGCGCTCCGAATGTCCACTTGCATTTTCTACAGAAAGAGTGTTCAGAACTGCGCAATCAAAAGTATGGTTTAACTCTGTTAGCTTAATGAATATATCAGAAATAAGTTTCACACAATGCTTCTGTGTAGTTTTTATTTGAAGATATTATTTTTCCCAGTAGAGGCCTCTTAGCGCTCAGAATGTCCAATTGCAGTTTCTACAGAAAGAGTGTTTCAGAAAGGCTCAATCAAAAGTAAGGTTCAACTCTGTTAGTTGAATGCACAGAACAGAAAGAAGTTTCATACAATGATTCTGTGTAGTTTATATTTGAACATATTCTTTTTTCCACTATTACCCACTTAGCGCTACGAATGTCCAGTTGCATTTTCTACAGATAGAGTGTTTCAAAACTGCTCAATCAAAAGTATGGTTTAACTCTGTTAGCTGAATGCTCAGATCAGAAAGAAGTTTCACAGAATGCTTCTGTGTAGTTTATATTTGAATATATTCCTTTTTCCACTACTACTCTCTTAGCGCTCCAATTGTCCAGTTGCATTTTCTACAGAAAGAGTGTTCAGATCTGCTCAATCAAAAGTATGGTTTAACTCTGTTAGCTGAATGCACAGATCAGAAAGAAGTTTCACAGAATGATTCTGTGTAGTTTATATTTGGAGACATTCCTTTTTCCACTATTACCCTCTTAGCGCTCCGAATCTCCACTTGCATTTTCTACAGAAAGAGTGTTTCAGAACGGCTCAATCAAAACTAAGGTTCTACTCTTTTAGTTGAACAAACAGAACAGAAAGAAGTTTCACACAATTCTTCTGTGTAGTTTTTATTTGTAGACATTCTTTTTCCCAATATAGGCCTCTTAGCGCTCCGAATGTCCAATTGCAGTTTCTACAGAAAGAGTGTTTCAGAACGGCTCAATCAAAAGTAAGGTTCAACTATGTTAGTTGAATGCACAGAACAGAAAGAAGTTTCATACAATGCTTCTGTGTAGTTTATATTTGAACATATTCTTTTTTCCACTATTACCCACTTAGCGCTACGAATGTCCAGTTGCATTTTCTACAGACAGAGTGTTTCAAAACTGCTCAATCAAAAGTATGGTTTAACTCTGTTAGCTGAATGCTCAGATCAGAAAGAAGTTTCACAGAATGCTTCTGTGTAGTTTATATTTGAATATATTCCTTTTTCCACTACTACGCTCTTAGCGCTCCAAGTGTCCAGTTGCATTTTCTACAGAAAGAGTGTTCAGATCTGCTCAATCAAAAGTATGGTTTAACTCTGTTAGCTGAATGCACAGATCAGAAAGAAGTTTCACCGAATGATTCTGTGTAGTTTATATTTGAAGACATTCCTTTTTCCACTAGTACCCTCTTAGCGCTCCGAATCTCCACTTGCATTTTCTACAAAAAGAGTGTTTCATAACTGCTCAATCAAAAATATGTTTTATCTCTGTTAACTGAATTTACAGATCAGAAATAAGTTTCACAGAATGCATCTGTGTAGTTTTTATTTGAAGATATTCTTTTTCCCAATGTAGGCCTCTTAGCGCTTAGCATGTCCAATTGCAGTTTCTACAGAAAGAGTGTTTCAAAACGGCTCAATCAAAAGTAAGGTTCAACTCTGTTAGTTGAATGCACAGAACAGAAAGAAGTTTCACAGAATGCTACTGTGTAGTTTATATTTGAATATATTCCTTTTTCCACTATTACCCTCTTAGCGCTCCGAATGTCCACTTGCATTTTCTACAGAAAGAGTGTTCAGAACTGCGCAATCAAAAGTATGGTTTAACTCTGTTAGCTTAATGAACATATCAGAAATAAGTTTCACACAATGCTTCTGTGTAGTTTTTATTTGAAGATATTATTTTTCCCAATAGAGGCCTCTTAGCGCTCAGAATGTCCAATTGCAGTTTCTACAGAAAGAGTGTTTCAGAAAGGCTCAATCAAAAGTAAGGTTCAACTCTGTTAGTTGAATGCACAGAACAGAAAGAAGTTTCATACAATGCTTCTGTGTAGTTTATATTTGAACATATTCTTTTCTCCACTATTACCCACTTAGCGCTACGAATGTCCAGTTGCATTTTCTACAGACAGAGTGTTTCAAAATTGCTCAATCAAAAGTATGGTTTAACTCTGTTAGCTGAATGCTCAGATCAGAAAGAAGTTTCACAGAATGCTTCTGTGTAGTTTATATTTGAATATATTCCTTTTTCCACTACTACTCTCTCAGCGCTCCAAATGTCCAGTTGCATTTTCTACAGAAAGAGTGTTCAGATCTGCTCAATCAAAAGTATGGTTTAACTCTGTTAGCTGAATGCACAGATCAGAAAGAAGTTTCACCGAATGATTCTGTGTAGTTTATATTTGAAGACATTCCTTTTTCCACTATTACCCTCTTAGCGCTCCGAATCTCCACTTGCATTTTCTTCAAAAAGAGTGTTTCATAACTGCTCAATCAAAAATATGTTTTATCTCTGTTAACTGAATTTACAGATCAGAAATAAGTTTCACAGAATGCATCTGTGTAGTTTTTATTTGAAGATATTCTTTTTTTCAATGTAGTCCTCTTAGCGCTTAGCATGTCCAATTGCAGTTTCTACAGAAAGAGTGTTTCAGAACGGCTCAATCAAAAGTAAGGTTCAACTCTGTTAGTTGAATGCACAGAACAGAAAGAATTTTCACAGAATGCTACTGTGTAGTTTAGATTTGAATATATTCCTTTTTCCACTATTACCCTCTTAGCGCTCCGAATGTCCACTTGTATTTTCTACAGAAAGAGTGTTCATAACTGCGCAATCAAAAGTATGGTTTAACTCTGTTAGCTTAATGAACATATCAGAAATAAGTTTCACACAATGCTTCTGTGTAGTTTTTATTTGAAGATATTATTTTTCCCAATAGAGGCCTCCTAGCGCTCAGAATGTCCAATTGCAGTTTCTACAGAAAGAGTGTTTCAGAAAGGCTCAATCAAAAGTAAGGTTCAACTCTGTTAGTTGAATGCACAGAACAGAAAGAAGTTTCATACAATGCTTCTGTGTAGTTTATATTTGAACATATTCTTTTTTCCACTATTACCCACTTAGCGCTACGAATGTCCAGTTGCATTTTCTACAGACAGAGTGTTTCAAAACTGCTCAATCAAAAGTATGGTTTAACTCTGTTAGCTGAATGCTCAGATCAGAAAGAAGTTTCACAGAATGCTTCTGTGTAGTTTATATTTGAATATATTCCTTTTTCCACTACTACTCTCTTAGCGCTCCAAATGTCCAGTTGCATTTTCTACAGAAAGAGTGTTCAGATCTGCTCAATCAAAAGTATGGTTTAACTCTGTTAGCTGAATGCACAGATCAGAAAGAAGTTTCACAGAATGATTCTGTGTAGTTTATATTTGGAGACATTCCTTTTTCCACTATTACCCTCTTGGCGCTCCGAATCTCCACTTGCATTTTCTACAGAAAGAGTGTTTCAGAACGGCTCAATCAAAACTAAGGTTCAACTCTTTTAGTTGAACAAACAGAACAGAAAGAAGTTTCACACAATTCTTCTGTGTAGTTTTTATTTGTAGACATTCTTTTTCCCAATATAGGCCTCTTAGCGCTCAGAATGTCCAATTGCAGTTTCTACAGAAAGAGTGTTTCAGAACGGCTCAATCAAAAGTAAGGTTCAACTCTGTTAGTTGAATGCACAGAACAGAAAGAAGTTTCATACAATGCTTCTGTGTAGTTTATATTTGAACATATTCTTTTTTCCACTATTACCCACTTAGCGCTACGAATGTCCAGTTGCATTTTCTACAGACAGAGTGTTTCAAAACTGCTCAGTCAAAAGTATGGTTTAACTCTGTTAGCTGAATGCTCAGATCAGAAAGAAGTTTCACAGAATGCTTCTGTGTAGTTTATATTTGAATATATTCCTTTTTCCACTACTACGCTCTTAGCGCTCCAAATGTCCAGTTGCATTTTCTACAGAAAGAGTGTTCAGATCTGCTCAATCAAAAGTATGGTTTAACTCTGTTAGCTGAATGCACAGATCAGAAAGAAGTTTCACCGAAAGATTCTGTGTAGTTTATATTTGAAGACATTCCTTTTTCCACTAGTACCCTCTTAGCGCTCCGAATCTCCACTTGCATTTTCTACAAAAAGAGTGTTTCATAACTGCTCAATCAAAAATATGTTTTATCTCTGTTAACTGAATTTACAGATCAGAAATAAGTTTCACAGAATGCATCTGTGTAATTTTTATTTGAAGATATTCTTTTTCCCAATGTAGGCCTCTTAGCGCTTAGCATGTCCAATTGCAGTTTCTACAGAAAGAGTGTTTCAGAACGGCTCAATCAAAAGTAAGGTTCAACTCTGTTAGTTGAATGCACAGAACAGAAAGAATTTTCACAGAATGCTACTGTGTAGTTTATATTTGAATATATTCCTTTTTCCACTATTACCCTCTTAGCGCTCCGAATGTCCACTTGCATTTTCTACAGAAAGAGTGTTCAGAACTGCGCAATCAAAAGTATGGTTTAACTCTGTTAGCTTAATGAACATATCAGAAATAAGTTTCACACAATGCTTCTGTGTAGTTTTTATTTGAAGATATTATTTTTCCCAATAGAGGCCTCTTAGCGCTCAGAATGTCCAATTGCAGTTTCTACAGAAAGAGTGTTTCAGAAAGGCTCAATCAAAAGTAAGTTTCAACTCTGTTAGTTGAATGCACAGAACAGAAAGAAGTTTCATACAATGCTTCTGTGTAGTTTATATTTGAACATATTCTTTTTTCCACTATTACCCACTTAGCGCTACGAATGTCCAGTTGCATTTTCTACAGACAGAGTGTTTCAAAACTGCTCAATCAAAAGTATGGTTTAACTCTGTTAGCTGAATGCTCAGATCAGAAATAAGTTTCACAGAATGCTTCTGTGTAGTTTATATTTGAATATATTCCTTTTTCCACTACTACTCTCTTAGCGCTCCAAATGTCCAGTTGCATTTTCTACAGAAAGAGTGTTCAGATCTGCTCAATCAAAAGTACGGTTTAACTCTGTTAGCTGAATGCACAGATCAGAAAGACGTTTCACAGAATGATTCTGTGTAGTTTATATTTGGAGACATTCCTTTTTCCACTATTACCCTCTTAGCGCTCCGAATCTCCACTTGCATTTTCTACAGAAAGAGTGTTTCAGAACGGCTCAATCAAAACTAAGGTTCAAATCTTTTAGTTGAACAAACAGAACAGAAAGAAGTTTCACACAATTCTTCTGTGTAGTTTTTATTTGTAGACATTCTTTTTCCCAATATAGGCCTCTTAGCGCTCCGAATGTCCAATTGCAGTTTCTACAGAAAGAGTGTTTCAGAACGGCTCAATCAAAAGTAAGGTTCAACTATGTTAGTTGAATGCACAGAACAGAAAGAAGTTTCATACAATGCTTCTGTGTAGTTTATATTTGAACATATTCTTTATTCCACTATTACCCACTTAGCGCTACGAATGTCCAGTTGCATTTTCTACAGACAGAGTGTTTCAAAACTGCTCAATGAAAAGTATGGTTTAACTCTGTTAGCTGAATGCTCAGATCAGAAAGAAGTTTCACAGAATGCTTCTGTGTAGTTTATATTTGAATATATTCCTTTTTCCACTACTACGCTCTTAGCGCTCCAAATGTCCAGTTGCATTTTCTACTGAAAGAGTGTTCAGATCTGCTCAATCAAAAGTATGGTTTAACTCTGTTAGCTGAATGCACAGATCAGAAAGAAGTTTCACCGAATGATTCTGTGTAGTTTATATTTGAAGACATTCCTTTTTCCACTAGTACCCTCTTAGCGTTCCGAATCTCCACTTGCATTTTCTACAAAAAGAGTGTTTCATAACTGCTCAATCAAAAATATGTTTTATCTCTGTTAACTGAATTTACAGATCAGAAATAAGTTTCACAGAATGCATCTGTGTAGTTTTTATTTGAAGATATTCTTTTTCCCAATGTAGGCCTCTTAGCGCTTAGCATGTCCAATTGCAGTTTCTACAGAAAGAGTGTTTCAAAACGGCTCAATCAAAAGTAAGGTTCAACTCTGTTAGTTGAATGCACAGAACAGAAAGAAGTTTCACAGAATGCTACTGTGTAGTTTATATTTGAATATATTCCTTTTTCCACTATTACCCTCTTAGCGCTCCGAATGTCCACTTGCATTTTCTACAGAAAGAGTGTTCAGAACTGCGCAATCAAAAGTATGGTTTAACTCTGTTAGCTTAATGAACATATCAGAAATAAGTTTCACACAATGCTTCTGTGTAGTTTTTATTTGAAGATATTATTTTTCCCAATAGAGGCCTCTTAGCGCTCAGAATGTCCAATTGCAGTTTCTACAGAAAGAGTGTTTCAGAAAGGCTCAATCAAAAGTAAGGTTCAACTCTGTTAGTTGAATGTACAGAACATAAAGAAGTTTCATACAATGCTTCTGTGTAGTTTATATTTGAACATATTCTTTTCTCCACTATTACCCACTTAGCGCTACGAATGTCCAGTTGCATTTTCTACAGACAGAGTGTTTCAAAATTGCTCAATCAAAAGTATGGTTTAACTCTGTTAGCTGAATGCTCAGATCAGAAAGAAGTTTCACAGAATGCTTCTGTGTAGTTTATATTTGAATATATTCCTTTTTCCACTACTACGCTCTTAGCGCTCCAAATGTCCAGTTGCATTTTCTACAAAAAGAGTGTTCAGATCTGCTCAATCAAAAGTATGGTTTAACTCTGTTAGCTGAATGCACAGATCAGAAAGAAGTTTCACCGAATGATTCTGTGTAGTTTATATTTGAAGACATTCCTTTTTCCACTATTACCCTCTTAGCGCTCCGAATCTCCACTTGCATTTTCTTCAAAAAGAGTGTTTCATAACTGCTCAATCAAAAATATGTTTTATCTCTGTTAACTGAATTTACAGATCAGAAATAAGTTTCACAGAATGCATCTGTGTAGTTTTTATTTGAAGATATTCTTTTTTTCAATGTAGTCCTCTTAGCGCTTAGCATGTCCAATTGCAGTTTCTACAGAAAGAGTGTTTCAGAACGGCTCAATCAAAAGTAAGGTTCAACTCTGTTAGTTGAATGCACAGAACAGAAAGAATTTTCACAGAATGCTACTGTGTAGTTTATATTTGAATATATTCCTTTTTCCACTATTACCCTCTTAGCACTCCGAATGTCCACTTGCATTTTCTACAGAAAGAGTGTTCAGAACTGCGCAATCAAAAGTATGGTTTAACTCTGTTAGCTTAATGAACATATCAGAAATAAGTTTCACACAATGCTTCTGTGTAGTTTTTATTTGAAGATATTATTTTTCCCAATAGAGGCCTCTTAGCGCTCAGAATGTCCAATTGCAGTTTCTACAGAAAGAGTGTTTCAGAAAGGCTCAATAAAAAGTAAGGTTCAACTCTGTTAGTTGAATGCACAGAACAGAAAGAAGTTTCATACAATGATTCTGTGTAGTTTATATTTGAACATATTCTTTTTTCCACTATTACCCACTTAGCGCTACGAATGTCCAGTTGCATTTTCTACAGACAGAGTGTTTCAAAACTGCTCAATCAAAAGTATGGTTTAACTCTGTTAGCTGAATGCTCAGATCAGAAAGCAGTTTCACAGAATGCTTCTGTGTAGTTTATATTTGAATATATTCCTTTTTCCACTACTACTCTCTTAGCGCTCCAAATGTCCAGTTGCATTTTCTACAGAAAGAGTGTTCAGATCTGCTCAATCAAAAGTATGTTTTAACTCTGTTAGCTGAATGCACAGATCAGAAAGAAGTTTCACAGAATGATTCTGTGTAGTTTATATATGGAGACATTCCTTTTTCCACTATTACCCTCTTGGCGCTCCGAATCTCCACTTGCATTTTCTACAGAAAGAGTGTTTCAGAACGGCTCAATCAAAACTAAGGTTCAACTCTTTTAGTTGAACAAACAGAACAGAAAGAAGTTTCACACAATTCTTCTGTGTAGTTTTTATTTGTAGACATTCTTTTTCCCAATATAGGCCTCTTAGCGCTCAGAATGTCCAATTGCAGTTTCTACAGAAAGAGTGTTTCAGAACAGCTCAATCAAAAGTAAGGTTCAACTCTGTTAGTTGAATGCACAGAACAGAAAGAAGTTTCATACAATGCTTCTGTGTAGTTTATATTTGAACATATTCTTTTTTCCACTATTACCCACTTAGCGCTACGAATGTCCAGTTGCATTTTCTACAGACAGAGTGTTTCAAAACTGCTCAATCAAAAGTATGGTTTAACTCTGTTAGCTGAATGCTCAGATCAGAAAGAAGTTTCACAGAATGCTTCTGTGTAGTTTATATTTGAATATATTCCTTTTTCCACTACTACGCTCTTAGCGCTCCAAATGTCCAGTTGCATTTTCTACAGAAAGAGTGTTCAGATCTGCTCAATCAAAAGTATGGTTTAACTCTGTTAGCTGAATGCACAGATCAGAAAGAAGTTTCACCGAATGATTCTGTGTAGTTTATATTTGAAGACATTCCTTTTTCCACTAGTACCCTCTTAGCGCTCCGAATCTCCACTTGCATTTTCTACAAAAAGAGTGTTTCATAACTGCTCAATCAAAAATATGTTTTATCTCTGTTAACTGAATTTACAGATCAGAAATAAGTTTCACAGAATGCATCTGTGTAATTTTTATTTGAAGATATTCTTTTTCCCAATGTAGGCCTCTTAGCGCTTAGCATGTCCAATTGCAGTTTCTACAGAAAGAGTGTTTCAGAACGGCTCAATCAAAAGTAAGGTTCAACTCTGTTAGTTCAATGCACAGAACAGAAAGAAGTTTCACAGAATGCTACTGTGTAGTTTATATTTGAATATATTCCTTTTTCCACTATTACCCTCTTAGCGCTCCGAATGTCCACTTGCATTTTCTACAGAAAGAGTGTTCAGAACTGCGCAATCAAAAGTATGGTTTAACTCTGTTAGCTTAATGAACATATCAGAAATAAGTTTCACACAATGCTTCTGCGTAGTTTTTATTTGAAGATATTATTTTTCCCAATAGAGGCCTCTTAGCGCTCAGAATGTCCAATTGCAGTTTCTACAGAAAGAGTGTTTCAGAACGGCTCAATCAAAAGTAAGGTTCAACTCTGTTAGTTGAATGCACAGAACAGAAAGATGTTTCATACAATGCTTCTGTGTAGTTTATATTTGAACATATTCTTTTTTCCACTATTACCCACTTAGCGCTACGAATGTCCAGTTGCATTTTCTACAGACAGAGTGTTTCAAAACTGCTCAATCAAAAGTATGGTTTAACTCTGTTAGCTGAATGCTCAGTTCAGAAAGAAGTTTCACAGAATGCTTCTGTGTAGTTTATATTTGAATATATTCCTTTTTCCACTACTACTCTCTTAGCGCTCCAAATGTCCAGTTGCATTTTCTACAGAAAGAGTGTTCAGATCTGCTCAATCAAAAGTATGGTTTAACTCTGTTAGCTGAATGCACAGATCAGAAAGAAGTTTCACAGAATGATTCTGTGTAGTTTATATTTGGAGACATTCCTTTTTCCACTATTACCCTCTTAGCGCTCCGAATCTCCACTTGCATTTTCTACAGAAAGAGTGTTTCAGAACGGCTCAATCAAAACTAAGGTTCAACTCTTTTAGTTGAACAAACAGAACAGAAAGAAGTTTCACACAATTCTTCTGTGTAGTTTTTATTTGTAGACATTCTTTTTCCCAATATAGGCCTCTTAGCGCTCAGAATGTCCAATTGCAGTTTCTACAGAAAGAGTGTTTCAGAACGGCTCAATCAAAAGTAAGGTTCAACTCTGTTAGTTGAATGCACAGAACAGAAAGAAGTTTCATACAATGCTTCTGTGTAGTTTATATTTGAACATATTCTTTTTTCCACTATTACCCACTTAGCGCGACGAATGTCCAGTTGCATTTTCTACAGACAGAGTGTTTCAAAACTGCTCAATCAAAATATGGTTTAACTCTGTTAGCTGAATGCTCAGATCAGAAAGAAGTTTCACAGAATGCTTCTGTGTAGTTTATATTTGAATATATTCCTTTTTCCACTACTACACTCTTAGCGCTCCAAATGTCCAGTTGCATTTTCTACAGAAAGAGTGTTCAGATCTGCTCAATCAAAAGTATGGTTTAACTCTGTTAGCTGAATGCACAGATCAGAAAGAAGTTTCACCGAATGATTCTGTGTAGTTTATATTTGAAGACATTCCTTTTTCCACTAGTACCCTCTTAGCGCTCCGAATCTCCACTTGCATTTTCTATAAAAAGAGTGTTTCATAACTGCTCAATCAAAAATATGTTTTATCTCTGTTAACTGAATTTACAGATCAGAAATAAGTTTCACAGAATGCATCTGTGTAGTTTTTATATGAAGATATTCTTTTTCCCAATGTAGGCCTCTTAGCGCTTAGCATGTCCAATTGCAGTTTCTACAGAAAGAGTGTTTCAGAACGGCTCAATCAAAAGTAAGGTTCAACTCTGTTAGTTCAATGCACAGAACAGAAAGAAGTTTCACAGAATGCTACTGTGTAGTTTATATTTGAATATATTCCTTTTTCCACTATTACCCTCTTAGCGCTCCGAATGTCCACTTGCATTTTCTACAGAAAGAGTGTTCAGAAGTGGGCAATCAAAAGTATGGTTTAACTCTGTTAGCTTAATGAACATATCAGAAATAAGTTTCACACAATGCTTCTGTGTAGTTTTTATTTGAAGGTATTATTTTTCCCAATAGAGGCCTCTTAGCGCTCAGAATGTCCAATTGCAGTTTCTACAGAAAGAGTGTTTCAGAACGGCTCAATCAAAAGTAAGGTTCAACTCTGTTAGTTGAATGCACAGAACAGAAAGATGTTTCATACAATGCTTCTGTGTAGTTTATATTTGAATATGTTCCTTTTTCCACTATTACCCTCTTAGCGCTCCGAATGTCCACTTGCATTTTCTACAGAAAGAGTGTTCAGAACTGCACAATCAAAAGTATGGTTTAACTCTGTTAGCTGAATGCTCAGATCAGAAAGAAGTTTCACAGAATGCTTCTGTGTAGTTTATATTTGAATATATTCCTTTTTCCACTACTACTCTCTTAGCGCTCCAAATGTCCAGTTGCATTTTCTACAGAAAGAGTGTTCAGATCTGCTCAATCAAAAGTATGGTTTAACTCTGTTAGCTGAATGCACAGATCAGAAAGAAGTTTCACAGAGTGATTCTGTGTAGTTTATATTTGGAGACATTCCTTTTTCCACTATTACACTCTTAGCGCTCCGAATCTCCACTTGCATTTTCTACAGAAAGAGTGTTTCAGAACGGCTCAATCAAAACTAAGGTTCAACTCTTTTAGTTGAACAAACAGAACAGAAAGAAGTTTCACAATATTCTTCTGTGTAGTTTTTATTTGTAGACATTCTTTTTCCCAATATAGGCCTCTTAGCGCTCAGAATGTCCAATTGCAGTTTCTACAGAAAGAGTGTTTCAGAACGACTCAATCAAAGTAAGGTTCAACTCTGTTAGTTGAATGCACAGAACAGAAAGAAGTTTCATACAATGCTTCTGTGTAGTTTATATTTGAACATATTCTTTTTTCCACTATTACCCACTTAGCGCTACGAATGTCCAGTTGCATTTTCTACAGACAGAGTGTTTCAAAACTGCTCAATCAAAAGTATGGTTTAACTCCGTTAGCTGAATGCTCAGATCAGAAAGAAGTTTCACAGAATGCTTCTGTGTAGTTTATATTTGAATATATTCCTTTTTCAACTACTACGCTCTTAGCGCTCCAAATGTCCAGTTGCATTTTCTACAGAAAGAGTGTTCAGATCTGCTCAATCAAAAGTATGGTTTAACTCTGTTAGCTGAATGCACAGATCAGAAAGAAGTTTCACCGAATGATTCTGTGTAGTTTATATTTGAAGACATTCCTTTTTCCACTAGTACCCTCTTAGCGCTCCGAATCTCCACTTGCATTTTCTACAAAAAGTGTGTTTCATAACTGCTCAATCAAAAATATGTTTTATCTCTGTTAACTGAATTTACAGATCAGAAATAAGTTTCACAGAATGCATCTGTGTAGTTTTTATTTGAAGATATTCTTTTTCCCAATGTAGGCCTCTTAGCGCTTAGCATGTCCAATTGCAGTTTCTACAGAAAGAGTGTTTCAGAACGGCTCAATCAAATGTAAGGTTCAACTCTGTTAGTTGAATGCACAGAACAGAAAGAAGTTTCACAGAATGCTACTGTGTAGTTTATATTTGAATATATTCCTTTTTCCACTATTACCCTCTTAGCGCTCCGAATGTCCACTTGCATTTTCTACAGAAAGAGTGTTCAGAACTGCGCAATCAAAAGTATGGTTTAACTCTGTTAGCTTAATGAACATATCAGAAATAAGTTTCACACAATGCTTCTGTGTAGTTTTTATTTGAAGATATTATTTTTCCCAATAGAGGCCTCTTAGCGCTCAGAATGTCCAATTGCAGTTTCTACAGAAAGAGTGTTTCAGAAAGGCTCAATCAAAAGTAAGGTTCAACTCTGTTAGTTGAATGCACAGAACAGAAAGAAGTTTCATACAATGCTTCTGTGTAGTTTATATTTGAACATATTCTTTTTTCCACTATTACCCACTTAGCGCTACGAATGTCCAGTTGCATTTTCTACAGACAGAGTGTTTCAAAACTGCTCAATCAAAAGTATGGTTTAACTCTGTTAGCTGAATGCTCAGATCAGAAAGAAGTTTCACAGAATGCTTCTGTGTAGTTTATATTTGAATATATTCCTTTTTCCACTACTACTCTCTTAGCGCTCCAAATGTCCAGTTGCATTTTCTACAGAAAGAGTGTTCAGATCTGCTCAATCAAAAGTATGGTTTAACTCTGTTAGCTGAATGCACAGATCAGAAAGAAGTTTCACAGAATGATTCTGTGTAGTTTATATTTGGAGACATTCCTTTTTCCACTATTACCCTCTTGGCGCTCCGAATCTCCACTTGCATTTTCTACAGAAAGAGTGTTTCAGAACGGCTCAATCAAAACTAAGGTTCAACTCTTTTAGTTGAACAAACAGAACAGAAAGAAGTTTCACACAATTCTTCTGTGTAGTTTTTATTTGTAGACATTCTTTTTCCCAATATAGGCCTCTTAGCGCTCAGAATGTCCAATTGCAGTTTCTACAGAAAGAGTGTTTCAGAACGGCTCAATCAAAAGTAAGGTTCAACTCTGTTAGTTGAATGCACAGAACAGAAAGAAGTTTCACAGAATGCTACTGTGTAGTTTATATTTGAATATATTCCTTTTTCCACTGTTACCCTCTTAGCGCTCCGAATGTCCACTTGCATTTTCTACAGAAAGAGTGTTCAGAACTGCGCAATCAAAAGTATGGTTTAACTCTGTTAGCTTAATGAACATATCAGAAATAAGTTTCACACAATGCTTCTGTGTAGTTTTTATTTGTAGACATTATTTTTCCCAATAGAGGCCTCTTAGCGCTCAGAATGTCCAATTGCAGTTTCTACAGAAAGAGTGTTTCAGAAAGGCTCAATCAAAAGTAAGGTTCAACTCTGTTAGTTGAATGCACAGAACAGAAAGAAGTTTCATACAATGCTTCTGTGTAGTTTATATTTGAACATATTTTTTTTCCACTATTACCCACTTAGCGCTACGAATGTCCAGTTGCATTTTCTACAGGCAGAGTGTTTCAAAACTGCTCAATCAAAAGTATGGTTTAACTCTGTTAGCTGAATGCTCAGATCAGAAAGAAGTTTCACAGAATGCTTCTGTGTAGTTTATATTTGAATATATTACTTTTTCCACTACTACTCTCTTAGCGCTCCAAATGTCCAGTTGCATTATCTACAGAAAGAGTGTTCAGATCTGCTCAATCAAAAGTATGGTTTAACTCTGTTTGCTGAATGCACAGATGAGAAAGAAGTTTCACAGAATGATTATGTGTAGTTTATATTTGGAGATATTCCTTTTTCCACTATTACCCTCTTAGCGCTCCGAATCTCCACTTGCATTTTCTACAGAAAGAGTGTTTCAGAACGGCTCAATCAAAACTAAGGTTCAACTCTTTTAGTTGAACAAACAGAACAGAAAGAAGTTTCACACAATTCTTCTGTGTAGTTTTTATTTGTAGACATTCCTTTTCCCAATATAGGCCTCTTAGCGCTCAGAATGTCCAATTGCAGTTTCTACAGAAAGAGTGTTTCAGAACGGCTCAATCAAAAGGAAGGTTCAACTCTGTTAGTTGAATGCACAGAACAGAAAGAAGTTTCATACAATGCTTCTGTGTAGTTTATATTTGAACATATTCTTTTTTCCACTATTACCCACTTAGCGCTACGAATGTCCAGTTGCATTTTCTACAGACAGAGTGTTTCAAAACTGCTCAATCAAAAGTATGGTTTAACTCTGTTAGCTGAATGCTCAGATCAGAAAGAAGTTTCACAGAATGCTTCTGTGTAGTTTATATTTGAATATATTCCTTTTTCCACTACTACGCTCTTAGCGCTCCAAATGTCCAGTTGCATTTTCTACAGAAAGAGTGTTCAGATCTGCTCAATCAAAAGTGTGGTTTAACTCTGTTAGCTGAATGCACAGATCAGAAAGAAGTTTCACCGAATGATTCTGTGTAGTTTATATTTGAAGACATTCATTTTTCCACTAGTACCCTCTTAGCGCTCCGAATCTCCACTTGCATTTTCTACAAAAAGAGTGCTTCATAACTGCTCAATCAAAAATATGTTTTATCTCTGTTAACTGAATTTACAGATCAGAAATAAATTTCACAGAATGCATCTGTGTAGTTTTTATTTGAAGATATTCTTTTTCCCAATGTAGGCCTCTTAGCGCTTAGCATGTCCAATTGCAGTTTCTACAGAAAGAGTGTTTCAGAACGGCTCAATCAAAAGTAAGGTTCAACTCTGTTAGTTGAATGCACAGAACAGAAAGAAGTTTCACAGAATGCTACTGTGTAGTTTATATTTGAATATATTCCTTTTTCCACTATTACCCTCTTAGCGCTCCGAATGTCCACTTGCATTTTCTACAGAAAGAGTGTTCAGAACTGCGCAATCAAAAGTATGGTTTAACTCTGTTAGCTTAATGAACATATCAGAAATAAGTTTCACACAATGCTTCTGTGTAGTTTTTATTTGAAGATATTTTTTTTCCCAATAGAGGCCTCTTAGCGCTCAGAATGTCCAATTGCAGTTTCTACAGAAAGAGTGTTTCAGAAAGGCTCAATCAAAAGTAAGGTTCAACTCTGTTAGTTGAATGCACAGAACAGAAAGAAGTTTCATACAATGATTCTGTGTAGTTTATATTTGAACATATTCTTTTTTCCACTATTACCCACTTAGCGCTACGAATGTCCAGTTGCATTTTCTACAGACAGAGTGTTTCAAAACTGCTCAATCAAAAGTATGGTTTAACTCTGTTAGCTGAATGCTCAGATCAGAAAGAAGTTTCACAGAATGCTTCTGTGTAGTTTATATTTGAATATATTCCTTTTTCCACTACTACTCTCTTAGCGCTCCAAATGTCCAGTTGCATTTTCTACAGAAAGAGTGTTCAGATCTGCTCAATAAAAGTATGGTTTAACTCTGTTTGCTGAATGCACAGATCAGAAAGAAGTTTCACAGAATGATTCTGTGTAGTTTATATTTGAAGACATTCCTTTTTCCACTAGTACCCTCTTAGCGCTCCGAATCTCCACTTGCATTTTCTACAAAAAGAGTGTTTCATAACTGCTCAATCAAAAATATGTTTTATCTCTGTTAACTGAATTTACAGATCAGAAATAAGTTTCACAGAATGCATCTGTGTAGTTTTTATTTGAAGATATACTTTTTCCCAATGTAGGCCTCTTAGCGCTTAGCATGTCCAATTGCAGTTTCTACAGAAAGAGTGTTTCAGAACGGCTCAATCAAAAGTAAGCTTCAACTCTGTTAGTTGAATGCACAGAACAGAAAGAATTTTCACAGAATGCTACTGTGTAGTTTATAATTGAATATATTCCTTTTTCCACTATTACCCTCTTAGCGCTGCGAATGTCCACTTGTATTTTCTACAGAAAGAGTGTTCAGAACTGCGCAATCAAAAGTATGGTTTAACTCTGTTAGCTTAATGAACATATCAGGAATAAGTTTCACACAATGCTTCTGTGTAGTTTTTATTTGAAGATATTATTTTTCCCAATAGAGGCCTCTTAGCGCTCAGAATGTCCAATTGCAGTTTCTACAGAAAGAGTGTTTCAGAACGGCTCAATCAAAGTAAGGTTCAACTCTGTTAGTTGAATGCACAGAACAGAAAGAAGTTTCATACAATGCTTCTGTGTAGTTTATATTTGAACATATTCTTTTTTCCACTATAACCCACTTAGCGCTACGAATGTCCAGTTGCATTTTCTACAGACAGAGTGTTTCAAAACTGCTCAATCAAAAGTATGGTTTAACTCTGTTAGCTGAATGCTCAGGTCAGAAAGAAGTTTCACAGAATGCTTCTGTGTAGTTTATATTTGAATATATTCCTTTTTCCACTACTACTCTCTTAGCGCTCCAAATGTCCAGTTGCATTTTCTACAGAAAGTGTGTTCAGATCTGCTCAATCAAAAGTATGGTTTAACTCTCTTAGCTGAATGCACAGATCAGAAAGAAGTTTCACCGAATGATTCTGTGTAGTTTATATTTGGAGACATTCCTTTTTCCACTATTACCCTCTTAGCGCTCCAAATCTCCACATGCATTTTCTACAGAAAGAGTGTTTCAGAACGGCTCAATCAAAACTAAGGTTCAACACTTTTAGTTGAACAAACAGAACAGAAAGAAGTTTCACACAATTCTTCTGTGTAGTTTTTATTGGTAGACCTTCTTTTTCCCAATATAGGCATCTTAGCGCTCAGAATGTCCAATTGCAGTTTTTACAGAAAGAGTGTTTCAGAACGGCTCAATCAAAACTAAGGTTCAACACTTTTAGTTGAACAAACAGAACAGAAAGAAGTTTCACACAATTCTTCTGTGTAGTTTTTATTGGTAGATCTTCTTTTTCCCAATATAGGCATCTTAGCGCTCAGAATGTCCAATTGCAGTTTCTACAGAAAGAGTGTTTCAGAACGGCTCAATCAAAAGTAAGGTTCAACTCTGTTAGTTGAATGCACAGAACAGAAAGAAGTTTCATACAATGCTTCTGTGTAGTTTATATTTGAACATATTCTTTTTTCCACTATTACCCACTTAGCGCTATGAATGTCCAGTTGCATTTTCTACAGACAGAGTGTTTCAAAACTGCTCAATCAAAAGTATGGTTTAACTCTGTTAGCTGAATGCTCAGATCAGAAAGAAGTTTCACAGAATGCTTCTGTGTAGTTTATATTTGAATATATTCCTTTTTCCACTACTTCTCTCTTAGCGCTCCAAATGTCCAGTGGCATTTTCTACAGAAAGAGTGTTCAGATCTGCTCAATCAAAAGTATGGTTTAACTCTGTTAGCTGAATGCACAGATCAGAAAGAAGTTTCACAGAATGATTCTGTGTAGTTTATATATGGAGACATTCCTTTTTCCACTATTACCCTCTTAGCGCTCCGAATCTCCACTTGCATTTTTTACAGAAAGAGTGTTTCAGAACGGCTCAATCAAAACTAAGGTTCAACTCTTTTAGTTGAACAAACAGAACAGAAAGAAGTTTCACACAATTCTTCTGTGTAGATTTTATTTGTAGATATTCTTTTTCCCAATATAGGCCTCCTAGCGCTCAGAATGTCCAATTGCAGTTTCTACAGAAAGAGTGTTTCAGAACGGCTCAATCAAAAGTAAGGTTCAACTCTGTTAGTTGAATGCACAGAACAGAAAGAAGTTTCATACAATGCTTCTGTGTAGTTTATATTTGAACATATTCTTTTTTTCGCTATTACCCACTTAGCGGTACGAATGTCCAGTTGCATTTTCTACAGACAGAGTGTTTCAAAACTGCTCAATCAAAAGTATGGTTTAACTCTGTTAGCTGAATGCTCAGATCAGAAAGAAGTTTCACAGAATGCTTCTGTGTAGTTTATATTTGAATATATTCCTTTTTCCACTACTACTCTCTTAGCGCTCCAAATGTCCAGTTGCATTTTCTACAGAAAGAGTGTTCAGATCTGCTCAATCAAAAGTATGGTTTAAATCTGTTAGCTGAATGCACAGATCAGAAAGAAGTTTCACCGAATGATTCTGTGTAGTTTATATTTGAAGACATTCCTTTTTCCACTATTACCCTCTTAGCGCTCCGAATCTTCACTTGCATTTTCTACAAAACGAGTGTTTCATAACTGCGCAATCAAAAATATGCTTTATCTCTGTTAACTGAATTTACAGATCAGAAATAAGTTTCACAGAATGCATCTGTGTAGTTTTTATTTGAAGATATTCTTTTTCCCAATGTAGGCCTCTTAGCGCTTAGCATGTCCAATTGCAGTTTCTATAGAAAGAGTGTTTCAGAACGGCTCAATCAAATGTAAGGTTCAACTCTGTTAGTTGAATGCACAGAACAGAAAGAATTTTCACAGAATGCTACTGTGTAGTTTATATATGAATATATTCCTTTTTCCACTATTACCCTCTTAGCGCTCCGAATGTCCACTTGCATTTTCTACAGAAAGAGTGTTCAGAACTGCGCAATCAAAAGTATGGTTTAACTCTGTTAGCTTAATGAACATATCAGAAATAAGTTTCACACAATGCTTCTGTGTAGTTTTTATTTGAAGATATTATTTTTCCCAATAGAGGCCTCTTAGCGCTCAGAATGTCCAATTGCAGTTTCTACAGAAAGAGTGTTTCAGAAAGGCTCAATCAAAAGTAAGGTTCAACTCTGTTAGTTGAATGCACAGAACAGAAAGAAGTTTCATACAATGCTTCTGTGTAGTTTATATTTGAACATATTTTTTTTCCACTATTACCCACTTAGCGCTACGAATGTCCAGTTGCATTTTCTACAGGCAGAGTGTTTCAAAACTGCTCAATCAAAAGTATGGTTTAACTCTGTTAGCTGAATGCTCAGATCAGAAAGAAGTTTCACAGAATGCTTCTGTGTAGTTTATATTTGAATATATTCCTTTTTCCACTACTACTCTCTTAGCGCTCCAAATGTCCAGTTGCATTATCTACAGAAAGAGTGTTCAGATCTGCTCAATCAAAAGTATGGTTTAACTCTGTTTGCTGAATGCACAGATGAGAAAGAAGTTTCACAGAATGATTCTGTGTAGTTTATATTTGGAGATATTCCTTTTTCCACTATTACCTTCTTAGCGCTCCGAATCTCCACTTGCATTTTCTACAGAAAGAGTGTTTCAGAACGGCTCAATCAAAACTAAGGTTCAACTCTTTTAGTTGAACAAACAGAACAGAAAGAAGTTTCACACAATTCTTCTGTGTAGTTTTTATTTGTAGACATTCCTTTTCCCAATATAGGCCTCTTAGCGCTCAGAATGTCCAATTGCAGTTTCTACAGAAAGAGTGTTTCAGAACGGCTCAATCAAAAGGAAGGTTCAACTCTGTTAGTTGAATGCACAGAACAGAAAGAAGTTTCATACAATGCTTCTGTGTAGTTTATATTTGAACATATTCTTTTTTCCACTATTACCCACTTAGCGCTACGAATGTCCAGTTGCATTTTCTACAGACAGAGTGTTTCAAAACTGCTCAATAAAAAGTATGGTTTAACTCTGTTAGCTGAATGCTCAGATCAGAAAGAAGTTTCACAGAATGCTTCTGTGTAGTTTATATTTGAATATATTCCTTTTT